>NC_052502.1:65658449-66014949 GCF_016617805.1 Bactrocera tryoni | reverse complement strand
CAATTTTTTTTAAATATTTATTTTTTAAAAATTTAAATCATTAAAATTGAAACATTTTTTTAATCAAAATTAAATTAAAATTATTTTGATTTAAATTTATTTTAAAAGATTTAAATTTTTTCCGACACAAATGACATTTTTGTATAAAAAATGCTTTTCTTGCAATTTACTGAGATATGTATTTATAACAATTGAAAATTTTAATTTTTAAAATTAATAAATTTTTTTATTAAAATTTAATTTTTTTTTTTATTTAAAGTGAAAATTGTTTATTTTTTAATTCAAATTGAAAATATTTAAATTTTTTTCTGACACAAATAATATTTTTCTAACATATCTGCAATTTATTCATATAATTATTTATTAAAAATTAAATTTTTTAAACTAAAAAGTTTTTTTCAGTAAAATAATTTTTTTAACTAAATTTTTTTTTAAATTTATATTGCAAATATTTAATTTTGTTTCGCCACAAAGTACAATTTTGTAAAAAATTAAAAAAAATCAAATGTTTTTTATAACTTTATTAAATTTTTTTTATTAAATGAAAAATGTGTTTTCTGACGCATTATATTTTTGTAAAAAAATAATATTTTTTGTAAATATTTATTTGTTAAAAATTTAAATCATTAAAATTGAAACATTTTTTTAATCAAAATTAGAATTAAAATTATTTTGATTTAAATTTATTTTAAAAGATTTAAATTTTTTCCGACACAAATGACATTTTTGTATAAAAAATGCTTTTCTTGCAATTTATTGACATATTTGTAAAAGTATTTATAAAGATTTTTCTCTTTTAGTTTTCTATACAAAACTTCAATAAACCAATAATAGTTTTAACGTTTTCATTTACAACTTTTTTAAAAATTATATTTTTATTTCTTCATAAAAAAATGTGTCCAATTTTTAATTTTTTTTTTAAATAACTTTTGTTTTTTTATAACTTTAAATGTTTATTTTTTTATATAATTTGAAATTTAATTAATTATAATTATTTATTATTGGATATGCCAAAATAATAATTGTAAAATTTATATTTCAAATATTTTTGATTAATTTTAAATAATTTTCGTTTTTATTTCCAAATTTTCTAAAGCTTCAAAAACACATTGAAATTGCTTAGATGCATTAAATAGCAATTGGTTTCACTTAAGCCCAGCTTAGGCCGCACACATCGCATTTTTCCAAAACAAACATGACATGTTTCCAAACAATGCTTAATTACACTTTAAAATGCCTTAAATATTTTTAAAACATGCAACAACTGCGCTTACAATGCGTTAAAGGTCGGCTGTCGACTTTCACAGCGCACACGCACACAGCTACTAAGTAAACCACTGAAGGCTAGTGGTGATGGTAGAAACGAAAAAAAAAATTTCAATAAATTTCATGGACACACCCCAGTTTGTAATGCGAAAATTGGAAAGCCGGCATAGATTTTATTTATTGACGCATAAAAATTAATGCCACTAACATATTTTTCTAATTACTGCACATTTAAGCTTATACGCCGCGCTTAGTGTGCGCCTAAACCAACTAAACGAGCGCTAAGCGCTGCTGTGCCGCAGTGGTGGTGTTGCTGCTGATCCGCCTTAATGCATGCTTAACCCTCAGTGCGGCTGCCTGGGCATAGAATAAGCAGCGTTTATATGTTAATAAATGCATATATGAAGGTATATTCAGTGGTGTGCCGCTTTCCCCCGCATTTCATTCACAAATACTTAACGCTGTCTGCCGCCTGCGCTTACAAATACAAACACAGCTGTGCGCATTCACAAAACACTCAATGACATTCTACACTCCGATATAATAGCTGATGAAACGCGCATTACAACAACACGAAAAAAGCAACAAAAACAAGTTGTACTACTAATGATAATAAAAGGACGCGCGCCAACGACAAATTCGTAGCCAAGAAAAATACATTAAAATGCTAACTGTTCATGTTTACATAATATGTCAATTAAATTTTCAGAGCACTCGGTAGATTCGGGATCCACATGCCATTTCGGAAATATGCGACAAATGTGGTTGTACCATTAGTAGCAAAGGATAATGGAAAGGCAGCCCTTTTTTGGGTAGCGCTAAGAAAAACATGAGACAGACAACTGCTAGCGCTAATTGAGCGGCGGAGAAGGGGTGTAAAGTGATACTTACGAACTGTATATAAACTAAGAAGAATGTGTGACCCTACATATTACATACGTACATATACATTTTATACTGCAACATTTATACTGAGGGTTAATGTAGTGGTAATTTGTTTATTTAAGGAAATCTGCACTTTACTCTGATATTTAATAATGATTCTCCAAGTAATTGTCTTCTGCAGAAATTCTGTTACTTAGAAAATAAAAATAAATAGCTTTTTCTTCAATAAAACATTTACCGGATAGCTAGGAATTAGTAAAATATAAACCCGCCGAAAAGTAAAAATAACTGTAAAAACGATAAAACCGGCGTGAAATAAAGTGTTAAAAAAACAAATATCCTTTTTTACCGAGAGGCACAACAATAATGTGAAAAAGTTTACTTTTAGCTAACTTAGAGCTCATATTGAAAAATAATGCTAATTTTACAGCAAGATTGGTTCAAATAAAGTTATGCTCTACCGGACCGCAAGTCAGCTTAAGTATACCATGGTGTAAAACCGCGCTCTCACACCTAGGAGGTGGCCAGTCGTTCCCTTGAACATCTTCAAAATTATGAATATGGCCACGGCGACTACTCCTCGTGGGACATAGCCCCATCTTCGCTACTGCGATCGCACACCCCAAGTTTTATTTAGTCAGCTACCATGCAGCGGTCGGACTTTAACTTCCTTGCAGTCGTCATCGGTTTACTACCGGGGCCTTTAACGATGTCTGTTTTCCCAAAAACTACCATGAAACTAGCTAAGTTCTTCTGCTAGTGCTAGAGACTCCGCCTCTCACCTTAGGCCTGCCTGCGCATCCAGGCGGCAAGCTTCTGTTGACTGGCTTACCATCCTTAGCGGGTAACCGTGCTTTCAATAGGAAAGTTTTGTCATTACTTTTGGTGAAGGACGATGCCGTCACGCGAGACAGTGACCAAAGGGAACATTGTCCGATTTCAAGGTTGGTTCCGACCTTCTGCTATCCACCTCCCTTTCGCTTTCGGTGTTTTCACTATTAATGGTAATTGAAACTCCACTCAGAGCCGCTAACCAACTACCGGCAGGTGCTCCCAAGAGTATCTTTACTTAAAGACCAAGGCGACGCACGCCTTTATGGGATAAGGACCATCAGCGCAGGGTTCAATTAAATCGAAAATCATAATCCGAGTCGAATCTGAGGACAAGTTCCGTTTGGAGTTTTCACATGTCGGAAAGGCCACAAATCATGTAGCCTAACCACGAAGGTCAACTACCTTATACACGCATTAATATAAATCCACAGCGAATTTATAAAATATTTCCAGGATGTTCTTGCTATTAGTTGATTTTTAACAAAGCGATCTGTTTGAAGCACCTTGAAAAATAATTAATATCCGCATGGTATATAGAGGATTTAGTATCTTAAGCGTCGAATGCTGTTAGAAATTATGTAACGTAATCAGCTCGCAACATTATCTTTACTTTTAATCCACATCCTGGCAGCTTATCGAATAACACAATAAAACAAAAAGGATATTTGTGTAAACACAGCTAAGCCTCGTGTAATGATATTACACAAGCAGCTGTGACAAAAGAAAATTTGCAGCGCTTGGAAAAATGTCAAGGGAACAGGAGTGTAGCATAGACACCCCGCTGACTAAGTGCTTGTTGCCTTTTGTGCGCTTTTTATTGCCGCACATTATCATTTCTACTTTTTCATATTATAATTACGATTATTACCCAAAATCCAAGCGAAGCGCGAGAGGCAACCGAACGCCACTCTCATTATTACTTTTTGCCTTAAAGAGGGGAGAGCCAGAAAAAAAATAAAAATAAAAATAAAAAGACAAATAAAATTAATGCAATTTAGTGTGGTTGGCTTCCTGGCGCATATTTGTGTGGCTGCTGTGTAAATCTTGAAGAATTTTGCCTGGTGTCTGCTAGCTCTGCGGCACGTCGCATTTATTATAATATTTGTCGCTACTTTTTATAAGTCCCTATGTAAGCTGCGCTAAGCAAGCGACAGCATGCACCAACAATAACAGTAACAACTAAGAGTGCGCAACAGTCTGCCGCCCAAATAATAGGGTAGACTATGCGTGTTTGCGGTAGACCAGCGGCGGTGTGAGCGCTGCTTCACTTGGGTTGTGCAGCAAATCCACATTAATGCAACGCACACCATGAAAAATTGGTGTCTCCTCACATAATTTTAATTCACTTGCGTCTATTTCGCTTTTTGGCGCTTCCTGTGCCGCTTGAGCATACGCAGCGCTTGCAATTATTTTAGATTTGCGAAGAAAATAAGCAAATTGCCAACTTCTTCGCCGCCACTCTATGCAATTGTCGCAGAGTCAACGCGAATTCATTCAAGTGCACTTGCGCTGCGCAAAAGTGTGTGCGTGAGTGCGCAACAAATTGTGGCACGTGTCGCTTGTTACCGGAATTATTACTATTACTTTTATTATCTTATAACTTTTATTATTTGACTGTTGTGTTGCGCATAGATACACGTGTCCAATTTCGCTGGCAATATAATTGCTATTTTTCTAGCAAATTTAATTGCAACAGCAGGCGTGCTGCGCGAAAAGCACTCTCAAAACGACGAAATTGCTTGAATGTTGCAATTTCAATGAACAAATTTGAGTTTTAATTAAAAAAATTTGACAATTAGAAAAACGTCAAATCTTCGGTTGCACAAGCTATAAAACTTTTCACTAATAGAAAAGAGCGATCTTTTGTTTGACAACTATATGCTATAGTGGCCCCATCTAAACAATTTACTGGAAAATTAAAGCGTTGACTTTGACCAGAATCTTTGCCAAATTTTGTGGCGATATCTGGTCAAATACGAAAGTTGTCCATACAAAGCCTCGATTCTGAATGTTCAGTTTGTATGACAGCTATATGCTATAGTGGACCGGTTATTCGGTTATTCGGTGATTGTAACGATGCAGGTAGTTAAGGCAATAATCTTCGCCAAATTTCGTGAAAATATTTCGCCAAACAAAAATTTTTCCATACAAGGCCTCGTTTCTGAACGTTCAGTTTGTATGACAGCTATATGGTACAGTGGTCATCGTTCCGACAACAGAGCGGCTTTTTGAGGAGATAATGTCGTGTGCAAAATTTCAGTTCGATATATTTTCAAAACTAAGGAACTGTATACAGGCATTTCTCTAATTTCTAATGCAACAAGTCGTTGAAACAAATTTGTGCAAATAAATTTTTTTTAGTTCAACAAAATCTTGAAAATGTAAATCTGTATGATTCTAGCAAATACAATATTTGCCAATCCTGCTTAGAATAAAAAGTGCTCCGCTTAAGAATTAAAGACCAAATGTCGTTTATAGCTGCACAAGCCCTCACCTCGTAAACCGCTAGCATCTTACAGATTGCCATTTCTAAGATTTTGTTCAACTGAACATATTTTTACCAATTTTAAATGTTTTTACTCTTTTAACATACACACATATACCATACTCAATCTTAGCGTGTGACTTCCTCTCGTTGCCTGACATTGCACTTGGCCACTTGCAACTTTTGAACTGGAAATACTTGCCGCACCGTCTGCACTTTTTAGCGCTGTCTAATTTTGTAAAAATTTTCAGCTATTTAAAAATATTTCGCAGCCCCCCAAACACATAAACGCACATACATGCATATGTCAACGAAACATACCTACATATATGTGCATGGCAGTGCATGACTTGCTAGCGTTTGCCTTTGTTGCAACTCGTTACTTTCAAGTGAAACCAAATTATGCGCATCCACTTGAGTGCCACACACAAGTACATAAGTTAGTGTGTATGTATGTGTGCAAGTTTTGCTGTTGCAATTTTTATTTTTAGCCAAGTTTTAGTCTCGTTTAGCGAAAGGGGAAAGGCTAGTCAAACAAGTTTTAGCCGCACTGTCATGTTGCAAAGCGACTTTTTTCTGCGCAACCAGTACAAGCAGCTGGTTGGTACACAAAAAAGGCATGCAAAGCAGCTGTTATTGACTCTGCAGAAAATCGGTTGAAATGCGCGTTCGAAAATTTTACATTTAAGTTGATAAAATTGATTGATATTTGTAATAAGCGTATAAAAATAAAATAAAAAGTGTTCAATTTTATAATATCATTTAAAATACTAGTATATAACTGACAAAAAAATATAAAAAATTTCAAATAAATTAATTTTTTTTTTACAAATAATGTTGGTTTTGTTAAAAAAAAATAAAAATTAATTTTTCTAACTTTGATAAATATTTTTACATTTATAAAAAAAATAATTTTAAAGGACGTTATATTTTACACAAACAAAAAAAATTAAAATGGTAGTATATAATTAACAAAAATAATTTTTCAAAACGCATTTTTCAAAAATTAAAAATGAAAAATACATTTCAAATAATTTTTTTTAAATAATAATTAAAAAAAAAATTTTTGTTGTGGAAACATTAAAGTCACAATTTTTATAATTTTGATAAATATTTTTATGAAAAAAAAAATTTAAAAAAAATAACAGTATTATAATTTAAAACTGAAAGCTTAAAACCAGCAGGATTGCAAATAACACATTAAAAATAATTATATTAGCATTTTCATTTAATCTGGTTTACTGTATAATCCTGAAAACATTAAATAAAAAAATTCCATTTTTCATCAGATTGAGAAATAGCAATACTTTTAGTGTCGAATACCGATATGCAAATTATGTAATATCAAACATCGAATTAAAAATAAATTTTTAATTAATTTAATTTAATTATAATTTAATTAATTTAATTACAAATTATAAGTTAATTGGTTAATTTTAAATTAATTAATTAAATCAGATCGGAAGAGCACAAGAATAAAAAATTAATTGATCTATTAATTAAAAAACAATATTATAATATAATAATTTAAAACTGAGAAACTTAAAACCAACAGGATTGCAAATAACGCATTAAAAATAATTATATTAGCAATTCCATTTAATCTGGTTTACTGTATAATCCTGAAAACATTAAATAAAAAAAATTCAATTTTTCAAAAGATTGAGAAATAGCAATACTTTTAGTGTCGAATACCGATTTGAAAATTATGTAATATCAGACATCGACTTAAAAATTAATTTTTAATTAATTTAATTTAATTATAATTTAATTACAAATTACAAATTAATTGGCTAATTTTAAATTAAAACTATGTAATATCAAACATCGCATAAAAAATTAATTTTTAATTAATTCAATTTAATCAATATTAAACAAAGAATAAAATTAATTATAAATTATAAGTAAAATTAATTGAATTAAAATTTAATTTTGAAAAAATGTAATATCATTTTTACATATGTAATTTTTATTTTAAAAGTTAATTTTTAATCCGCTGTTTGATATTACATTTTTTCATATCATAAATTAATTAAATTAATTTTTAATTATAAATTTAATTAATTTAATTAAAATTATAAATTAATTATTCTAATTTTAAATTAAAACTATGTAATATCTAGCATCGCATAAAAAATTAATTTTTAATTAATTCAATTTAATTATAATATAATTAATTTAATTACAAATTATAAGTTAATTGGTTAATTTTAAATTAATTAATTTAATCAATATTAAACAAAGAATAAAAAATCAATAAAATTAATTGAATTAAAATTTAATTTTGAAAAAATGTAATATCATTTTTACATATGTAATTTTTATTTTAAAAGTTAATTTTTAATCCGCTGTTTGATATTACATTTTTTCATTATCATAAATTAATTAAATTAATTTTTAATTATAAATTTATTTTTTATCCGACGTTTGATATTATATTTTTTCCATTTCGATATTCGGGATTAATTTTTTTTTTTTATTTTACAAACTGGTTTTTGAGATTAAAAATTAAAATTTTTTTTTTATTATGTTTTATGGAATTATTAATTTAATTTAATTAATTTTTAAGCCCGAATACCGAGTTCACAAAAATTTTATTTCAAAAATTAAACATAAAAAAATTTAATAACTGAATTTCTTTTGCTTTTGCGTACATCTCTCATGTACATACATACATACATATATCATTTTGGCTATGTTTTTTAAAATTGAAAATATTAATTTTTTACAATTACAAAACCACAAATAGATTCTTCTAATGTCAAAATAAAAATACTACAAGTCTGCCTTTAGAACACTAAAAAGTATTTGCCTATACTCTTTTGAAATCGGAAACCATTTTAAATATATTTTGCCATATTTAATATATTCAGAGTGCAAAAATTAAACACATATACATATGTATACATATATACTGCATCTAATGACATAGTATAACTGTATACTGAATATTTTATATATGTACATAGCACTCATTTCAGCCATAAAAATATAAATGCAGCAATGCAATGCCATTAGAATTAATTAAAGTTGAAATGCATAGACCCGCATATTTCTGTAACTCACAGCATGACAATATATACTATATGTATATATACATATACTTCCATAACACCACATAGCCACTTCAAAAGTAATGTATCACTCCTCTACATACATACATACAAAGATATATGTATGTACATCCACACTTACTCGACATACTCATGCGCATATAAATCAACTCTGACAAGCCGACACAGATCACAGATGTGCCACAAACAACAGACTCCAAACCATCGATCACACGATGATCGTGCGGAAAAAGGCTTGACTGTCTGAGAAGGTTTCACATCATTGCTCAAGTATTTGGAATTACATATTAAGCTTTTAAAGACCGTGGAAAAAATTCCTATAGAAATTTAACTGTAGACATTAATTTGAATTATGTTTCTACATTACACGGGAATATGTTTTACAAATTGAGTGCAAGTGATGCTGGGAATTCAGTGAGCGCCTTTCAGATATGTAAATAATATGTAAAATAAAATTTCGAGTGGTTTTCAAGTACACCATTAGCTAATTTTTTAACTTTTTCAGTTCCTCTATATCTGCATAACCAACAAACTTTGAGTTCAAATAGTTAATACTCTAACGATGGCCCAAATCGCAGTTGTGTTAATTTTTATCTTCTATAAACCTTCTTACTACTATGTAGACATTATTAGTTACTTCTAGAAATTCGTTTTTCACGGTAAGCTTTATACCATCGATACACTTTTTATTCGTTCTATGTACATATATACTCTTCCAAGGTTTTCCAACCAGAAATGATTCTGAACTCAGATATTCTCCTATTTTGCAATATCCAATAACATCCCGACTTAAAAAGTTCTATCACTCATCGATTCATCAACTGATGCTTCAAAGAATCTATTATGAAAAATTAACTTCCCTAATCCAAGAAAACTTCGATATATTTGCCCTGTTCTCAGAAACAGAGGTGAACTATTATAAATATTTTTGAGAACCTTAAGTGTTATATTATTTATTGAAGTGAAAGCATACGTTTCCCAGCTTCATCGTTGGATCACTAGCTCCGGTTTTACATATAGTAATCAGGGTTCTTAGATATGCAGAGTGGATCTGAAAATATAACATTGAAACATATGGGTTTTTAACACATTACCCATAATCCTTCCTGCATTCCCAAAACTTTTGAAACATAGCCGGACTATCAGGGTAGTTAACCCTCTCCTGTCTTGTATTTCGTTCAAATTTTCCATTTCGTTTTCAATGAAGGAATGTTTTTTCACTTTCATGCCGACTAGTATTGAGGTTAGGTTGAAAACCTCCATTCTATTCATGCCAGCCACTCTTTTTTAATAGATTTTATTAATTGCGGCATTTATTCAAATAAAAATTTGCTTTTACAAACATCCACACCCACAGAGTAAAACTTTCTCAGCTACTTGCAACACCCTCATGCAACCGTGCCGCCTATCAAAGCGTCCGCCAAGCAAATTTTCGTGAAATAAAAATTACAGTTTTTATTGCCTACCACCACACCTGCATTGGCATGCACTTTCGCACATAAACAATGAAATCGCAGAAAATTAATGCAACAAAATTATTATTAGCTTTGCAAAGCCGGTAGTTTACCCTAATTAACTAACAACTGTAGACTTACATATACATATATAACTGAGTACGCACGGAAAAAATTGATATGCAAAAATCCCACATTAAAAATAGAGTGTGGCTAAATTGCAATTGCAATTGCATATAATTTCAAGAAAAAAAAAAAACGAAAAATAGCGAAACGAAAGAGGAAAGGCGAAAAGGAAAAATAAATAATTTGTTGATGAAAAGCGAAATTTAAGCTTCGCCTGACTTTTAAGCGCATAAAAATGAAGATAATTGAGTTAGACACAGCTTATGATGCATACTTATTGCATGCACTGTATGTCTTACATGTATGAATGGCATAAGTTGCTTGATGAGTGGGTATACATGGCAGTAATTTGAATGGCGCACAACTTGTAATCAACATGCAACCATGGATAGTTGCAACTACAGGCATACATATATTCACATATATAGTCATACTTGTAGACATATAGATATTTATATTTATATACATATACTATATACATACATATATACTTAATGCCTTTGCTGTTGTTGTCGATGTCGATGTCGATGATGAAATTTCCATGCAACACTGTTGGCTTGAGTGCATGAATGAAAACGAAATGCTATGTAATTTCACTGAATTCGCACACGCACATATCCATGCATATGTATATATACACACACGCTGGCATAAATATCTACTACTTTTGTCTTTTCTCTACTTTTTCCGCGCACGCCTTAAATGTGTTGCATATTTTTATAGGAAGAAAATATGTCTGCGATTTTGAAATTACTTTTTCTAAAAAAAAAAATTAAAAACAAAAGCAACGTTTATTTTGTTGCGTAATAACACTTTTTTGTTGTTAATTTCTCTTGTTGCATTGTAATTTATGGCATGCTATAATTTCTATGCTGTTGTGACTTTACTGCCGCTTGCTTTGTGGCCTCAAATTATAGTAAATTAGCTGTAATGTGATTTTGGTTACTTTGTTTCGTTGACAATACGCATTTGGTCTGCAATAATTTGTTGTTTTTGCCACTGCAGATCATCACAAAATTAAAAAATACTTTCATTCAAAATAAAAAAAAAATGTTTTTAAAAAATTACAGCAATAATTTATTTAAAATTTTCTAACTATTTCTATACAAATTTAATATTGTTAAAAAATAAATGCACAAAATTTTTTTAATCAAATATATACCAATATTTTTTTAAAAAGACCCTTTACTACGGCTGCAACGAAGCTAGACTTGCCTGCAGTTTTCTTACAATAACTTTGATCAGTCAGTTTATATCGCAGCTATGTGCTATAGTGGCCGGTAAGTGTGAGCTCAGGCTACTACCGGATAATGGACGGCCTATTTATAAGTAAGTTAGCTGCGAATAATAATAAGTAATACGTAGCACCCGACCATGACCGGCAGGAGAGGAGGGCTAGGCTCAACACGCCTCATGCGCCCAATGAACCTCCGGCAAAGAAGTAAACAGATGCCGCCTTTAAACAAGCATCCACAACCCGGGACTGCACCGAGGGAGAACCTACCCACGCGAGAGAGGCAACAAAGCGACGAGGAAACAAATGTGTACAGACGTCGATGAAAAGCCTGGGTAAGCGCCCATCAGAATCGATGCCAGTAAGATTCTGATTATTGTGTACTGGAAACCCGGAACAGATTAGTTTGTCAACGGACTGGTGAGGGCAGTTTTGTATCAGCTCAATAGGTAAGAGCGACATCTTAGCGAAATGGCTGTTCTCAGCTACGTCTCGTCAAAACAATGGCAGGTCTTCAGGTACGTTCAATGCACATCGCCAAAATCTTTTGACTACAGTTTCAGTTGAGACGAGCTTCTGATTCATGCCCAAACCTGGCTCTGAACATAAGCTTTCATAAGGACTTGTGTCAAACTCTCGCGTGGCCGCCCTGCTTGCATAGATAACCTTGCAGCTCATAAAAGGCAACTGTTACAACGTGCGGAGATAGCGGCTTGTCCGATATTGGCGGTTCCGACACATTATTAGTTTATTGGAGTGAAAAGAACGTGTGCAAAAGTACGGATCGATATCTGAATAACTTTGAGACTAATTCAAGTATGTAAAGACAGACGTATATTACTAAAGCGACTCATGGCTTGTCACACTGATCATTTATAGATATACATATATTATTTTTATAGTATATTTTATAGGATCCCCGATGTTTTGAAAATTTTTTGAAGTCAACATTTTTTTTTTTTAATTTTTTTATAGTATTTTGTTAATGTAATTTTTTGAACTAAATTTTAATAATTTTCAAATTTTTCTAAGAAATTATATCTTAAAAATTGTATACTAAATTTTCTTTTTTTTTGAAATTATATAGTAATTTATTGCATTTCTATGATTTTTTATATTTTTCAAAGAGAATTGTTTGCCAAGAACACAACTTTAGTTAAAAAAATTTTATTAGAAATATATCGTAACCTAAAATGCAAAATAACGTATGATCAAAAAATTCGAAATTGAGTGTTTCGTTGATTACGATACACTACTTCAAATTACATTAATATACTTGTAAGTACAGATGTATGTCCATTATTTTAAGGTTCTGCTCTCTGATATAATCCAGTTTTAACCAATATTTAAATTTTATTTCACTCATGTTCCAAATTATTATGTGTTTCATTCTTTCCCCTGTAAATTTCCGAAAATGTTGTTATGTCATTTTGCATTTTAGGTGACGATATATAAGTTTAACAGATAAATTTTTTTATACAAATAAATATATGAACAAAGTAACCAGTTACTAGTGAAGAGTGGCGTAGCTACAACTTCGGGCGCCCGGGGCCAAGGATCTTCTGCAGCCCCCCTTTATCTAGCTACCTACAAGTTTCTTGAGATGGTTCGAACAAAAGTGAATTTTTACAAAATATCTTCAATATTAAGTATATAAAATTTAGGAACTAGAAGCCACGCAAATTCTGAAGTTCCAAAATTCTCATAATACGGTTTTTGAGGAAATTGATAGTAAATTTAAAAGAAATCTTATTAAAAGCCATAAAAAAAACCCATTTTCGCCCTATATCTTTTACACTTTTGACAAAATTTGCAGGAATTTTTGCCCGAATTGGAGTTTTAAAAAACAGCGAAGATCGTTTTGCCGCCCCAAGAGGTTGCGACCGGCGCGACGGCCCCCTTCGCCCTCCCCCCAGCTACGCCAGTGCTAGTGAAATCGAATTTTAAGTATTTTGAAATGAGAATCTCAAATAAAATTTTTTTATCAAGCCTCATTTTAACTTTCATCTATAACTTGACAATATCAATGGGTTTTTGAGGGCGAAAGATTTTAATTTTAATTTTAAAACTCCCGTTAATTTTGAACACACCTCGAACTATGCTACAATTCCTATTATTAAAATATTTTCCATTGAAATACAACTACAAACGAATTTTTATTATTTCTGTTTATGGTAATAGGCATGTTAAATGTTGAGTATATTTTTATGAGCTTAATTTTTCAAACAATTAAATTTTTATACGTTTCTTCACACCATCAACATTTATTTGAAAAATATATGTATACACAACTTAGTAACCGATTTTAAAGCAAGCATTAAATTGTCTTTGTTGCAATTGTTATTGCATTATAATACCACAGACATTCATAAAATCAACTAAATAATTTAAATCTGAATTTTTTTCATACTTATGCATTGTTAGGCATTGTTTCCAAACACTTTTTACACAAAATTAAAAATAATGGTGTCCATCATTAAAATCGTCAAGCAATTTTCATAGTTTTATTTTATGTAATTATGCGCCCATTGTAATGCTGCACAAACGTTTTTGTTCATAAAAAAACTCTTGTTAGCAAATTTTTTTACAACTGTAACATTTTTATAGCCAACATTCAACTTTGCTATTGACTAAAGCACCTTCGAAACAAAGCACAGCCATATGTATAACAAAAAACCCTTATTAACCACTCACTAAACAATTAGAGTGGCGCTGCGCATGCGCACTTCCGGCGATTAACGTCCGTTCGTTCGTTCAAGCCTAACTGCTGCATTGACTAACTGTTGCTCATGTACGACATCGATTGCTATGCTTCGTGGTCGGACTTGCAACGCTGGCTGTCAAACACCTGTCAAATCACCGTTTTAAATGTCGCATTTAGGTGCACAATTATTCGCTCGAATGCACGCAGTGACTAAGAGTGAAGTTTATAGTTGTTGCACATGAGTTAACGGTCTGTTATTAAGCGGAAGCGTAAAGGCCAATGCGCCAAATATTCAACTTTTGCTATTTTTTACACAAAGCTATGCTTGATTTGAGGGAAATTTTTGTGGCTATTATTTTTTAAGCATTTTAACTACTATTGAGATACGAAAATATGAATATATATGTGTATGTATGAGTATTATGTGGTATAATGGCTACACAATTATTGCATACATTTAACATTAAAAAATTTATATTATTGTAAAACAAAAAGTATAAGCAAACATAATTATAAAACCTATTTTGAAAGGGTTGCCACTTCCGTGCATAAAATAAATATTTATATGCCTTCTCTAGTGTGTTAATACATCTACAATGTAAACCAGTCTGTGATGTGAAAATAAGTTCACTTCCGCTGCAGCAAAATAAATAATTGACATATGGAGCGGAATATATAAATAAATCAGTGGCAATATGTTAAAAGAGCATAACTCCATTTAAGTTAATTGGAAAATATAATCTATTCTGGCTAACAATATAAGAAACGCGTTTAACTATACAATACACCTAAAACCTTTATAATGGGTTGTCAAAAAAGTCTTGCGGTATTTTTATTGATTTTTTTTTTTATTTATTGAAATTGAAATGAATTTTTGAAGACGCATGCCCAGCTCTTGACCGATGCTACGGCTGCTATGTCGGTCTCTTTCGACCAATTCAGCGATTTTATCGCAATTTTCGACGACAAGCCTTCCGGAGCGTTGCGCATCTTCGACCACCTCTACACCAGAACGAAAACGTTGAAACCATCGTTGTGCGGTGGAAATGGAAACTGTATCGGGTCCATAAACTGCACAAATTTTATTGGCGGCTTGAGATGCATTTTTGCCTTTATCGTAGTAGTACTGTAAAATATGCCGTATTTTCTCTTTATTTTGCTCCACGCTATAACTCACGAACGACTTAAAAGAAACGACAATCAATCAAACACGTGTTTGCGCGTGAAATGAGCTTTCCAAAAAGGTAAAGCATGACCCGATGCGACGAATAAAACTAGAACTACGCGCTTTTGACAACCTATTACTTATATATACTAATAAATGCATAACATTTACGAACACCAAATAAATTGTTGAACGCTAATTTTATTTTATTCTTTCTTATCTTTACAGGTAAGCTGGAAAAAATCCCATTACATCTAACAATAATTTAGAATTTCCTGCACTGAGTGAGTAGCAATTTAGTTAAGCCTTCAAATTTAAGTTCGATTTTTTCCATGGTATCAAAGTTTCCTTGAAAAATGTATTCAAGCCACGATCAGCTGCGAAAAAATCATTAACTCTGGCTCTATAGCGTTCCACATTGAGTAACATTATGACCGACTTCATTTTTTAATGAATATGGTCAAATGATTCCTTCTGCCCATAGACCAAACCAAAGTGTGACTTTTTGAGGATGTACCGGCGTCTCAACAATGGCTTGTTGATTATCATCATCCAAATACGACAATTTTGGTTTATTACCTTACCCCTTCCACCCACCTAAAGTGCGCGTCATCCCTGAACAAAATTTTCTTATGAAAATCGGGATCGGTGATCATCTCTTTTTGGGTTTATTCAACCAACGTGTAACGCGCTTGATGGCCGTTCGGCTGCAATTCTTACGCGAGTTGAATTTTGAAAGCCTGCAGACCAAGAACCTTCCGCAAAGTCTGCTATAAAGTGAATAGACACGGCTACAATTGTTCCACACTGTGTCGGATCGACTCTTTCGGGTCTTTTTCGATACTCTGCTGTGCGATTATGTCGGCCAATGTGTCGCCCAAACCTTATTGTGACAAACTGCAAATTTTGAGTTCGGAGTAAATCTATTCATTATTAATTATGCCGAAAAAGTACCCGGAAATTATAAATAAAACGCAAAATTTGTAATTATTCATCAATATCTATTCTTAAAATCTATTCTTAATCTATTCTATTCCACCTAAACTTATGTCAACGAATTTTCCAGTCCTCGAAACTCTTCTCTTTTCATAAGCTCTTTTAGGGATGGCTTTCACCTCCTTTACCGAATTTTGTTTTATCTCTTCGATCCATGAATTGATCTTCCACAATTCCGGCCATTTTCGACGGATTTTCTCATGCAAACGCCTCAATACGGCCATATATTTGACATAGTAATTAAGGACAGTCCCACCACTTAGAATTTTTTTGAAATTTCATTAACCCAGGGAAGTTTAATTACAAATTCCAGTTGCTTTTTTTGCCATAATGTAAGTCACCGAAGGGCAAATTTTTCATTCATTGTGAATTAGATGCCCCGAAAAGTTCTTCTAAGAAGATATATATCCAAAATACTTGCTCTCCACTTCGAGACTCCTTTTGTGGGTTACATGCGATGCACAACTCATTGATTTAATGTTGCACTTTCCATTTCTAACCACCAACTACTTCTCTTCAATGACTTCTCAAATCATATTCGCTGAGCTTAGCTATCAAATTTAGTGCAAATAGTTATCCTAAGAGACAAAATCTTTCTACCAACGATAATTCCTAACTTAGGCTATGCTCGATTACGAAATTTCGAGTTCTAAAAAGCAGAATAAGTAAATTAAACTTTTCATCCATAAGCTAATGTTATCAAACGAACTTTGAAAATAAGAAAAGATTGCTTTGAGCGAAATCTGAAAATCAAACAAACCTAAAAAATAGATTACATAGTTTAATTGTTTGTTTTTTTTTTTACTAAACGCATTCACTGTCAAATAAACTTAACGAAAATGTTTTTATAATAGAAAGTTAGCTTTTTTCATTTTATTCAACAATTGATTTTTCTCTATTTTAGACAAGTCCTACAAAGAGAAATAATGTCAAACAACCGACTTTCCAGAAATCTCCGGGTATCCGAATGTCATTAAAGTCCACACGATGTTCGGAAGCCTCGTGGAATTTCTTTAATATACTTTTGTGGAGAAAATACTAGAAAGGTACCACCATAAAAGGTCGACTAGAATGTTCACCAAAGAGTTTCGGTTCAATTATGAAATAATCTATATTTCAGGTTAAGTTTTTCGCTGGTGGCGTACCCGTTTGTGTTCAATTGATCCATTCTAGATCACAAGCACTTACTTTGTTTAAGAAGTACATGTGAGTTTTAGAGCATACTCACACATCCGGTCGAAAGTCAATAACTACTGTGACCTCGACAATAGGATCCTCATAATCGATACGGATATAGGTTTTTTTGTCTGTCAACTCGGCAGTAACGCAACAAACGAGCATTTTTCATTTTTTTTCGTCATTTTTTAACAAAAAAGTTTTTTTAGCAAAAAAGTTGAGGTTACATCGATATGTTCTCAAAGTGGCTTCAAATTGCAATGGGTCTTTTTTCAATGGCCTACTGAGCACGCATACATACTTGTATATACATATATGTACGTCATACCCGCCTGTCTTGCCGTTAGAAGAGCGTGGTGTAGAGCGAGCTCCAAGTGGAAAGTATCCCAGAACTCTTTATGCAAGAAATGTCAGAATTATTTACAGCAAAATATGAAAATTTTAACACAATTTTTTTTTTAATTTCTTGCTGTCAAAAACTGTTAAAATTGTGTTGGAAATGTCATTTGATAATTTTCAAATTCCGTAACTGGAGCAAGTTGCATGCGGCATGCAAGAGTGCCTCTGTATGCACGACGCCGACAAACAGCACTGCAATTCGTTGCTTCGCCTGGTTAGTCATGGTTATTAGAGACACAAATTTACAAGCGTGCAAATATACTATGAATGTGCAATAGAATGCAATAATGTGTGTATGTATGCTAGCGTATAGACTTTTATTTAATTAAAAGTGACAATTGCAACGGTTGTTGTGAGCAACCTTCGAATGCAATTGAAATGCATTTTTTCAAACACCAAATACCAAGCAATAGCAATGAAAACAATAACAAACGAACGTGAAGCAGCTATGTGGCAAATAACAAAGTGTAGCGCACGAATGTTGCATGCAACAATTAAAAATGCCAAACATTTTTGCGCTCATTAATAGTTGCTGAGGGCGGTGAAATTGGTGGAACGAATAGGAACAATATGGATATGTATGTATATACATGTTTTTGTGTGTGTATTAGGGTGAGCCAAAATTTTTATTTTGTTTTTTTTCATTAAATTTTTTTTAATCAATTTGATTTTTATTAAAAAAAGTAATCATATTCATAATAAATTTGACTAAACACTTTTTTTTATAAAAAATGTTTTTTTTATAAAAAATATTTTTTGACTAAAAAATATTAAAAAAATTTTTTTTTTAACCACCCTAGTGTATCTATATGCGTGCATATAAGCATGTTTATAGCAATTGTAGCATATTACTCAATGTGGCAAACGAATGTGAAGCCTTGTCATCATGTATAGCCAAGCGTCCAGCTGCTAAACTAACGGTGAATGGCATTTATTGATGCTCGAAAGGGTGGCATGACAGCAAATAAACGTAAAAACAGTATATGAAGGCGTGTGGAAATTGGGTGGCAACGCTTGAATAGGCGCAAGCTTTATGAAATGTGACGAGTCTGTTAAACTTACGTGTGTATGTGTATGCACTTATGCATACATATACAAATACTAGCCGCCACAGAGTGGCGAGTCGTTGCAAAGTGCAACAAGAGACAAGTTTCGTTTTATATTTACATATGTATTTATATACAAATAACAGTATTTTTGTAAGTAAATATGTATGTATTTTGTATTTTATTAATATTTACAGCAATAGTTGTTGTTAATTGGTTGATTTGCTGTCAATTGAGAAAGCTGCAAGGCGTCTAATATTTTTAGTTGAGAAACTACAATTGCAACACAGGATTTTTTACATATTTTTTAAATGTATATCAACACGCACTATGCATGTATGTAAAAAGTGTTAAGCATCAAATACATATGTACACTACAATAGGCCGCAATTATTTCTATATAATCATGTACATACATACATATGTATTCTTATATTCATATGCTTAAATATTCTATCGTAAATCCATAATTTTCTATGTATGTACATACTATAGCGGTTATAAAATTGCTCAATATTATTGCTCATCATTCCCATCATTTATTTGTTATTGTCAATTTCATTTCATTTTAAATGATTGCATTTGAATTTCGTTCAACTTTACATACAAGTAGCTTGTACGCATTTAATTGGCCGAAAAAACATGCACGCTTGTTGCAACCACAGCATCAATCAACTTGAAATGTGGCATGAATTTGTAATTGTTTTATTTTCATTTTGCTGTGTGAACTCATATTTTAATAGGTGATTGTCTGTTTATTACAAAAAAAAAGTTTGATTGCATTGTTGATGGCCGGAGGGTTCAAACACTACAGTAAATGTATAAATGGACATGCAGAGTTGCAATTCGAAACAAATTTTATGAAATAAACGTTACACATTTATAATTTGTAAGCTCCAGAAACAAAAACTAATAAATTTGCAAACATAAAAAAATGTTATTAAACTTTACAAATATATGTTTATATAATATTTTACAAAATTGAGCTTACATTAACAACAATTTGAATTAAACAAAAAAAATTTCCGCATTATTATTATATGTACTTTGTTAAAAAAAAATTGAGCTTTATATAAATTTTTTAATCACACTTATGCATAAATGTATGGAAATATTTAGGCTTAAATATTTTAAAATTAAAAAACAAAGATTTTGAAAAAAAATTTTGAAGAGTTTAGAAAATATTTAAAACATTCTGATAAAGTTTTTAAATCTTTTTTAAATTAATAAGTTTTTTAAAAAATTTGAAGTATTTTTAAAAATTTTTCCAAATATTGTTCAAAACTTTTTAAAATATTTTGAATTAAAATTTAAAAAATTTTAAAATTTTTAAAATATGTTGAAAATAATTTTAAAAAAATTTTAACAAATTTTTAAATTTTTTTTAAAAAAACTTTGAAAAATAATTTTAAAAATTTTGGAAAATTATTTAAGTCCGGTTAATTTATTGAAACCTTTGAACATAGTTTTTGAAGTTTTCAAAATACTTAAATTAAAATATGCAATTTTTTTGTTTGAAAAGTTTTAAAAATATTTTGCAAATTTTTTTAAAGTATTTTTCAAAATTTTTTAAATATTTTGCAAAATTTTCAACATATTTAAATCAAAATTTGTTTGCTATTTTTTATTTTTTGCTTTCATATTTTTCGAAATAATTTTCGAATGAAACATTTCAGCAGAAGTTCAACAACGCAAACTTGAATTTATCATAAAAGTTTTAATACCATTACTTTTCTTTAATTATTAAGAATTTTAACTAATTTTTTTTGTTTTTTATTAAAACACACATTTAGTGGATTTAAACAAGTCTATTTTTGAATTTTTTGAAAATTTTTTCAAACATTTATAAAGTAACTCTGTATTTTGTCAGCTAAAGAACTTACTTAATATTAGTCTATATTCATCACCTTTTCAATAAGTAACAAATCTTCCTCAAGCACATGCATATAAAAGCTCTCAGTAAACTGAAAGTTGAGCTCAAGCGATTTGTTTTCATAGTTATTAAAGCGACAATTTTTTTTCTGACTACATAATCGTTGAATCGAAATTGCCTAATGGTTTCAATAAATTAATCGGTTGCTTTCTTTCGATCCGGTTTTTCCACTTCAATCCGAACATAACTTTTTTCGAATATCTGTTCTGAGAATGAAGTTTTAGGTAAATCCAATATTATTTTGAACATTAAGTGGAGTTTATTCTATATTTTGTATTGTTGTTGCTTTGCTTTAGTTTAATATATTAATATTCCGATGAAAATTTATGTCCAAATATATAATCAAGAAACCATTATTGTTATCTTGAATGAGCTTTTTCGGTAATTGAACGCTGATTCTTTTGGATTCTGCCCTACGCTGTCATAAGTGAAGGTTTCATTATCATAGTTCTTTAGCTACCTTAATGCTGCAATGCTTTAGACACCCGAACTTCTTTGAATTACTATTCGAACCGAGCCCTACTCGGGTATTAGTGAGACAATTACACTAATATAGTTTGGAATTGTGCTTTTATCATCTTAGTACATACTTTGCTTATAAGTAAACTCTGGGTTATTTGGGTGAAAACTTAAACGTCTAGGAATATAGTTTGTTCATTTTCCTGTCTAGAATTTAGTTGATAATTTCGCGAGCTTTATAATTTCAGTTAGTTCATTGTATGCAGTAAATTCTCTTTTTCTAATGAAGCCATATATAAACTGTGTAAAAACTCAGCGAAATCGTCGTTCAAGGCACGGCTGGTCTGTATGACATAGTAGATATTTTCAACTTCCTGATCTTCTTGTCGAATATTTAGCATAATTATATCATATATAAAGATTTCAGGAGAGATATTTCATATAGAGCAAACATACATACGAGTACGACTGGGGTACATTGTGGTTGTACGGTAAAAGCTTTGAAAAAGCTCACATAATGTTATTGTACTAGGAAAGCTTTGAAAAAGCTCACGTAATGTTATTTTACACAGAAAAGTTAAGAAAATTCAGAATTATATATAAGCAATGAAGAAAACGGTAAGAGGACACATATAAAGATTTCAGGAGAGGTATTAAATATAAAGCAAGCATTTGCCTGGAGTGCATTATTATTCCATTATGAAAGGAATTCTTTAAAGAAGCTCACATAGTTTTATAATATACCTTCTGGTACTATAAATGGCTAAGAAAGTTCGAAATTATATACAATAACTGAAGAACTGAAGTAATAACACTTATTGTGGCATGTACTAAGTGCAAAAGTCAATTACAAAGCAACTAAATTTACAGCTATACAGCTTAAATTGATAGAAAGCTTTTAGCGCGCTATGCTTTCATAAATCTTGATTGCCATTTCAACCGACGAAGCTGCACATTAGTTCACACACTCCTAGTAAATAAATAACAGAAACAAATGCTGCGCATAAAACTCATATGCAGCTTCTTGGAGAAAGCGCTGAGGAAAAGAAAACTGAGAAAAATAATTAAAACTCCAAATGTGTGTACAAAGAACATATGTTTTCAAATTTCTTTCTATAAATTGTCAGCAGCAACAAATTACACGCCTATTTTGTACTGAGCGTGTGGCAGGCAATTTGGTACTAATGCCCGTGTGTTTATGGCAATAATAAAATGGGTAAAAATAGCGGAGAGCAAAATCGAAATTAATTTACCAAAAATGACGAGCATAAATTTTCAACACCTCACAGGAGCGGTGGCGACTGCATCAAAGAAAGCGCGGAAAATTAAAGTGACACAGAAACAAAGTGAAGGTAAGATAGTGTCCATCAGCGCTGCAGCGGCGGCTGTCAAATCAAAGCAACGCTATTGCAAACCTCAATTATCTGTCTGCTGTTTCATCCACACTTTTCCACTTTCCCTGCAGCCTCCTGCGGCTGTGTACTGAGTGCGCTGAGATTTTTGAAACAACAACACTGCATCGCTGAGTAAATGTCAAAAAGAAAATATATTTTTTTTTGGTTTGACATGCAACACTGTCACAAGCAACATGTGAAGTTGTCAAACTATGTGTTGGCAAAAAATGTGTCATAGAAACATAGTGAAACCGTAAGAATGCTAGCAGGCGCCTAGATATTTGCTCGAAATGCGAGCGCCTAGGTGTTGCTGGCAGCAAAACTTTTTGACACGTGTGAAAAAGTTTAGCTGTAAATTAGAAATAGTGAATAAGAGAGAGAGAGCGAGTGCGCATAGTGAAGGGAAGTCGATTTTAGTCTTGAATAGCGTCAACTTAGCGGCGTATCACTGCTTAGGCATGCAGGAAATCGTAAATGTCCGTGACCTTAAGACGTAAGCGACTGCATACGTGCTCGCGCTCGGTGGCGCTCAAAAATAGATTTTTACTGCGCTTTAATGCTATGCATTATAAATATAGTAAATGTATATACATATGTAACAACACAGAATTGTATGTTTCGAGGTTGTTGCACTATGCCGCAACAACGCTGTGTTTACTGCGCCGCCGGTGCGCCGAGCAGCTGTGTGCCGTGTGTCGCGTGACAGCTGTGCTATAATGTCAAAATAGTGACGACACAAGCACAAGATTTTCACACTTCACAAGGTAGCGAAGTTGTTGTAATCGAGCGTATTTAACGTTACTCTAGAGGCATCAAAGCAGACGCATGAAATAGTTTATACAGCCTAGGTGTGAATAATTTGTGCTTCTGTTGGAGCAGCATACGTCTCATTGACTCCATCAAACTGCATTAAAGAGAGCAATTAAGTTACATGGAAATATGTTTTATGCCCCTCTTCAAGTAATCAGTTCATGTAATGAGACTCAAGAGATTTGATTTTCATGACATGGTAAACCTTGAGAAGACTGTTCGGGGATTTAGAAACCTGATGTATTTTAATACATCTTTACTTTGCTGAGAGTCTTTCGCAAAATTTTCTTTTGGCTTATAGCGATTTTGGGAATATATGTATTTATACTATATATGTCTATAAATGTATGTATATCAGAACGATCTTTAAAAAATGTGCTAACAAGCGATGAAGAAGAAAGATATCTGGGACAATTCCTCACGAACCAAAAGTTCGCAGTAAGGCTCAGTGTTCTGCAATAATTTTTTGCAGATTTTTTTCCTCAACAACAAACGTTCCCGGACTCCTGAAATTGTTCTAAATTGTATTAAATTTAAAAATCTCAATATTAAATAAACATATTTTGGCAAAGGAACACTATGTTGAATTTCGAAACATGCCTCGAACTTGCTTTTAATACAAAAACTGCCAAATACTTCGTACAAAGATGTATCAAACGCTCTATTTTAAAGCATCAATCTACGAAGGAACTTTAACTAGTTTTTAAAATATTCAATATCAGTCGAAATTGCAACGGTCGTCTTTTGGAATTGGCTCCCAACCTGCTGCCTTCATATTATGATAAACAAGTTTTGACATTTCTAAATTTTACTAAAGACTTCTATGTACATATAAAGTGTGATCCATTTCGAGGTTCCCTATTTTTTTTAAAGAAAAAACACAGAAACTTCAAATTTAGTGGGGAATATTTATTATTATTCGAAAGAACATCCTTTGGCATCTTCAAAAATTTTCAAAAATTTTAGGATTATCTCATTCAAGTGTTGGCCGCAGCTACATAAAAATCTCGATGACTCGTTCGAGCATTTCGACTGGTAACTGGCTCCAAGGCCTGAATCGAATCGGGATTGTTCGCATAGACTTTAAACTTTACATATCTCCATGAGGATGAAGTCTAACGTTGTGATAATACACTTACACCTAAGTTAGTTGAAAGCTCTTAATAATAATTCTTGTAGTAATTAACAGCCCGAAACGAACTAGTACATTTCAGTCATGTTATAGTATATATCTTTGATATTAATTATTTCAGTGTTGCATTTTAAAGCTCAAAATGCTAAAAACAACACTAATGGCAACATTAATGTTTAATCGTTAGTCACTAAGTCCACTTGCTGACGAATTTCATAAACGCTTAAGCGTTTTAATTATACATTTCAGTTAAATTGCACCAAATACAACACTGTTAATATATTAAAACGGCAAATCGTGTGAATTAAAATTAACTTAAAATGCCAAATTTCAATCAACAGCATTTCTTACAAAACCAATCAGATTTTAATCTCCTTACTTTAATTTGATTTCCTTACCATCCAATGCCATTAAGACGAACTCAACTCAAACTAAATAATTTTAGCTTTAGTGTGAGTTTTAAGCGTTGATAAGTATACCATTCTGTAGAAGCAACCGAAATTTAATTGACTGTAAAATCCCTCAGCCACTTTCTGGCTTCCTGTTTAATGGTTAGCGTTTATATTTCAACATTTCCTCCTGCGATGCGGTTCCCACATTCCCAAAGGTACGTATTGAATTACTTAAGTTGCTAAGCCAAGCAAATTCGTGCAAGCGATATGTGGTAGTGTGGAGGATGGTCCCTAAACACTAATACATACATATATTAATTGAGTATTCTGGTTCACACACATTACGTATAACAAAATTTACTCATTTGTCCTTTTTTAAAATTCAGCTTGCGCTTCCTATCACAGCCAAATCCCCTGTCATCTAAAAATATGCCAATTTCCACTAAAACGATTCCTTATCACTTCACTGATTTCACAAAATTTTCTGAGCTATTTTAAGGTCAACCGAAAAGTTGATTGAAATTGCTGCATTTGAGTGAAGTTGCGCGAAAAAAGATGAAAAAATTATTTCAATGAAAAAAAGTCAACAAGTTTGAGTTCACTGGTTTTGAGGTTAATTTTAGCTCAACAATTAGGTTAGCGCTGACAGGGAAGAGTTCAACTGTATTAAGTGTCTATTGTTTAACTACTTTTTTCCAATTGGCTGCACAGCTTAGTCGTGCGTAGTGTTTTTTGGTGGTAGACAATTAATTTTGAGCAAATAGTTGGTTTAAGTTTTAAATAAAAAATATAATTTGAAACTGCCAAAGGTTTTGATACCTAAACTATATTAGCAAACAATACATATAAGGCGTAAGAAAAATGTAGAGATATAGATACTGATAATAAAGAAGCCAAATACTTATAAAAATATATTTCAGCAGAGGGATAAAGATTAGAATAAAAAATAAAATAAAAATAAAAATAAAGATGAATATAAACTTAAAAATAATAATAGAGATTAATATAAATACCCATAAAACCGTTAGTTCCTATCTGTTACCCTTTTGAAACATCTTAGAACGCCGTTATCTAGAGATTTAGAGAAAGTCAAAGATAAATACAGATATGAAGCTACCATAAAGATAGGGCTAAATTTAAAGATAAAAGCAAAGGCAGGGTTAAAGATTACTACAAAAATAAAGATAAAGTTAGAGATAAAGGTAAAGATAAAGATAAATATCGATAACACCATATCTTTTGCGTAAAATTAGAACTACGTTATTTAAAAGCTTTTTAACAATAAATATACGATTTTTTCTACAAATCAAGAAGAATTATTATGAAAAATTTGGCTATAAATTGTGCAAGCTAACTGAAAGGTTTACATTCAAATAAAAATTAACTAAATAATGCTGAAAGTTAAATGGATAAAATTTGTAATATAGTAGCAGTAGTAGGAATTTTTCTATTTTATTTCATTTCGGATTTTATGCTCAATGCCAAAAAGCTTTAGAAAATTGCAAAATATTTAGGTGAAGTTCTAGTTAGATATAGTTGGGTAAATAATGACAACTCTGACAAAATTCATTAAAATTTTCTTTTAATATTTTTTTTAAATACATATATTAACCCACAATATATTTTATGAGCATAAAGGCAACATCACTAGATATAGAGTTATGTATACCTAAATGATCAGAATCAGGCGTGACCGATTAACATCCGAGTGACAGTCTGTCTGTCCGTCTGTGCAAGCAATAAAATCAGTAAAAATTGAGATAACGTATTGAAACTAGGTTCACATATTCTTTGGAAGAGTGGTTGGTTTACGAATGGGTGGAATGAAACCACTGCCACGCGCATAAATGCAGTTAAACGAAAACTTATAAAGTACTAAGTAAGCGCTAAATTAAGTTTCAAAACTATTAAAACGAAAACGTTGTTTGGTACAAGGTATTGCAGTGGAAAAAGGCATCTGTGAACTGAAACGATTTAATAGTGGGTGTAGCCTCGTCGAGTAGTGGGTTTAATGAGCATATCACGAAAATCACCAAACTTGTGGAGAGGAAATCTTTTTAGGACTTCCACAAGTACAGGGACCGCAGCAGATAATAACCACACGCACTCACCATATAACGGTTTTGTTGATAACTACGAAAAGAGCAATAATTCAATAAAAAAAATGCTTCAGAGGCATTAAATGTTGCAACCGAGCTAATACAAATGGGTTTCATACGAGTTAGTATCAACATCCCGAAACTGGGTGTGACACTGCCCAACTCTAGCTACATATCTACTACTATAAGCAAAAAATAGCATAGATGTCACTGACAGTCATACCAACATAAAAAAATATTTTGACGAATAGGTTTTCGCACGAAATTTAAACTAAAATGTCTTACCATTTTTTGCCCACAGCAGTATATCTCGGTAACTTATCGACTGATTCCAACCAAATTTGTTGCATGACATTACTTCGATATTAATCAGTTACATACATTGTGAAAATGAACATAGCCGTACAACAGCTATGCCCACCTTGTCAAAAAAGTCTTGCGGTATTTTTATTGATTTTTTTTTTAATGAAATTGAAATGAATTTTTGATGACTCATGCCCAGCTCTTGACCGATGTTACGGCTGCTACTATGCCGGTCTCTTTCGACCAATTCAGCGATTTTATCGCAATTTTCGACGACAGGCCTTCCGGAGCGTGGCGCATTCTGTTTTTAAAATAGTTTTGAAATACATCACACTAAAGCAAATGTATGTATGTATTATATGTATATTTTATTTTTGTTAATTATACAACATTATCCTTAATTTTTTAACGTTATAATATTTGTTTTTTTTTGTTTTTGATTTTTAGTAAATTGAAAATTGTCACTTTTATAGCAAAATTTTCTTTAATAATTAAAGTTTTAATTAAAAAAAATAATTTAGGTTTGTAAATTTTTTTATGCTAATAATTTACATATTAATTTTTTAATTATTAAGGGGGTATTCTGGTCTAGAAGCATGAATTTCAGGTAGTTTTTAAAGTGTCGTAAAAAAAGGCAATTTTTTTTTTTTACTATACATTTTTTTGTTACGGATAGTTATTTTTTAATTTTAGAAGAGTACAGAAAAAAATTTAAAACTAAAAACACTAAAAACAATTCAAAAATTATGAGCTGACGAAGTTGGGGGTCTCTAAAAATTTCCACGTGACCATACCCATGATTTCAACACTCCTAGTTATCTGAAACCAAAAAAAACAAAGTTTATTAATCTAGAATAATGTCGCAATGGCCGGAACTACGGAAAAGTGGGAAATTTTTTTTTCACAAAATGGCAACTGCCTGAAAAAAAAGTTTTTTTGGATCACTTTTTCTGACTATTTCGAATTTTTTAAAAATAATAAAAATAAAAATTTGGGGATGGGGCTAGTTCCAACCAAAGACAAGCCTATAAAGAAGGCTCTATAAAAATTTCAAGTAAATCGGTTCAGTAGAACCTGAGAAATCGTGGGTATCGTTCCGAAAAAAGTCAATTTTGAGAAAAACGCGTTTAACGTCTCGCGTAAAGTCTTTTGTTCGATTAGTTCCGGCCTAACCAGTTTGGATACCGGGTCAGAAAAATGCCTGTATCTCCGAAAATAATTTGAATTTTGAAAAATCCTCTTGTACACACACTCTTGAATAGTTAAACTTTGAAAATATAAAAAAACAAATTTCGATTTTTTAACATTTCTAGACCAGAATACCACCTTAAAAAAATTTAACAAATGAGTTTTTATGATAGTAGTACAGAAAATCACACATAAACTAAAAACATCCTACTTAGATATTTTCGAACTCACTTTACTATTTCTAACGCATAGATCTATTTTTGTGTTCTCAAACAAAGCACAGCTCCTCATTTACTGCATATTTAAGTTATTTTAATTAGCCATAACACGTAAATAAACTCATAAAGAAGCTATAAAAAGTACTTTTACATTTTCCTAAAATTGTTACATGCCTACTTGCAGTTATAGACGCCAGGCGCTGCTTATTGAACGCTGACATGCAACTACATGTGCTTGCAACAAAAAATTTCTTACAACATGCAACATTTGAACAAACCATAATCAAATGTTTTCATTTATTGTCTTTGAAAAGTGCAACACTCGAAAACTTCTCAATTAAAATGAAATTAGTGCCAGCAAGCAGCAATATAAAGACCACACGCATACAAAAAAGCATAAAAGTAATAATTTTCATTTAAAATGCATTTATTATGAATTGCTTACAAAATATTCAGCTCGAAAATCAAACATAAATTAGTTCATTAACAATCAAGCAGCACTCAAAAATTAGAAAATCTGGCTAATTGCGGCTCAAACTGCTTTACTGACAAAGTAAATCCTTTGATTTTTTCCACAAAAAAACACAAAATCAAAACAAATAAAACCACAAATCGTGTACAACTATAATTACGCAACATAACCTCAATAAGGATTTTATTACATAACCACAAATATTATGCCATGTTAATCACATTTTAATTACGCTCAATTGCATAGCTCAAATAAACAAAATTTTGATTTAATTCGCTACAGCAAAGAAAAAAACGCATAAATTGAACTACAGTACAACTCCTACAACAAATACATTATACGAAACATAAATAAAATTGATATTTGTGCGTCAGTGTAATGAACCTTTGCCGCCACAAGTGCAATTAGTGCGCATTCAGCAGCCACTTCATTATTATTATATGCACAAATGTACTTGTATGTATGTATGTATGAGTGTACATAGCATACAATTTAAATGCAGTTATCCTGCACATTAACTACGCTTGCTTACCTGCCTTGCTTGCCGCCGGCGGCAAGTAACCGTTCGCCATTTCCCTTTCCTGTACATTTTCTTGTTTATTTGATTTTTCCACCTCAATGTTTATGGCTTTTGTGCGTTTCCAGTGGTGATTTTCTACCCAAATTTCGGTTATTTCCGATGAACCCACTACTATGCAAACCACTGTGGCGGCAACAAATGGGGCGTGGCAGTTTATTTAATTTATTGTTTGCTTTGCTTAATTTCCCAAGTATTTGTGTATGTAAATGTATGTTGGTAGTGAAGTACAAATGCAATTAAATGCTTAATTTGTTGTGCAACTTAAAATTATGGTCAGCTGCAATTACATTGTTGTGGTTGAAATGTGCCATTTGCCCACACACCCACCGTAAATACACGTCAAACATTACCTGTTTGCAAGTTTCGTAGTGATTTGATGAATTTGTGGCAAAATGTTGCAATTATCTGTGCATAAAATTGTTAATAAGTATAGAAAATAATTTTTTTAATGTTATTATTTTTATTTATGTAGATATATTAAATGATATTCTTACATTATTTATTATTAATTTATTTTCATACTATTTATATAATAATTTATTATAAACTTAATTTTTATGTGCTTGTTCGTCAGCAGTAGTAACTCTGTTTTTTCTGTAGCGAGCTGGTGGTTACGTGAGTCGAGTCATGTTTTCGTCCGAATCATGACCTGATTCAGCTTTCTTCGTGCTTCCTTTGTGTCACGGGCTGTGATTTCTGCTCCTACGTCGCCCGCTTAGCCGATTAAATATAATTCGTCTGCCATTTCAAGTTTCAATATTCCGTCATGACTAATGTTCCACAGGTCTGGACCTAAAATGTACCCTTGTGCTGCTCCTGACGTAACTTCTATTTGTCGTGATCCCTCTTTAGTCTGGTACAACAGTTTTCTGTTACACAGCATTGATGTAAACGGAGATTATAAATTTTTTTCAAAGCGTTGATCTTGTCCGCCCATCTCGCGCTATTGAAAGCCTTTCGAACGTCTAAAGTCGCCATCAGAACTATTCGTTTTTGAGGCATCTTCGCTGTGCCACTTCGGATAGCGCCTAGAGTTGATCTTCCTGGTCAAAAACTGTGCTTTCTGGGGTAGAGTCCACCCGCTTCATTGATAGACGCTTCCAGTCTAGGTTTAGTAGTCTTTCAAAGAGCTTTTCCACTGTTTTGAGCATGCATAGGCGGTATGCTGATAGAAAGCTGGGATCCCCTCGCTGAATAGGACAAGTCATAGTTTCTTCCAGATTTCAGGAAATACTCCAGCTTCGTGCGAGGCATTGTACATGTTTAAGGGAACTGCGGGTCGTTCTGCAGCGATTATTTTAAGTATTTCTCAGTATTAGTTTTGAGCTTTCCAGCGGTGAGTTGCAGTTCCTTGAGGATGAACTGGGCGAGCCTGTAGCCTGTTCTTGTTCACTGACTCATTCTACGTGCGTGGGAAAGAGTGCGTTAAAGATGCAATCCATTTCGTCAGCATTTAAGTCAGACGGCTTCGTTCAAGCTCCGAGTTTCTTCATAACTATTTTATTCCCTAGTTTCCAGGGATTTTTGTTAACATCCTCGCGTAGTTGTTGCCATTTTTCCTTTTTGCTTGTCTCAAGGACATGCTTAAGCTCCTTAATCGCTGCTATATATTGCTCGGCTTATTCGGGTGCTGCATCTCTACGCCTAGATCTCGTGTATGGCCTGAATTTATTTATTAAATTTAATATATGTACTTATATGATAAATTTAATTATGTATATAACCCCCTTCATTACAAAAATTCAGCATAAATCAATAATCGACTTTCGATACATTTGGCGCACACACGTTAAATGCCATCAGCTGTTTCAAATTCAATTTGTATTTTCGTGCATTGAACGCATTAAGCGATTTGTTGTTATTTGTGCTAAATATCGTGTATTGTTTTAATACAAAATTTGCTTGTTGTATGGCTTTCGGCATTAATTTGTTAGTTGAAACAAACAACATGCATAACAATTTGCATTAAAAGAACAATGGACGGGGCTTTCCTGCGTGTTGGTTCCCTTTTGCGTTGTTTATGTGAAATATTCAGATATTAATTTGTGGAGTCTAACGAATTTGTAGTTAAAACAAATAAAAGCTGTTGTAGTATATAATACATACGTATATGTTACAAGAGTGTAGTGGAATTTAAACATCTCCTTGCAAGTTTCAAAATGCCAAGTTTTCCTGCTGGCAAATTTTAAGAAGTTAGCTGTTGCCAGCTTTAGTAAAATGCACTAAATATTTAAAAAATATTTCGTATGCAGATTAGCAAAACTTTACATGAGGATCCTTTCAAAAAATATTAAGTAGATTAAAAGGTACCGTATAATCACAAAAAGCGCCCTCAACTCTCTTTCGCGGCGAAAAAGTATTCAACAATATTGCAACGTATTCGCTAACCGTCCCAATATCAGCAACAACCGCATATTTTGTATTCCCTTGTCGGTTTCGCAACTCTGCATTTGCTTGCCACACGTGCGCCCTGTGCATGTGTTGCACGCGTGTCAGCGTTTAGTGTGTCGTAACAGCTGCTGTGGGTGTCGAGAATTTGTTGCACGCCTCGGCTGAGACTACAATGCATTGCCGGTATGTTGGGATATCTACAAATACATATTCATGCACACGTTAGTATGTACTTACACATGTATGTACATGTGCGTTTCAAGCGGCAGTTGCTGTATGCCTCTTCATGCAATTTTTCACCACAAGCATTTAACTCATGAGAAAAATACAAATATTTTAAGTATAATTGCTATTGTACTGAAGCTTTGAGTGGAGAAACGCAGCGGAATAAATAAATACATAAAAGTGAAAATAAATATGTACATATAGTATGTATATATGTGAGAACAAATACAGCAGTGACCTTAACCTGAAAAGCGTAACAAGTGTTTTGATCGTGTTGAGGCGTGAAAAAGTGAAGGGCGACGAAATTTAAATATAATTATGTACATACATATATTATAAATGTAAAAATATGCGTTTTTAATAGAAAAATATTTGAAAAAGTAAAACAATAAATGTAAATAAAAAATAAACAAAAAAGTATCAAAAATAATTAAGATTTTTGAATATTTTGTGGCCATTATAAAAATATTTTATAAATATTCATAATACAAAAAACATTCTTCTTAAACATTAAACAAAAAAATTACTGAAATTAAAACTGTGTTTATATAAAATAATTTTATAAAAAATTCATTAAAAAATAAATTAAATATTATTTAACAAGAAAATAAAATAAAAATAATTAAATAAATCCGATCTGTAATATAAATAACGATAATTTAAAGAAATAATTAATTTTACAAGAACATTAGGTATTAAGAATAATTATAATAATATACAAAAAAAATTTTGGGGTAAAAATATACATATTTTCGGGCCGATATAAAAAATATTTTATAAATATTCATAATCCAATTAACATTACTGAGGATTATTGGTTTATATAAAAGATATTAAAAAATAATAAATATGTAAAAAATTCATTAAAAATAAATTAAATATTATTTAACAAGAAAATAAAGGAATAATAATTACAAATAAAAAAAAAATTAAATACAAATATCTATAAAAATATATGAATATAAATAATAATAAAAGAGCTCAGACTCAAATATATGCGTATATACTGGCAATTATAACATATGTATGTATGTACTTTTCTTATAAACAACAAAATTCCATATACAGTAGAGGCCCGCTAATCCGGACATGGCCTAATCCGGATTCTACTGTAATCCGGACAGGGTTAAAAAACTCAAAATTTCTATTATTCCCTTGTAATCCGGACCGACATTCTCTATCCGTATTCTCTAATCCGGATCACATGTTTATTATTCACTACATTCGCTTTTATGCTTTATTGGTTTAAGTTTTTTTTTGTTTTTTTGGAACATGTGTATTATTTGTTATAATAAACAAACAGAAATTTATAAATATTTTTTCATAATACATAGTTCTGATATGTCTTTGGTAATCCGGATTTCCTTATATTCCAGATAGGGGCCGGTTTTAATTGATCCGGATTAGCGGGCCTCTACTGTAATTGGATTTGGGTTTATATACAGTATCATTATAAATAGTTCATTAAAAATAAATTTAAATGATCCAAAAACAAATAAAGGTTTATATGTACATATATATTACAAATTTCAACACAAATTAATAAAAAATAATATTTAAATAGTAACACAAAAAATAGATAAAAATAAAATATTTTCTGCATTAAAATATATTTACTGCTATATGAAATATTTGTTATAAACAATACGTTAATAAATAAACTTTTATAGTTTAAAATGATAATAAAGGAAGTTGTAAACTCAAACTTTTTTTTATAAAAGAATAAATCAAATTTGTTGAAGGAAAAAATGTAATGTTTTATTATTTTTTTCATAATTTTTTATATTAACTACTATATTTTATTTATTTTTATTAAAAAATGATTTATAGTTTAAAATGATAATAAAGGAAGTTGTAAACTTAAACTTTTCATACAAAAGAATAAATCAAATTTGTTGAAGGAAAAAATTTAATTTTTATTAATTTTTTTATAATTTTTTATATTAAACATTATTTTTATTTATTTTTATTAAAAAAAATGTTAATAAATTTGTATGTTTTTTTATTTTACGTGTTAAAAAATAATTATTTCATGTAGCAAAAGTGGCATATTATATACCTACATACATATACCAAAACACTTCAAAAACATTTAATAATACTGTGCTTAAAAATATTTTATTTTTATGAACATTTAAAATTAAATTAATTAAATTTGTTCAATATAAAATTAAAATATTTTATTAAAAATGTAAACTAAAAACATCTAACATTTTAAAAATATCACATTCTTCGAAGCATATCTAACCACAATAAAATCACCAAAAATGCAGCAATAAAATTTGTTAATTAACTTCGCCGTTAATGCGCTGTCATCCAAGGCAAACATTAAAGTCACTTAAGAAGTACATAATATTAGCAGTTTATTGCGAAAAATTATTAAGTTCATGCAAAAAATTTGTTTACCATTGTGCAGGCACTAACAGGCCATTTCCGCAAGTGCTTACGCCTAGCATTGCGGCAATGTAAACAACTGTCGTTGGAACGGAGCAAAACTTCTCGCAGCAACGCGGCGTGTGTTTGGAATTTATTCTGATTTTCTTGCTGTTTATTTATACGAATGTTCCACATTTTGTTATGGCTTTTGACAAATCCTATAAATGAATGGCATGCTGAAAGTCGAAGAGTGTAAACAAAAGTCTTGCGTATAAATATGTACAGTTATAAAGACGTTTTTATTTGGTTTTGTTTACACACTCGCTCATTTTGCCGCCAATTTTCATTCAAAGCGGCATGCTTAGACGTTTTATTTATAATTTGGTTTCGCAGAAAATCAACTGAGAGGTTAAATGAAAATACTTATGTATATACATATGTAGATCTAAATATTTTGTTTTTAAAATTTTTGAAAGCTTTCTTGCTCTGCGTCTCAATAAACTCAACATTTTATTGCAAATTAAACGATTTCCGGCTGCCTTTTTTCCAGAACTCCAGGCAGCTGGAAACAAACAGTTTGAGCTGTTATATGCTCGGCATACCAAAACGTATACTTTTACATATAATACTCAATTTGAGTTTGAAAATCCACAAGCGCATGCCAATCAAATCTTCAAGCGTTTTTAATACAAAACAAATTTTCAAGCAGCTTAGATTTGCTACGCTTTCTGCAAGCACCATCGATTTGGCCAAATCCTCAATTTCTTTAGCCACACAAATTGAAACCATTCCAGCAAAGCTTAAAGCACTCATATTTCCAGAGCATTTTCCATATTTGCATCCAATTGATAAGCAGTATTGCGAAATTTGGAGAAAAAATTCAACTTTTCCCATCAGCCAAGAGCATTTCAAAAACAGTTGCATACATCGAAAGGAAGTGCTACGTTCAGCAAAAAACTGAAGCAACTGAAAAAAAAACAAGAAAACAAATGGCAACTACCTACTCCTGTTGACGTGCTTGTGCTATGCGTCATTCCGCCAAGAGCCAGTTTTTTGGCTGCACCAACGAGCTAGTATTGTTTTCAAACTCGGTATTTTTTCATGGCTTTGAGTACACTGTGCGAAATTTTGACATATTTAAAACTAAAAAAAACTAGCAGAAGCTATACAGTTACATATTAGAACGCATTGGATTCAAATTTCTATATTGCATTAGATTTGAATTGTCGAGAAATGTAAAGCTGATGAGCTTGCGAGTAAGGTTAGCAAATCCCATCAGCATGGGTTTTCCTCCGTTTTTGGTTCATATGGGAGTTGACTTTATGGTTCGCGCGCAAGCTCGACAACCTTTGGTCAGCAACAAGCATTAATTGTGAAAGCTTTCTGACACAGCGTGAAGAGAGTTGCTGTTTATACCAGCGCATCTTTCCATAACGGTTCATTCCTCTCGCCTTCATACAATTTCATCTCACAAAATCTCGAGCAGTTTATATAAAGTGTGTAGGCTGTCAAGAATTGTACGAAGTTGGAGCTTTCAACGGTCAGACCTACACAATTCCTTTTTATAGAAATATGAAACAGTTGGGAGTTTTATTTATATAATATATTTATTTAGCTTTTTTTCTTAAGAAAATATCAGTGTGGGTTTGTTTTTTACATGGCAGGTCCCAAACCTAGTGCACAACCCTTGGGAGGTATGTTTCGCCTATTCACTTGAGCTCGCCTTCAAAGGTATATTTTTTCGCTATCCAGGGCTTTAAGACCTTGCTTTAGCCATATGTAAAAGAATCGTTTCTGGGCACACCCATGTGAATGGCGCTCAGTGAACTTTCCTCACTTGCATGAACTTCTACAAATGATGCCATTATCCTGGATTTCTAACCGTTACCGGATAGCGTTATATTTGCGATTTTTCTCAAAAGTTGTACTAAGGTTTTTCAAATAATTTCGCACAGTGGACCTGTGCCCACCTTTTTCCTCAAAATTTACAACTTGCGAATAGCAACTAGCAAATCTCAATGCGCACGACGTACGTTCTGTCGTTTGTTTGTTTCTTGGCATGCCACACATTTCAATTGCAACTCTGCAACACAAACATACAATTTTTTTCGCCTGCTTACAGATAGAAGCGCAGAGTGCCATCATTTTTCCACATGAAAGCGAGTACTCTGCGGAAATGTCGCACACACATACACCTAGTTAGGTACAGCATACAGATTTTGAGAATATTTCCGTTTCAAAAAGAAAAAAAAATTAAATTCGCTCCCACAACAAAATAGAAAAATCGAAAACTAAAAACTTGCCACAATTTCAATTTCGTCGATTTTCAGGCACTAACGAAAATTGTAATTTGATGAAAATGCTCGAGAGCAGAAAAATAACAGCCGCAATTGGTGTGCGGCTGGGGCACAAACAACAAACAAACAAAAAATACAAATAACGGTACAACCGTAAAACTGAAGAGCGTTTCGTTTTTATGCATTTCGACAAAAAGTTGAATTGTACTCAAAAAAATTTGAAAAATGCATAAAAAAAAATTACACAAGTACATATCTGCACTCGTGCTGCTTGCGTAGGCAGAAATCGCCTGCCATTGATAGTAATAGTTTTTAACGATGCCACATTGTTCAACATAGATTTGCACTTTTCAATTGCAAATAAAAGTGCATGTCGAAAAAACCGCACACACTTCACTCAATTGTGGGAATATTTGATGTTCCACGAAGGTTCAACAAAAAACAAAAAACCAACAATCCAACCGCCAGCAACAACACGCAAGAGTTCACAGCCATTAACATTTAACGGAAATTTATTTCAAGTGTCATTTTCTGTGCTTTTTAACACTCACAAAAAATATGTCACTCAATTTGCTTGCCATACGCTCGACAAACAAACATCCATCACAGCTGAAATAAATGAATTCATTAAAAAATACGTGCAGCCGTATTTAATTTAAAAGTTCAGAAAAGCTTAAAGGTATTAAAAAGCTTTTAAGCCAGATACTTTAAGTGAAAGCACACATTGCCGTTAAGGTAAAGCCTGGACTAATAGCTTTCGAATACTTTAGCAAGGATAATCAGCTTTTGAGAGCTGAGTATATATTTTCATTAGAGTTTACAAACATAGCTTTTTAATTCCAATATTTTAACTTTGGGTCTTAATACTTTAATCTTGAATCTTACATAAGAAGCTTACACAGATATCGCCTCATATTAAGCAGACCGGTTTATCACACAGTTTACGGCATTGATGGAGGTAAATATTTTTTATTATACCACTTCTATATTTATCACAAATGAAAGAGCCAAAAAAATTGTGATATTCCATATTCACTGCCTCTCTTGAGGATAACTCATTTCGAATGCATGTTACACCCTCCCTAACATTAGAAATGCATTCCTAACCGTTTAAGTCTACCTAAAAAATTAATCCCAGATTTCAAATATCGCAGTAAAGAACCGCCTTCTGAGATAGATTGATATCATTATTGTCATGATGAACTCGTCATCAAACGATATACAGTCTTATCTTATGATCTCGACTTCATCATTAATCATATTCAAAATTGTTTCCCTTTATCGAGGTTATCTCATCTCTTTTTAACTTTTTTCAAATTCTATAGTCCGTTCCGTGCATGTTTTCAATATATTTTCAAACAATGATTTCCAACTATCTATAGTTTCTCAACCTAAAAGCTCAATCTCAGATTTCAAATATCGCAGTAAAGAACCGCCTGCTGAGATAGATTGATATCATTGTTTCAGGAATGTGCATCTTTTGATTATAAGTTCATCATTGATAATACTCAAAATTTATTTTTCTTGTATCAAAGCTTCTTATCCCTTTTTAATACAATACTTCCAACTTCTATGGTCTATTCTGTGTACGTTTAATATCACGGTTTCATGACTCAGCACCTCTTGATCGCGTGATCCTCATTGATTATATTCAAAATTTATGTTTCCTTTATCGAGGTTATCTCATCTCTTTTTACGAGTAATACATATAATACTTCCTACTGCTATAGTCCATTCTGTGTGCGCTTTAAAAAAGGAGTTTTCTAAGAATAACTTCCAACAATCTATGGTTTTTGTAAGATAACTGCTCTAACTATGATTCTGTGTTATACTGTAATAGATCACTATAGTATTATTTATTTTTCACTCCATCTCAATTTCTGAACTCCATCGTAGTATATGAACTGAGATGACAAAAGAAACGAGTGTGAATAGAATGTCTCAAGATCGTCTGAAAAATTTATGAAAAACAAGTTCATTAGATTAGATCAATTAAATTTTCAGTCATTAAACAAGGAAGCGTCCACCTTCTATGTTTGATTTATAATATTATTTTAAGGGGTTACATGGGTTTCCTTGGGTAAAAAACAGCCTATTTTTCTCTTATAAAAAAAAAAATATTTTATTAGAATTTTTAATTATTACAATCATACAGCATTAACAAAGATTTTCTGGAATTTTTGGAATAAAATATTTTAAACTCGGCCATTGCGACGCCATTACCGGTGACCCCTCGGAAAAAATATGCGCCGGCGTTAGCAAAATAACTCCTTAAAAGATCATCAAAAGTAAAAAAAACGTGTTTTACTTAAAACCTTAACTTAAAACTTAAACGAAGGAAAGAAAATTGAACATTGCATTTTTAGCAGACATTTTTACGAAAAATTAATATTTCGCTTCATTTCTATTGAAATCGAAAACAAAAAAACCTTTGTCCAAGTCTTTATGAATTGTATCTCAAAGACCTGTATAAAATTTCATGAAGATCGGTTGAGTAGTTCTCGAGGAACCGTGCCATCTGACTTCAAAGACATAGTTTCGAGAAAAATGCGTTTAAAAACGACGCACTTAGCCTAGCTAGCCTCGAGCGCACAAGTTCTGTATCGCCGAAACTACTACTCGGATCAACTTGAAAATTTAGAACAATATTCTAGAGGTGTTGTAGAATTTAATAAGACAATAAAGAAAATCGAATTTTCGAAACCCATAAACCCATGTAACCCCTTAAAGCTTAAGAGTTTAAATTCTAACTTCTAACTTAAATTTAAAGTATTAAAATATTTGCGAAATATTTAGCTTTAGCACATTGTGACCTGCATTAAAAAACAAAGTATTTGTCAGCGTACCCAGAATTTGTGTACTCTTCTTCGATTTTGGAGCTTTTTCTTTTTTTTTTGAGATACTATTCAATTTGTGCCTCTGCATATTTTCTTGCTTGATCATAATTTTATTATTTGCTAAAAATAATAAAATAAAGCATAAAATGTTATATTAGGTTGTCAAAAAAGTCTTGCGGTAATTTCGCTAGTTGGCGCTGAAAGCGCGTAGTTCTAGTTTTATTCGTCGCATCGGGTCATGCTATACCTTTTTGGAAAGCTCATTTCACGCGCTAACACGTCTTTGATTGATTGTCGTTTCTTTTAAGTCGTTCGTGAGTTATAGCGTCGCAAACATGGAGCAAAATAAAGAGAAAATACGGCATATTTTACAGTACTACTACGATAAAGGCAAAAATGCATCTCAAGCCGCCAATAAAATTTGTGCAGTTTATGGACCCGATACAGTTTCCATTTCCACCGCACAACGATGGTTTCAACGTTTTCGTTCTGGTGTAGAGGTGGTCGAAGATGCGCCACGCTCCGGAAGGCTTGTCGTCGAAAATTGCGATAAAATCGCTGAATTGGTCGAAAGAGACCGGCATAGTAGCAGCCGTAGCATCGGTCAAGAACTGGGCATGAGTCATCAAAAATTCATTTCAATTTCAATAAAAAAAAATTCAATAAAATACCGCAAGACTTTTTTGACAACCTAATATGTTATTATAGACACATAATTTTCAACATAAATGCATGCTTAACACATTTTTACAAAAAGCATAGAAAGCTTGAAAGCTTTCAAAACCTTATCAAAACTTCATTTTTAACTCAAAAGTATTAATTATATGGAAAAAAAAACAATGTACAAGTATATGTAATATTATATTTAAAGTGTCTAAGTTTTCAACTCGAAATAATTTGAATCTAAAAACACACCATTATGGCTTTAAACATAATATTTCACCTATTACCCTAACACCTATAACAACAAAGTTCCAATTTTGTACTGCTAAGGCAATGCCAACGAGTTTTTAATTAAAATAAGCATATGTGCCACCTATGATTATAATACACCAGCCAATTTGGTAGTACAACATTTTCTCTCCTGCACAAGCCACCAACTTTTACTCACTTTTAATGCCATAAATCTGTCATTACAAATGCACGCACAGCTTAATAACAATTTGCAAGCTAAAGCACATAAGTCGAAAACTAGTTAACAGCCTTTGACTAGCCACACCAAGCACGCCCGCAGGTCACACATATGCTGTTGCATGGTGCAAACTGTGAAAAAAAACTATCAGCTGAGCGTTGACAGTTCGCAACTTGTTAAAATGTCAAAAGAAAGTGAGCTGCATGAAATTAGATGTGCGCTTACAAGGGTGCATATGGATGTATGTACAAGTATGTCTGTAAAGCGGTTGAGCTGGATGGACATGCAAGTTGCACATGCAAATGAAATACTAAAATGCAGCGCTGCATATATAGAGTATGTGCGATAAGCCTGCACAGATAAATATAAGTGCTTTCTCCACAAATTGAGTGTGTGTTTGTGTGCGCTGATATACTTTCCAAACTTTGCCAACATTTAATGACAAGTCGAAACGTCAAAAGTAAAAGTTTCAAATATTTTATGCACAAGCACATGAAATGTGCAACTGGGTGACTAACAACAACAACAAGTATGGGCAACTGCATGAGCGAGTGAGTGGACACGTCAGTGACTGAGTGAGTGGGTGAATGAGCGTGCGCTTGAGCAGGCGAATCAAAGTTTCAAGCGACCTGGCAACACTGCCAGACGCCGCAGACCGGTCCTGGCCATGACAGCCTCTTCTTCTCAGTAGGCAATATTTATGCATAATAATTACAACAACTACGAAATTATTCATAGCACTGAAGGCATAATAATGCGTATCAGTTAACAAAAATAATATTAAAAAAGGAAAAAATATAATTGTCTGGCGTTGCCAACTTTGTGCACATCAACGTCACTTTCTCAATTGCTGACAGTTGAAGTTTGTTTAACAACTATACAATTTATGCAGTATGATCGTATGACACTAACAACAATACGCGCTGACATAAAAAGGACAACGCACTGTGTGCGCTGCAAGTGGGGGATTTGATTGTGTAGCAGTGTTACCAAGCGACTGAGCAACTGAAAGTGAGCAAACTGTCAACGTCATTTGCCTGCAGCGCCCCACCGCGCAATCTAAACTGGTTGGTGTAATCTGCATGCAGCTATATGCACGTACAGGGTGGTCGTTATACATTATACTCATGCTGTTTAGACAGTGACAGCTTTTGCTGTTGAAAATTTTGGCAGAAAGTGAGGTTAACTACTACACAGAATGAAAGTCCAGCTTTGCAAAATCATTTTCAGGCAATATTCTGTTAAAGTTCTACTATTACGAAAAAGCCTACCTAAAATATCAATGTGCTAAAGCATACTCATCTTCTTCTTCCTTGGCACTATAACCCTAGGTCGGTCTGGGCCGAGCAAACAAAACCTCGCCAGTTGCCTGTTTTGTGTGAGGTCACGCCAGTTGTACATCCCAAGTACAAAAAAGTCGTCATGCTATTGACTCTTCAATCGAAAGCGTTGACACCCTAGCTTGTGTTGTCCCCCCAAGAGTCTCAAGTCGAAGGAGATCGGTGGATTAGCATCTTCATTGAAACCGACATGGCCTAAACAGCGCATTCATTGGAATTTTATGTACTTAACTACATATGTATATACATATTCCATTGAGCTCATAAAGCTCGTGGCTCCATCTTCTTCGATATTCATTACTTATGCGAGAGGCTTCAAAGACCTTGCGTAAAACTATTATCTCGAATACTCCAAGTGCTTTCTGATCCAGTTCCGTCATCTTCCATGTTTCTACGCAGTTTAATAGGACGGAAATAATGAGAGACTTATAGTACATAATTTTTATTCGTCGAACTTCTCAACTACCTACCGCATTGTACTTATAGCGTAGAAAGTGTCACTGCGGTTCAGATTAGCGGCACGTATCACTTCTTCCAGCATTATATTGAAGAAGACGCACGAGTGGAAATCATTATTTTTAAACATCATCTGATATCAAACGGCTCGGAGTGGTTCTTACCGATTTTGACCGATCTGATAGTTGTGCTGAACATCATTCAATATAACCTTATGAGTGTCGCAGGGGTTCTAAATTTAGACATGGCGTCGAATAGGCAGATCTTGTCAGTACTGTCGAAAGCTGGTTTTCAAATTGACAAAAAGGTGTTCGATGTTTGTCAAGGGTCTTCTCCAGGATTTGTCGGTTTGTGAAAATCTGGTCTATTCTGGATTATGCAGGTCCAAAGCTGCAGTGACAAGGTCCAATCAGTTTGTTTATAATGGGTTTTTAGTAAAATCGAAGCCAAAAGATTGATCTTACCAATCCGAACATACATTGTTAGAATAAATGCATCTAAGTCTAGTTTCAAAATGTCCACGGAGCATGTTTTTATCAAAAACATCTTCCTAAACTAGTGCCCTGGACGCACACAATATAATAAAAGTAAGTTTATCGATTCCCTTCACATTCCCTTTGCCTATTAACATCTCCCAAGTATTCAAGAGGACAAAAAATCTAGAGAGCAAGAATTTAGAACTTGAAAATTTGGGTTTACAAAATACTTCGTTTAGAAATCGTGCTCTAATAATAATAAAAAATTCAACCTATGAGCCACCCAGTACATAACAAGCAATGAATGCGTCTCCACAAGCGACGCCACTCAACTCAACTCAACGCGACGCGACGCAACTCGCTCAACTGTCCATCAACGATGCTTTAGCAAAAGTCCTTAACCACTTTTTTCACACAATGCCTGTCGGTCAACGCGCTAAAAGGATAGTTAAAGTGTGCTTCATTGTTTGTTGCATTTGTTGTTGCAGCTCATTGTGCATGCATTCATATGCGCGCTGGCGCACTTAACGTAAAGCGAATAAAACTGTATACTGTAACGAGCCGCAATCAACTTCCGTTAGGCGCGCATACAGCGGCGTGGCGCATGTGTGTAATAATGTGGCGGTGGCGTGTAAAAGACAAACGGAAAACGGACATTTCAGTAACCATTTCCGTTTCCGCATGCAACGCACTTCAACAAATACAAGGTGTTTTTACGTATGTGTGATAATACGCCGGCCGGCAATGCAAATATTTAAATCCTTGCCCTGCTGAAGCAGCATTTTTAATTAAATTTCTTTAACCCAATTAAAGGCGGCGACCAACGCGTCTTCTTTGCATTTAAATATACAGGCACACACATGCGCAAAAGTAAATATTTATTTAGTCAACGTTAAAGCAACGGGTTGCAAGCATTGTGTCCCAGTACTTTTTGCTGCCACTAACGGTAAAAGGCGTTTTTGTTGGCCAACAGCAGTCCATTGAGCGCTAGGTCGTTGTCTTGCCGGCTGAAACCGCAAGGATAAACAAAAATATTTGCTTGCTTTTGCTAAGGCATTCATGCGTAACGGTAAAGTTAATACAGTTATACAGTGCATACATATCTATGTATGTATGTATATACAAAATGCGGTGGTAACAAGCAGTGCAAGCCTTATGAACACGTAGACTTTAAACAGTTTCTCTTATAACTCTTTCTTCTTTAAAAATGGATAGCTTCCAACTTTATCCTGCTCGACGAGAAAACTTGCAGTTTGAGTATTTTCACTAGAATGGTCGAAGTTTTTCTTCATAATTTATGAATTATTCAGCTGGTGTACAAACTTCTTTACCTGTTGCTCATAAGTATTTAAATTGTTCGAAAGGGTAAACAGTCCATAGATGTTTGCGATCGTCAGTTTTGCGACTTTTATTTTCATCCAAACTTTTATAAACGTTCTTATTGATATTCTGGGCCACGGCATTCTGACTTCTCTAGATGTTATCCCTTCTAGCGTTTTTCGGCTCTTTCACATTTTTATAGGTACTCTCGCAACAAAGTTGCTAAGGAGAGTATTATAGTTTTGTTCACATAACGGTTGTTTGTAAGTCCTAAAACTAAAAGAGTCAGATATAGGGTTATATATATCAAAGTGATCAGGGTGACGAGTAGAGTTGAAATCCGGATGTCTGTCTGTCCGTCCGTTTGTCCGTCCGTCCGTGCAAGCTGTAACTTGAGTAAAAATTGAGATATGATGAAACTTGGTACACGTATTTCTTGGCTCCATAAGAAGGTTAAGTTCGAAGATGGGCAAAATCGGCCAACTGCCACGCCCACAAAATAGCGAAACCGAAAACTTATAAAGTGTCATAACTAAGCCATAAATAAAGATATTAAAGTGAAATTTGGCAAAAGGATCGTAATTTTTTTGGGAAAAGCCCTGGGTGGGCGTGGCCCCGCCCCTACTAAGTTTTTGTACATATCTCGGAAACTACTATAGCTATGTCAACCAAACTCTATAGAGTCGTTTCCTTCAGGCATTTCCATATACAGTTCAAAAATGGAAGAAATCGGATAATAACCACGCCCACCTCCCATACAAAGGTTATGTTGAAAATCACTAAAAGTGCGTTAACGGACTGACAAAAAACGTCAGAAACACTAAATTTTACGGAAGAAATGGCAGGAGGAAGCTGCACTCAGGCTTTTTTCAAAAATTGAAAATGGGCGTGGCGTCGCCCACTTATGGACCAAAAACCATATCTGAGAAACTACTTGACCGATTTCAATGAAGTTCGGTCTATAATATTTTCTTAACACCCTGATGACATGTACGAAATATGGAAATGAAATCGGTTAACAACCACCACGTACACCGGTTAACAACCACGCCTTCTTCCAATATAACGCGATTTTGAATTCCATCTGATGCCTTCTCTGTATAATACGAGTATATACATACATTAGGAACCAATGACAGTAACGGAATAAAACTTTACACAAATACGGTATTTGAAAAATATGTAAATGACGTATAATGAAATCTCGATTATCACTTTATCATGCGAGAGTATAAAATGTTCGGGACACCCGAACTTAGCCCTTCCTTACTTGTTTAAAATTCGTTTAGTTGCCGTCGGCAGTTCAATAAATATTGACAAAATTTTGCGTTGAGCACCTATTTAGTTTCAGGCTATAAAATTGTTTCGATCTCTTATATAACTTATATTTATTTATAAAGTCTCGTATGACTTCTTGTCAACTCAGTAAGAGAAATTGACTTCTGGTAAGAATGAAAAACGAAATTGTATTATCAGCAACTATCAAAATTTTATACTTCTTGTAAACTCAGTAGATGAAATCGACTTCTGTGGAAACTAGGGTTCACTATACTCATTCCACAGTGGTCTGTATATCTCTTTAATAGCTTATCCTGTGCTATTCGGTATGAAATTATCTATGGACTACTGCTTCTAAGATTTTCTGGAATATTAGGTTCTTTGACAGCTGGAAATTTGTTTCTACTTTATTTGCTCAGATTAGTTAGGTGAGATTAGGCTATACTGGTCAGCTGTCAAGCCATACATACACCTACTGGTTTTTAGTAATATCAGAGGGTGGTTCAATTTTCGCTTTTTGCAAACTTTAAGCGCGATTTGATATCTAATTTTGTTACTTCGTCTAGTCCCTCGAACTGCGAAGCTACTATATATCTAAGACGAGTTCTAGATATTGATGGATATATGCATAGGTGTTGTTCTAGGGTCTCTCTCTTACCTACTTATTTGCTCTTTCTGGAGATATCTTCACTGCTTATGCCCGTCCAGCCAGCATGTGATGCCAGTAGCTTGTGACCAGTCATTTGGCCAACACCCGACCTGCAATTGGCTGATTAGCGTGTGGGTAAAACATGTACGTTTTTCTTCGGGGCTTTTACACATGATCTCGGCGATCCTGCATGTTCTTAAGTCGTTCCATTTCCTTCTGATCTGTCTATCAGCACCTTCGGGTATTTCATTGTATATCATGTTTATTGACTTCCATATTTCGGCAACTGATTCGGTAGCCAGACGGATGGCACTGTTTAGATTAAGTTTTCGACCCTTCAACCTTTTCCGTATATTGAATTGTGTTTTGTTTTTAATATTATGAAAGCTAAGCAAACATTTTATGTTGCCAAAATATTATTATCTTTACTATCGTTTGTCCATCTGTCTACACACATCCGAATTAGTCCCTCAGTTTTTCAAATATCAATCTGAAATTTTGCACACATCCTTAAGAACCTGCTCATTTGTTGGAACGACTGATATGGGACCTTTATAGGATACAAACTGATCGATCAAAATAAAATTCTTCTCACCTTATCTTCAGAAAATTTTTTAGTCATCGCTAAAATATATGAAGAAATTTTTCAGATCCCAACATTATCATAAATGTATACTTATGTAGCTGCGATACAAACTGAACAATCAAACTCAAGTTTTTGTATGGAAACTTTTTAATTTGTGAAGCGGATTTTTCATAGCATTGGTGAACTGAAGTTGATTTTTTTTTGTTTTCATATTATTTCTTATTATAAATTTCTTTATGCACGTACTTACCTACTCTAGCAAAAATATTTATTTACGTACGTGCTCCTACCTTACGACAGCTTATTGCGCATCAAGCATAACCCAGTAACCACAACTGGCACGTTTGTAATGGCAACAACAAAAGCAATTTTAACAACCATACCAATAAGCACCACAAAACCGTACTGACACGTCATATTTTTACCGCAACTTTTTGCCATAGTTCGAGATTTCTGCACAGAGCTTTGCTAGTGGCTGCAACACCTTTCTACTACTTTCGCCACTCAACCAATACTCAGGCTTTGCGCAATCCTCCGACTCAATCTGCTAATTTTTCACAATTTCAGTGCTATATTTACAACTTCCTGCCCACGCAGCACACACCCACCGCTTGCGCTCATTTTTTTGCTCTTCTACGTAAGGAAACAACACAACAAAACGATAAATAATGCTCACTCATGTCGACGCCTCCTATTAGTTAGGCAACACACTAAGCCGCTCACACCTCAGGTTCTCGATTTTATTTACATTTTCTTGCTCTACGCAAGCAGCAACAAAGTGGGTGGGCGATATTGCTGTTTTTGCAATATTGCTGGCGACATGCCATTTTTCCATTTTTGCTGTCGTCGCGTTCCTTTCCTGGCGCTTACTTTGCTATTTTGTGTTGTAGTGTGTGTGTGTTGTTGATACTAATGTCCTTTGTGCTAGTTGTTGTTGGCTGTTTATTTCTGTGAGCGTTTGCAGCGAGTGGAAATTATTAATAGCTAAATGCATGTATATCATTTATATACATATATGTATGTATATATTTGTATATGACGTATCCGTATTGGCACACTGACCGCACAATGAAAATAACGTCGAAAGGCGATCGATAATTCGAAGTATGTTAGTCGTTGCGCTGTAACACGCAAGCTTTGCTGCTTTAAAGGCTGGAGTGTGGGTAAAATTTCTGCGAAAAATAACTTAAATTAAGGTTAGACAGTTTCCAATTTAGTTAATGCCGTGGCTTTTAAATAACCAAAAAGTTGTGTGAGCTAAAATTAGGTTATAAATATTTATAATACCAATTACAGCTACTCGTATTGCTGTAAATACCCAATATAGAGTCATAATAATCATATTTGAGGTATGTTCTTTAAAGTAACGCAACAATTTCGGCTATAACCGCGGCTATAAAAGCGGTGTCTATGGCAGTAAAGTAGAAAGAATGCAACAATTTCTCATTTAGTCAAAGAATTGTAGGGAACTTTGTAATGCTTGTTAGTTGAAATAATTTTGAAATAAGAGCTTATGCCAGCTATGAAACCAGATTTGAGATTTCAAGACTTAAAAGTCTCAAAAGCTAATAATCCGCCTCTGATTGGTACTGAATATATTCTATATTAATTTTTGTTTTTTACTTTTACCGTTACTGCTTTTACTTACATTACTTACATTACTTTTATTAACTTAGTTTTATTTGCATTACTTTAATTCCATTACTTTTACATACATTGACATTACACTTACTGCCAATAATTTTACTTAGATTACTTACACATACTTCCATTACTTTTATTTACATCTATAATCGAACTTATATTACTTCCACTTTTACTAACATTACTTTTATTGACATAACTTTTAATTACATTACTTTTACTGCCAATGATTTTTCTTAGATTACTTAAACTGCCATCACTTTTATTTGCATTACTTTTAGTAGCATTACTTTAATATGCATTACTTATAATGACATTACTTTTACGGACATCAATTTCACATACATTATTTTTGTATTTACCTTTACTTTTATTTGCACTACTTTAAGTATATTACTTTACCTTACATTAGTTTTACATGCCATACTCGGACTTACATTAGTACTTCTGCTGACATTACTATTACTAACATTACTTTTATTGGCATTAAGTCCACTTACATTACCTTTACTTACATTTCTTTATTCACATTACTTTTACTGATATTATTTTCACTCGCATTAGTTATATTACCAATACTTTTACTTGCATTACTTTTACTTATGTATATTACTCTTTCTCATATTACTTAGAGCATATTCTCCACACTTTCAGCTGCTTAATTGTCTTAATTGGTTCATTCAATAACAAGCAGCATCCACACTCAATAAATAACTGCTAATGACAATTAATTATTTACTAATTTATCAGTAATTAAGGTTAATTACTCACTTTGCGATATAAAATCGTTTGCTAATAATATTTATCAAATTTTATCAATATATTTAGCCGGCGATATTATCCACTCTACAAAAGTATTTAAAGTAGTATGCCAACACTGATTATTCGAACAAATTCGAGTCATTTGTTCGAATAATCAGTGTTGGCATTTGATGACTTTTTTGCGGTAATTCACAATTTTCACGCTATTATAGTCGTCACTTTCGTCTTCCGATTCCTATTCATTATTTGCAACTGAGTGAGTGCTCGTTGTTTATTTACTTAATATTATATGTACATATGTGCACTGACAGCATACTTTACTTACACCATATATTTCCACTTTGCTACTTTACATAACTCATTTATTAAACCACTGCTGAGTAATGTAAAAAGGATTTACGCTTTTCCTCCGAACCGTCTGCGTGTCACTTTCGATTAGTGTAAATGTGTCATCGATGCTTGATAGCAGCTGCTTTAAATAGCCTTACTGTTATTTATGACGTCTGTAATTGCATGTTGATATAACTCCTTGCTCCGTAGATTATTTTTATTTATTTAACTTATTTTTAAATATATGTCACTGCTGAATATTACGAAATACTTTTGCTATTGACCTTAACAAATAATTTTTGAGTAATGCCGCATCAGATATTATCTTCTATGGTATAAAATTATGAATTTGATAAATGATTTTCATACAGATTGGCGCATGAACCATTTATTTTTTGTATTGTACATATAGTGAGTTTTAATTTATTTTATATACTTGTAGTTAATTATTTTAAAAATTAGAAATTAGAAAACTATTCATTGCGCCTCGGGATTGCCACAATTGTCGATTTATTGGAATGCTTCAATTCAGTCAAATTGCTGGGTTTTGTTTCGTACACATCTTGCCCGACATAACCCCATAAAAAAGTCTGGTGTTGTCGGGCCCGTTGACTTTTTTGGCCAGCGAAAAGTGGTGTTTCTTGATATCAATTTGTTTTCAAGTTTTCGTTGTAGCTCCGCATTAAACGGTTTGGCTAAGTGCGCAGTTGCTCCATCTTACTGGAACCAACCGATATTAAAATTAATACGTTTTCGGCACAATTCTGTGTAAGAAAACTTATTCAACATCTTTAAGTAACGGTATCCATTGACAGTTACTGTTACACCGTTTTTTGTTCCAAGAAATATGCTCCGACAATACATCTTGATGAAACCGCGCACTACACAGTGACTCGTTTTGGAAGAAGTTCCATCACATGGATTATTTCTGGAATTAATTTACTCCGTATACGGATATTTTGCTTGCTTACATTGCCGTTTTGATCAATGTGGGCCTCATCAGACATAAATAGGCAATATATCAAGTTGTTGTCTCACTTAAATGAGTAGTCATGAATAAAAAGCAGACATTTTCGGCTTTACTTTGAAAACTAAGGGAACATCGCAATAAACCAAGAGGAAAATGTCTAAAAATATGTTAAATATAAATAATACTCCTTTTAGTTTTTCTTTTATTGTTTGTAAGGACCAACACTACTCTATCATTCTGTGGCGATTCCATCAACTTTGATATCTTTCTTTCATCACATTTAGGTCCTGGTGACACTGCTCTCTCTGTTCCTCTGTAAAATTTTGTAGAAAAAGTATCCAAATGCTTACGAAAATAATATAACGTGGTACTCCTATTTACATTTAGAGCCTGCAAGTTTGTCAGCATATTTTTCAAAATTGTTTTCATAATTTAGTTACCTAAAGATTTTTCGACTATCAGCAGAAAATTTGTCCAAGCTTCAATTTCCTGATTAGTCATAGCCTTGATGAAATCTATTCCTTCCATAAATTGCTGTATTTGAGGAACATTAAATATTCCACCTTTCAACTTGTCCTATTAAGCTTCGGAAATCTTATACTAAATTATGTAATTTAAAAAGTATTCTACCAAATCCACTGCATTGAAAAAATTCTTTGTCAAACCTAACTTATCACGTATTAAATCACTGAGTTCATTTTGGGAACATAACTTTAATGTAAATATTTTTCACTCCCATTCACGTCCACCGGTAGACTGAACCAGTTTCGCGTTTGCAATCCAAAGGCAAATTTTGATTTATTAAAAAAGAACATTTTGTAGACTGCAAGTCTTGATTTTTCTGAAAACCATCTGCATAATTTTTCGAATATTTTCGGTAAGAAGCCTGAGAGTGTGGATCATATGATGCTTGTATCATGACAAAAATTTGACTGGAAAATAAAATAAATTTTTTTTTCTAACAATCCGATAATTGATAAAAATGTAAGAGCTGCAATAATCATAAAAGAATTGGGAATTCAATATTTTTATAAATTCGCAAGCTGGAACTTGAAAGCAACAAAATTTGTTAAGATATCCAGCGAAATATAGATATATTTTATACATTTTTTGTAGGCCTGTGTAATTTATTCTACCACGTCAAATTCAATAAAACAAAAAATTTAGCAACAACTCTCAAATATATTTACACACAAATTTATGTAATTACTTCGCAACGGCATAAATTATTATTACGTACAGCACAAAGCGGTCTACATAGTATGTATCTAGCCACTCACAACATAACAGCCACTCCGCGAAACACCTTTGACATTTAATACTTTGACATTTAAAGCTGGCGATGCTGTAAGCAAAAAGCGAACAAAAACTTAAGGTGCATCTGCCGGAGCGCGCATAATAGGTTAGATGGCGCGCAACAAAAATGCGCAAAAAAGCAATAAATATGCTGAGGCAGCAAATGTCAGAAGTATGTTTAGATGTACGGCATGCTCACTTGACATTTTGACGTAACAATAAGGCAGCGAATATGGCACAAAGTGAGAGACAACACATACTACAGAAAACTTTAAAATGCAAAAAATACAAAAATAATTGCAGATGAAGAAGAATTGCATAAAAAAGAAAAATTGTAAAAAAAGAAAATTTGCAAAAGGAGCAGTAAAATTGCAATAAAAGATGGAAAATTTCAAAAAAGAAAAAAATAAATGTGAAAAAAGTAAGAGTGCCAGATGAAGACATAGTAAGTTAATTAAAAAGAAATGAAATGTAGTGGATAAAAGTTGAAAAATATGCTGCATAACCACAAAAACAAGCAGCTGTTGAATGAATTATGCTTGCTGCCACATACGTAATTGAGAAAGAAAACGCACATTACAGTGATAAATGCAACAAATGTGAAGAATGGTGTGGTCTGCAATTAGCTACAAGTGTATACCAAATAGACTTTTGCAAGTGCTGTGAAAATCGGCTAGCACATAACCACTTACAATATACAAGGTGGATTCCAAAGTAAACAGGACTTAAAAAAAAACAGAACAATTGGTTTTTTCGACAAAATCAATTTATTTTATTCAAAATAGTCTCCTTCTGCTACAAGACAGATTTTTGCACGCTCCAACAGCATGTCGAACGAGTGTTTTAGCACGTTGGCCGGTATGGTCGCCAGTATGCCAGTGCAAGCCTTTTGATTGGCCGCTACGTCTGCATAACGCTTACCTTTCATGAGCAAATGCATTTTTCCGAAAAGAAAGAAGTCGCACAGTGCCATATCAGGTGAATACGGGGAGTGGTTAATGGTTAAAGTGTGATTTTTGGTCAAATAATCGGTCACAAGCGTCGATCGAATGTTGGATTCTGAGCAATTTTTGCTCGTCAGTCAATTTGTGTGGAACAAACCGTGCACACACCTTTCGTAAGCCCAAATTTTCGGTCAAAATGCGATAAGTCGATGTTTTTGAGATGTTCAATTCTGTTTGCATGAATTTCAATGACGATTTCGGCTGATTTTTGATGAATTCACGCACAGTTTCGATGGAATTTTAAGTGATCATGGATTTTGATTGGCCCACATGTTGAACGTCCTTTATATCCTCATGACCACTTTGAAAACGTTGAAACCACTCGCGCACTCTGCTACGGGATAAGCAACCATCGTCATAAACTTGTTTCATCAATTGATACGTTTCGGTAAAATTTTTACCAATTTTAAAACAAAATTTAATGTTGGCTCTTTGTACGAAGCTCATTTTCGCACCGATAACACAAACATACTGACACTTAAAATGCAATAACTTCACTTCCAAACAATTAAATGTCATGAACTCACTGGACAATCGATAAAGTTAGCAGATTCTAACGCACTAGTCGACATATAGGTGGCGCCACCAGGGGCCCTAGATTCAAAAAGTCCTGTTTACTTTGGAACACGCCTTGTATATATGTACATACATATATCCAACAATCAGCAGTGGTGCGAAGCGCATGATTTGTGCGATGTTGCAACAAGCTTGTGTATAGTAGGCGCTGCAAACTACAAACCGATATACAAATATATAGTACATTCAAGTATATGAAGACTCTACACAGATATCTAGAGTGTATCTACAAAGCAGTCACAATTGTCACTGGCTTCATTTAAGCAGTCATGTGCTGCTCAAACAGCTGTGCTGCACTGTCACTCACTTGCTACTCCAGCTATTTGACTTCACTGATATCTCTGGCTCATACACTATTGTTTGTTGTTGCTGTGGCAAGATATTGCAGTGTTGCACTGCACACCAAACCGCATGCACCATGCGGAAAATGCTTTAGTCTCATATAGCAAACGCCATACAGCTTACTACTGCCTGGTGCTGCTGCGGCGGCGGCTTTGCCTGCGTTGGCTTTGTTCGCTTGCAGTTATTTAGAACACTGCCAGCTATGTGCTGTGTATGCGTTTGGTCAGCTCAGCGGATTTAGCGTAAATATTACAAATTTACAAATATGTCATGCTGCTGCAAATTGTCAGTTAGCCACGCACACGCGCACACACACTCATATGTGTGTGTATACGTCTTGCGTTGGTTTGCACAGTGCGCATTTATGTCGAGTTGACAACATTCTTGGCATTTATTGCAATTTCGTACCGCACATTTTCAGCTCTCATGCTCTCGTGGTCTCATGCCGCAGCTTACAGTAAATTATTTGCTCAGCTATGTTCTGATAAAATATGTCAACTTGTACATGATAGCGTTTGTGTATGCGCACATATTTACCACTCTATGTATGTGTATGTGTGGTTGCCAGTTATGCTGGAGGCCATGGCTTGGTCTGCTGTGGATTTTCGAAATTTTTTTCACACACATAACCGGCACTTAAAGGCCCAAAGATTTCCTCAACTACCAGACAGAGTCGCTGTTGAATTCGCTCAAGCTGTGCTGCACTTCCTGTGGCTGGTTTCACATGCATTTTTCTAGCATTTCTCGCGAAATACTTATATTAGGCAATGTGCCTGGAAGTTGCCTTGATACTATTTTAATTGTTGTCTTAATAAGAGAGATTTCCCAGTCAATATAATGTTCATTACATGACTTGTGTGAGATTATGTTTATAAAAAAGTTTCTAAATAATTCTAACAGTGTTAGACCACTGAAGAATGGAATCTGGTGCAATAAAAGATGAGTTCAGTTATGAGACAATGCCGAGTTCTCCTAAATTTTACAGCCTGAGACCATTAAAAAATTGATTATAGTCGCATGAAGTCCAAGTTCAGATAACATTAGAGATGTTAAACCACTAAAGAATAAAATCTAGTCGACTAAATTCCGACTTAGTTGATCTAGATAATGTTAGACCCTTAAAGAAAAGAAAATAAGATACCAGTTAACACAATTTTAACAGAATTAGACCAACAAAGATAAAAATCTACTCGTATAACATCCGAGTTCTCATAATTTTAACAGAATTATTGCGCCGTTGATAAGAATCTAGTCGAGCAAAATCCGAGTTCACATAATTTGAAAAGGGTTAGCTCATTAAAGAATAAAATCTATCGAATACAGTTCGAGATCTTATAAATTTAACCGTTTTAGACCATTGCAGAATGTAATATAGTCGTATTAAATTCGGGTTCTAGTAAAAATGGTTGAATGAAACCCGAGTACAGTGTTAGACCACTAAAGAATAAAATCTAGTCGAGCAAAATCCAAGTTCACATAATTTTAACAGACTTAGAAAACTATAGAGTAGAACTTAGTCGAATAAAAACCGAGTTTACATTATTTTAACAGTATTCTCAGTAGAGACTCACTAGTAGACTTAACAGATTTAGGCCACTAAAGAATAGAATCTAGTCGAGCAAAATCCGAGTTCACATAATTTTAACGGCAGTAGACCGCCGAAGATAAAACTTTAGCGGAATCAAATACAAGCTCAGATAATTTTAACAGTAGTAGACCAGTAAAGAATAAAATTTAGTCGAGTAAAACCCGAGTTAAGATAATTTTAACAATTTCTTTTTGTTTACTTTAACGAATAGAATCTTATCGAGCAAAATACGATCTGCTTCTTTTTCTTTATTGCTGTAGACATCGCTTATAGCCGAGTTTACAACAGCACGCCAGTCGTCCTTCGGTAAAAATCTAGTCGAATAAAATACAAGTTCCAATTATTTTAACCTAGGAATGAAATCTAGCTAAATAAAACTCTGAACACAGGTTTTATTTTAACAGTTTTAAACCTCTGAGGAATAAAATTTAGTCCACCAAAGTCTGAGTTCAAATAATCTAAATAGCTAAATAATCTAGCAAAACAAATTAGTAATTACGTAGATTCCTCTAAGTTAAGGCCTTATTGGTCAGTTATTGGTTCACAAATGTATTTTATATTGATTTACAAATCTACATATCAATATACATATGTAGGTCATACCGTCCTGGGTCGATCTTTGATGCCCCAACAAAAACTCATATCTTGGCGCCAATCGTGGGATTAAGTAAAGACTTAATGTGGTTTTGAATACACCGGAGCTCATATGTTGTAAAATACCCTAAGCAATGCAAACTTTAAGCTCTGAAAATCGAAGTAGGGTCTAATTCTGTTACTTTGTGAATACATTCTAGGTATTTAATGTTTCGTTTTCAGCCAACCTGCGCTTTCAATTTCTTTCCTTTCAATTAATTAATTTTTTTATTTCTTCCATTCTTCATATTTCACCGCCATTAAAAGCTTTCTTCTATTATGTCGTTGGCTCATTCTACTCCTTGCTTTGCACAATTGTAGTTAACTTCCTGGCAACCTTTTGTTGTCTTCAACTTTATTCTTAGAATTTTTAAATGCCCACAAGTAATTAGTAAAAGTTGCCCTCCATCCATTAAGCATTTAGTTTGTGCATTCATAAATGTCACCAACACTGAGTGCGCTCGCTAAACACGACCACACGCTGCTCTCCTCGCTCCACAAACAGGCTACGTCACTTAATTCAACGCTACTTGAATGGCCGGGCAGCGCTTGTGCGCAGCCGCAACTAACTGGTCAACATCAAAAAGTTTCCGCGTAATTTACCGCCAGCCCGACAACTCAATAACTACTTACCGACAAATATACACACATATTCCCTACTTTACTCGTGCGCTGCCTCACTTTAATCGTTAGCAGTATTTGACAATTAAATGAACCACCGTTGATTGCTATAAAATGCAGGCTTTGTTGTCGGAATTGTTGTACGGAAGTGCAGAAATGTTGGAGAGCAAAAAGAGAGCCGCTGCTGAAAAAAATAGCGTTTAATTAGTACAAAGTTGGCATTAGAAATGAGTTGGCATTAATTGATGGAGGTTAGCGTGCAGCTGATAAGATAATTGCATATTTTTTTGTGAAGAGCATTAGTTACACGAGTACCAGAGTACCATAGCACTCAAAAAAGTGTGCGAGTCCGCTCTTTAACCTCAAATTAAGTGATGGCAATTGAAAATAAATTTTTTTGGGCTGGTCCGTAAGTGACTTATTGAGTACTTCTAGCAATTTTCTGCAGTCAAATGCTTTGCAACAACAACTGCTATAATTGCGTTGAGAGCTCATGTGCTTGATGTCCTTTTCTCAAGAGAGTAGTGAGCCTGAAGAATAAATTACAAGCACACATGAACTTGCTTAACATTACAGGGAACTGAAGCTCCAGAAAGACCAAAAATTGTCCATTGGGAAATAAAACAAAAAAGTTATGGAAATCAACGAGGCGTTTTCATAGAAATAATAAATAATATTTATCATTAAACTTTAAATGATATTTATCATATGTGACCTGGTCTACGAAGCCAACATGGAGAAACTATTTTCTGGGACAAAGCTGTTAAAAATAATCTTATAGTTTTCGTTTCACATAACGGTTCTTGTTTTTTTTAACACTAAGCCCCCTTTTCGTAGACCAGGTCACATATACTGTTTTTATAAGTAGCCAATTAGTAGTTTTTTGAGTAGCTTTTGTGACTTCTCCACTTTTAAATGCAACCCTGATCATGTCAGTTACCATTTAAAGTGCGTAACCTTGGTATATATGCTAGGATAGCAAATGCTCCTTCGAAAACACCGCTCCAAAAACTGCCGCATATGTGGTATCAGTCTTTTGATGCCCCAAAAGAAATTATTAAGTGAAAAAAAATAGCCGCATATGTGATATCGGATCTTCTGGTAAACCAATAGAGATTATAAAGTCAAGATTCATGGATTTTTTTTAATTAGGTTTAGAGCTATACGATAGTTTAGGTAGAGACATCGGAAATGAGTGGGTATTCATCGGAATTGTGACCGCGATTATAAAATATAACTACAAGAGCCATCTTGATATCAGTTTTAAATCAATCCTGAAACCTGTTTTATATCAATTTGAATGATTTTTCGCCACTCTTTCCTAAACACAGACGAAAAACAAATTCTGCTGAAAACATAAAAAGTTAAAATAACTAGTCAAACCGATAAATTCTTTGCTAAAAAAATATTCTAAATTTTTTTCCGCTAATTAATTTAAGGGTAAAACACTTTTTTTTTTTTCATTTGACTTTTATTTTTGAGAATTTCATCTAAGCAGACCATCGTCTAAAATAAAATATTCACTGAGTTATCATCACCTCACTTCACCAAAATATTAAAAATAAATAAATATACCGCAAAGTAACGGTACTTTAAAGCGCTAGTGAGTATTTTGTCAATTTCTGCTGGTTTCAAAACCTGTTTAAGTTGTCCTGGGTATCAAATCAGGACAAAAATTGGTTGAAACTCTCAGCAACTTATTTACTACGAGAACTGTCACTTTGACAGCTGTCAAATTTCACCTCGTACACTAGGTGTATCTATAGTAGAATGAGAGTTTTATAAACTATGAATAGCACTTCCCCACAACACTCTTCGCTTTGACTTTACACTTTCTTGCTACCGCTACCAATTCTCAACTCCCTTATGAATATCTAAATAAACTATTTTTATGTGGTTAGCTACAATTATCGGCACAGACCCATTAATTTGCACAAAAGCTGCCCGCTTTGATTCGCAATGCAATGCTCTCTCCCAAAAGCGGCCTTCGACAAGACCACGACACCTGTGCCTTTCCTGCTTTGCTATAAAAAGCCGCAATCGCAAATGTAAACCGTGTAATGAGGCAAACTATGCATTGTATGCATTTACAACAACACCAAAACGCGAAACAGTGCCACTTAAGGCAATCATTTCGTGTATTGAACACTATTATTGGCCATGCCGGCAACAAAATTGTAATTTTTATAATAATAGTGACGCTTGTAAACGCTAAGCGTAGCATACAACGGCAAAACGCATGCGACGGAGCGCTGCGCGTACATTTTAAGAGGCGGAACGCAGCGAAAAAAGATTGTGGCAACGATAGCGACTGAAGCGCTGATGGCGTTGACTCCAAAAGTGGGCAATAGTAGCGTTATAGTGGCAGCTGAAGTGGATAAAATGCTAAAACTGCATTGTCAATGCTGCTCATTTCTGCTGATCCTTGTAAGCCGAGCAAGCCGTAGGCGGCGCGGCGTTGCCACACTCTGCGGTGGAGGCGCAAGCGACGACAATGGCCTACAGGCCACTTGACTTGGCTTGACTTGTCGCGCATAAATTTATATATGGTAGCCATGTATGTGCTGTAGCTGTGGTGCGTTACTTGACTTAATTCCAAGCGCTGATTTGCAGTCAACCAAACTTGGTGATGTGAATGCACCAGCCGAAGCACAGCAGCGCAACCAAAAATGGTGGTGTAAGTTTATATAGTATGTGTTGCAAATAATATATATATATGTGCTGTGTGGCAAGCAAGAGAATTGTGCAGTTAGCGTGGCAATATTGCTGTCTTCGGGGCAGCCGAGGCAGAAGCCACTCAAAATGCACCCACACAGAGAAGCGCACGCGCTCACAGCAACACCGTCACCGACAAATAAGGAAGTCAAAAGACTAAGCGTCTTTATTTTTTAAGTAAGTAGACAAGTTGACCCAAATCGACGCTATCGTATCCAAACACACACACACACACCAAGTAAGAACTTGCACATCTTCGTTATGGTTGTGTGTGTGCACAAAAGAAACACGCTCAGCGCAAAAGGAGTAGTCGCAAGAGAAAGCGTAGATTTGCAATATAGATTACCAGAAATAACTTCGCAGCTAGCAAGCAAGCAGAAACCAAAAAAAAACAAAGAAAGAACGCCATTGAAAGCAAGTGCCTGTCAGCAGAGGCGGGCAGGAGTGCCAATAGAATTTTTCCAATGTGGCAACACCCACACAGGCGCACACATGCCGCAAGCGCACTTGCTAATAGTGCAACTAAGACGTTGCACGTTTAAGTAGTACGAAGAAGTAAGTAGAAGAAGCAGCAGAAGTAGTAGCAGCAGTGGCAAGTAGCGGCAAAAAAAAAAGTGAAGTAAAGTAGAAAAACTGTAGTTGCGCTTCCGCTTCGGGGCTTTGGGCTTTATGTACGGGTCAGTAGGTGTTAGGTGTTAGTTTTCTGAGAGTTTAAGCCACGCGGATTAGCGCCGAGCTAAACGAGTGTACGACGCTGAAGGGATGCACAAGTAAATGGCCTGTCTCGAGTTGGACATGCTGCCTGTAACTAGACGCGGATAGATGAGATAAGCTACGCTGTTGTGAATGAAGAAGAAATTAAAAAGTACTTAACTACAGCAATTTCAGCGTAAAAAAGGAGTGGCATAAAGTACTTAGCAATCGGTGTATGCGTGTGTGTGTGTGCGTATACAAGAAATCTACAGTAGTTATTAGTACTTAGTAGTAAGCGTAATTACTGTCGATATTCAGCTGTAGTGCTTATGAACTCGAGGCAGCAGTCAATTGTGGCATGCAGCTTGAGTGCTGGCAGTCCTTTGAAATAGAAAGTAGTAGTTGCGAGAACAAGAAACGCATAATATCGTCTGCGTATGTATGTGAGTACAATTTAAGCGCTTATATACACTGCCCTTTCTACGCCTGCTCCAATATAGCGCACATCCTTAATCTGTTTAAGCAAACAAAAAATATTGCTGCAAATATGTAGTTATTTGGAGCGTTGTAAAAAATTTTGCAGCGTTGCATTTTCCTTTTTATTCCGCTCCTTCTTAAGCACGATTCCGCACGAGCTGCTGGCTGAATGCCGTTTTTCATGCGCACACTTTTGCTTGTTAACCAAGCCAAACCACTGTCTTACGTAGTACCATAATTATATTGCTACGAGTGTCCTTGCGTTGAGTCGAGCACAGAGTCGAAAGATTAATTAGCTGATATCTGTACACTTTTATCCAGCAGCACTCTTCTTAATTTTTTTCCTGCGCGTAAACGTTTTGCAAAATGCGAAATAATTCATAGTTAAATGAGATGAATTCGCAATTAATCGACAAGTAGTTAATGAGTTTTCCTTACATACAAGTATATGTTCAAACCATTTTCGTTCTTTGGCAATCTCGGGAAGAATAGATTTATTTAGCCCATCAGATAGAAGAGAAAAGGTAAATCATCGTATTGTGGACGCAATGAGTGCGTAAAGAGAGTTTACTTTACATTGAATAGCAAGTAGACGCTTCTGCATAGTTGAAATATAGAACAAAGACTTTTATAGATACTCCAGATTTATAGCAGATATTCTATGTAAATTAGGTTGCCTATTGCTTAAATGAAGTCAGTTTTTTAATGTAGAGTTCATAAAATTGTTTGAATTTGCTTAGATAACACTGGTCAACAAATTTGTAATTTTTTTTTGTCACATGAAAATTTATATCAAATTTTGAATATACTAGGGCCACCAAATAATAATATATCAATGAAAAAAATTTATACATCATGTTTTCTTGTGACATCAGAACATATATTTTCGCAAAAAGTGCAAAATTTAGCCACACTTACTGAATTATTTCCTAATATCTAATAGATACTTATGATTTTCTTGAATATTTAGCTTCCGGTAGGTCCCTTTTAAGTCTCCAACAATAGTCTGCTAGCATTCCTGGACTCCATTTCCCTTGATAACGCTTCTCCATTAAGGAAATGTCTTGATGGAACTTCTCATCTTGTTCGTCACTCACAGCACCCGGCAAATTTGGGTCCAAATAAAAATTTGGGTTGAAGTCCAGATGAGAGTCCAGCATAAGTATTTTTATGGCCTGGAGTTAGTGATTCACGCTGGGTCACACTTTCTTTGTAGAGTGACTTTTTCTGTCTCTACTGTCCCATTCACAAATAAAAGAGCAAAATTTCGTATAACCAAGCTGTAGTCCAAGTAAAAGTGCAATGACTTTAAAATCACCACAAATTTTCCAAGCGTGTTTCCTGTATTCAATTTCTTCAAGTATAAATCTCATATTTTCGTAAGTCTCTTTCATATTAGAACCATGAGCAATCGGCACTGAAGGAAGTTTGTTTCCGTTATGCAGTAACACTGCTTTCAAACTAGTTTTTGAAGAGTCAATAAACAGTCGCCAGTGACTTGGATCTGATTCGAAATTTAATAAATTCATCAGAACAGGAACGTTATTACAATAGACTAAATCACCTCCTTCAGAAGAGTAAGGTGTTATTTCAACGTCACGACGTCGAAAATAAGAAATCTTTGTACCACGAGAAAGTAAATTCCAGTCGTTTAATCTAGACCCCAAAAGCTAGATTAAACGACATACCTTATTATGCTGACTGAGAACAAATTCCGGAATAGAATTCTCACTTTTTGATCGATTTGAAGGCACAGGCTGTTCGGCACTATGTAGGATGGGTCTCTTGGCCGAAGACAAGTTTGAATACTGGATAGTTTTTTGGATTTGGTAGTAATACCTTTTGTTTGAGTTAAACAAAAATAACAATAAGTTACATGATCTTTTGGTTCCGTCCAAATCATTGGTATAGCAAATGACAAATGTCTAGGTTCTTGTTTAGCCCAACCTAAAAGGAGCTTCACACACGTTACACAACATTAATGTGGAACGCAGGATTTGTCTTAATTCCTCACAGAAATCAATTGGTCTCAATTGGTCCATCTGTTGAGTCATTTCGATTGGTAACTGCCGACACGTGTGATGTTTTGTTACAAGGCCTGAATCAAAGCGAGATTGACCGCATAGACCTTGGACTTTATACATCTTCACAGGAAAAAGTCTAACAGTGTGATATCACACAATCATGCTGGCCAATCGATCGGCCCAAAACGTGATATTATCTCACCGAAGTGTTCTCTCAATAAAACTTTTGATTGATGCGATGTGTGAGAAGTAGTGCTTTCTTGTTGGAACCAAATGTCGCCGAGAACACGCGCTTCAACGATATGTAAACGCTATTCAGGCGTAAGCCTTGATAATGACATAAATGATAACTGATAAACAATATTGCTCAAAAATAACATGACAGCTTGACATGATTCACGCGTAATCTGTTAAAGAAAGACTTTTGAAAAAAGTACCGTTAGAATAAAATACACATTATATTATCTTTGAAAGTTATTATTTATTCAAAATAGGTGCCATTATACTCAATACAACGGTCAACCAGCGATTTTTTATATTATTAATAGCTGCTTGAAGGTCTGGGATATTACCATAAAAGGCTCTTCAAATGGGTTTTCAGTTTCGGAATTTTGGAATAGCCACACGGATATAGATCAGGCGTATACCGGGAGAGGTTCAAGAAAGAAATCTGTTTTCCATCAAGAAACTCGTTCACTTTATTTAATGCGCGTAGAATGAAACGCATACAGACCTTTCTTTTATTCAATTAAAATTGATGAAATTGTCCAAATATTGTTTTCCGTTCCTCAGCCGTCATTTTCGTAGTAAAATTTGCAATAATTTCACGACTACTAGTTTCTAGTCTACGGCTTGTATGCCACTGTTTTTAAACGTTTTAATACAGCTGTTTGAGTAATTACCACAGACTTTGCAAATCTGCTTCCAGTTCCTCATATTCAAACTTTGTTGACCGCCCAATACGTTCTTCGTCTTCCAAGCTCTTTTGACTCCTTCGCTCAGCTCGAGTATGTTCATTGCAGATTTCCACCAAAATACAATGACTTTCGGCTGACGTTTTTTTATGCTATTAAAGTAATGAAAAAACTCACTGCAAAAACATTTGTTTAGGCGCACAATTTGAGGTATTGAGTATGTTTACGTTTAAATGAATGTCATATGCTGAGAATGATAGACAATGAATGTAGCTTTCCAAAAAATGTTCCTAATATTAGAACAATGGAATAATAATAAAGTAGCGCCATCTCGCGGCACGAAAATAGTTATGAACCCAAACACTACAAACGTTTCATTTATCACCAAGCTATACCATATCCTTAACAGCCGAAAGCATCTTGCACCATTTCATTTGCACAAACCACTAAAAATATTCCGAAAACGTCTCAAATATCATTATGCCACTTCTGAGTTACACGAAAAGCGCTAACTATACACTAAACTTTCCTTTACACCAAAATATTTGTAACGACAAGTTGGTTGTCTACAGTTCACATGCCTAATTTCTTTAAGTCAATTAATTATTTACACAATATTTTACATTTATTTTGCTTCATCAACTTTTCTGCACTCTCTTTTTAAAACAAAATGTGCTGTTAACACACGTGTTTGCCAAAGTTTCAACAGCTGCAAAACAAACTATTAACATAGTGAGCACACAAAATCGATTTAATCGATGAGTGCAGCTTATTGTTCGGATAAATATAAGCGCTTGTATGCACGTGCAATTTATTAGTTGAGAGAAAGTAGTAAATATGTTTATGTTTTATAATTAATAAAATATGTTCAAGACTGTTTATTTTTACCAACTCTAATATGTACATAATCCGCTTAATGGTTGGCTTAACTCATATTTTGCGTGCAGATACTTTACTTTGCTAGCTTGGAAAAGGATTATGCGTTAATATTACTATTTTTTCATAGAAATACGCTTCGATTTCACACATGTTCACACATTATTTGATTTTATGCGCCAAAACTTTTACTAACTCGCTTGTAACTCGTTTTGTGCATCCACGAGCTGTTTTGCGCTGTTGTTGCCGCAAACTTTTCCTAATTTCTTTAGGCATTTCAAACATGTAAATCATTTCAAATCACTACTAACGGAATACAAATAAACTTTTTTTATGTAGAGGGAAAGGAAAAGGCGCACAGCTGAAACCACGCTCTCGGCAATACAAAAAACGGGGACAAAAACGGATTTCCTGCTGATTGCATGCATATCAGCGAAGATTTATTTTGTTATGTTTACAAACTTTTTGCCAAATAGGATTATTTAAATTTTAAAAAGCACTTTAGACAAAAAAAAACCGTTTTACGCCAAAAACTTTTGCAAACAAATCTTCATTTGAAAACTTATTTTTATTGGGGTTTTTATTATCGTGAAATCGCTTCAATGAAGAGGTGGCAACAAACTTTGAGGTTATAAGAAAAGGAATTTTATCGCCTTGAGTAGCAGCACGTAAGTTGAACAAGTAGCGTTAATGATACGCGTCGTATACTTCAATTCATTTAGGTCTCTTCGTCTCCTTCAAGTCATTTAGGCGCCATTTTGGCATTTCCGACCTTCCTCTGCGCTTCTTCTCTCATATTTGATTACTTTTACGCACTTAGCAGCAATATTGTAACATAAACAGTTCTGATCATTAAATATGGAATTTTAACTCGATCTCTTCTGGAAATTTGGTAAAACAAAAGTGTTTTACTGTTAATCAGGAACTTTGTATGATTAGCGTATAATGTACTATGTACTTTCTGTCACTAATTGGTTAGTAGAGTTTTGGAAAATTTGTAGATTTGGCATTGTAATTTGCTTACGACCGCTTAGCGCCGTTGATAAGTTCCACAAATTAGCGAAAGCAGAAAAAGTAAGGAGATAAAAGCACAATTATTTCTTGCTATGCCTCTTTCATGCTGTCAAATGTCTCCTGTAAGCTTATACAGTAGAGGCCCGCTAATCCGGACATGGCCTAATCCGGATTCCACTGTAATCCGGACAGGGTTAAAAAACTCAAAATTTCTATTATGTCCCTTGTAATCCGGACCGACATTCTCTATCCGTATTCTCTAATCCGGATCACTGGTTTATTATTCACTACATTCGCTTTTATGCTTTATCGGTTTAAGTTTTCTTTGTTTTTTTAGAGCAGGTGTATTATTTGTTATAATAAACAAACAGAAATTTATAAATATTTTTTTCATAATACATAGTTCTGATATGTCTTTGGTAATCCGGATTTCCTTATATTCCGGATAGGGGCCGGTTTTAATTGATCCGGATTAGCGGGCCTCTACTGTAGCACGCTGTGAGCGCCTCTGGCTTAGCGCGAGTTTCAGTTCAGATGGTTATAAAAAATGATTTTCTTTAGGTGGTCACATTTGTATGCCCGCGACTGTAATCTTATTTGCTGCAAGTAATAATATCAAGCATTTAGCGTTAAGAACATTGGTTGACAGGAGGTTAAATGTAATCTGCAAAAAAAGCAAGCAATAAATATCATCATCATTGACTTTGTTTATAAGCCATCAGCGTAACTGTATATACGAGTACAAAACGAATATGATAAAGTTCAGAGGGAAGCGTGCAGCATTAAGCGGCGTTGATTGGGTATAAAGGAAGCATCTTGTTGCAAATTAGACATAAGTCGAAATTCACAAGAAAAATTGAATTCAGAGAAAAAGTTAATTTAAGAGCTTTCGACAACAAATAAATCTACTATGTAACATATCAATTCTAAAATTAATTCAGTATTACGGTTAGGAGCCTTGCAGTGCTATATCTGTTTTGACAGCATCACTTTTCGTTAATGACATACGCAATTTCCTTTTTTGTGGCATTTTCGAAAAAAACACACTCACGCTCCATTCCACGTCATTACTCCTGCTCTTCCTCTACATATTTGCTTTTTCTTACCAAGTCTGTATTTATTTGTGTTTATCTACAAAGTGGCATACATACATTCATACATACACATATGCCATCTTCGATGCCACTTAACCTCAAACGTCAATGTTTACATGCTGTCACAGCAATTCCGTTAGCTTTTTGGCAGACGTGTTGGAGTGTTGGTGGTGTGACATTAGATTTTGTGTAAATTACATTTCTGTTATTGCCAATGTTTTTGTTTTTATTTTGCGCAAGTGACGCCGAATGTGCCAAATATAAGATTACATGACAGGCGTGTTTATTTGTGCTAAATATATTTTATTCGCAAGAGCTTGCATGCAATTTCTAGACCGCAAATGTTGAAGCAATTTTATTTTTTTTTGGAAATTTCTAGCGTATAGGCTTCCAGTGTCAATTATGGCTTATACGGTATAATATATGTGTTTTTACTATATATCTTTTAGGCAATGAAGTGTGTGTTATATTTATACTATTTAGATACAGTTGTAAGCGTGTTCTAAAATGTTTAATTGGCCGCAATGTATTTCGGTAAAGCTATTTGCCATACTACGAGTCGTGTTTTTTATTCATTTATTATATATTAGTCTACATAAAAAGTGTATTGTACAAGATTCTAATTAATTTTTTCTTTTACTATTTTTCAGGTATGTAAACAAGAACTAAATTTTACAGCGCTATAAAGAACAGTCAAAGTAAGTTTAAGGCATTTTTAAATTTTTTAGTCAAAAAAAACTTCTTATCACTTCAAAAAATTATCTTAAAAGGTTTATACAAGGTCTGTCGCAAAAGAAACAGAACTTTTTAAATATAACTGTTTCTGGTGGCGCGACCTATTGGTGGGTATATGAAATAAAAAGTTTGATCTCTTGTTGACATTTCGTAAGAATTTTAAGACAATTGGATAACTACAATCGATGTTATCAATCAAAAAGTGACAGCAGCTTTTGGTCATCGGTCGTAAAATGCATTTGAACAAAGAGCAAATATTAAATTTTGTTTTAAAGTTAGGAAAACGTTTACTGAAACATTTCAAATGATGAAAAAAGTTTATGCTGATCAGTGCCTATCCCGTAGTAATATGCATGAGTGGTTTAAACGATTTCAATAAGGTCGTGAAGACCTCTGTGACGATTAGAAGTCGGTTGTCTTCAGAACTCAAAAATAAAGAAAATAAAGACAATGCTGATTTGTTTTTACGATTCCGAGGGTATTGTACACCGAGAGTTCGTCCCACCTGGCCAAACGATGAATGCTGTGTTTCACCTTGGTGTTATGAAGCGTCTTTTGTCACGCATTCGTCGTGCTCGACCACAATACCGTGAGGCAGGGTCCTGGCGCCTGTTGCACGATAGTGCGCCGTGTCATCGGTCGACGCTTGTCACTGAGTTTTTGACAAAAAACTGCATATTAACCATTAATCACTCACCCTACTCACCTGATCTGGCACCCTGTGATTTTTACCTATTTGGAAAACTTCATTTGCCCATGAAAGGACACTGGTTTCAGGACATTTCAGCTATCCAAAAGGCGACGACCGATATTCTCAAGAGCATTCCGAAAAATGACCTTAAATACTCATTTGAAATGCTAATTGACCGGGCTAAACGCTGTATCGAAGCACAAGGAAACTACTTTGAATAAAAAATATAACTTTTGAAAAATATAATTTTTTTGTTGTTTTTTTAACAGTCCTATTTCTTTTGCGACAAACCTTGTATATAAACAATAAGTCACTTATGCCCTTTTTTCATACAATTAGCGGCACGATTAAGTAATTGTGTCATTTTAGCGAAGTTTCATATCATGTTAGCCTACAATTAGGCGCCCAATTCAATAGTTGCGTAATTTAAGCGCAGCTATTTACCACTATTGCCTAGAATTAGGCGCTCAACCCAATAATGACAACACTTTGGCATTTGTTAAATGCTTTGTAATGTTGGGTTTATTAATATTTTGCAGTAATTTTAATTAAATTTGCATGAAATTTTTCAATAGTAGAAAAATAAACTGTTTACAATAAATAAACCTTATTATAAATATTTAAAAATGTATATTATTTTGTTTAAAATGCTAAAAAAATTTTGTTTTATTTGTAAAATAATTTTAAATATCGACTTAAGTTTTCAACTGACGTGATTTATTAAAAATTATAATTATATAGTTTTAGTTTAGTGTTTTTAAATATATTATAAAACATACACATATATCCATTACCAACACTAAAATTGAATTTTAAATTTTTGTAGAATATTTTTGCCATTTTGTAACTTAAACAACTCCATTTTTCCATCGTGAAATTTCTATATTTTCGTAATACTCATAATAAAATTTTATTCACTGCAAACTACAGTTAGTATTTCACCATCCACAATTGATTGGCACTTTCTTATTTTCTTAACAGTTTCCATTTCTCACATGCATAGATTTATTGCACAAAGCAATGCCATTATCAGTATTGGAAATTTATGTGATTTTAGTGAAAATAATAAATATTGCGGCGCTCTTATAATACGTGTGAGTGCTTTTTATTTACCCTGTAGTCATATTAAATAGTTAGAAACTATTTTGAACTACAAGCTCAACTATGAACAGTCAGGAAACTTCATTTTCCAACTGCTTTTCTAAACATTAATGAGTTGTAGCAGAAGGCAGCTATGACATTTCGTTTAGAAATATACCAGTATCATGCATAACAGTTCAAAAGCTGTAAAAAAGTTCTAGTCGGATTATCGAAAAATTTCACTGGTAAAAAAAAACATAACGCAAAAGCAAGCGTTCTTTAACTAGTTTTAATATGATGATTTTCAAACTGCTTGTTTTTTAGTGAGAAATTTCAAACCACTTTCAACTTAAAAGCAGCTCAACGCCTGCAATAATTAATTGTATGCGTAAACGTGTGAAAAACTTTTAATCTCCACTGTACTTGTGCTCAATTGTAGTGAATTTGGCAAGCAACATACTACATATTTCATTAAATTATTGAAGCGCAATTTTGCAAAAAGATTAAAGTCTAAGCAAATATTTATTATTCAAGAAATTTTTACTCAGTTTTATGATGAAGCAATATCAAGGTGTTAAACGTTTGCTTCAAATTTATTATTTCCTATTAAAATTCACATTTGAAGTCTTAAATGTGTGTAGAAGTGATTGTTGGAAATTAATGAAAAATGCAAATTGTTAGCTCTGTTGGCTGCATTTGAAATCGGAATAGTAAAGCTAAAGAAAATTTATTTTGAATAGTGCACTATAAAATCCATATTTCAAACTCTATAGGCTTGAGAAATCAGCTAGTTGATTGTTGGTTTCAGCTATAGGCTGCGATAACTACTTAGTTCCTTCGGTAACTTATAATAGTAATCTTCCAACCGCGTTGCGCCGTCAAATCTGAAGTTTTTCTGTTTTAGCATTGCGTGCTTAATTTTTTGAACAGTGGCGCTACACTTTTCAAGGAACAGTACTTCTGATAGTCCCATTTTGTGCTCAAACTGCTGGCTTGGGGACTTTTGCAGAGTAGAGATGATTTTTTCGATGTTGGAGTATTTTGTTCCGTCAAGGTTCTTTCCATTTTTGCTGCTGAGGAATCAGTCAGTTTTTGTGACACTGGTGATCGCAGAACACCGCTGCTTCTGGGAAATCCTTGCTACAGCTTCTGTACTCAACTTGTTGTGTTTTTTCCTCACTGTTCGCTTTCCTTTAATTTTATGTATTCATTTTTTTGATTGCGTCTTCACTTCAAGCCGCTATCGCCGCATGATGCCGCTTTCCCAGTCCTTGGCCAGATAAAAATCCGTGTCTGTTCCGGTTAAGTAGCATTGAGTGTCTTGGGAATAGCTCAGGTGTTCTCTAAACTTAACCTGTACGGCTAATTTAATGGTAACTTAGAAAGTAAATGAGACAGAAGGGACTGTGATATTATCCTACAAGCTATTTCAGCAGGGTGTTACCCTTGCTTACTAGTGTGGCGGAAATTCACCATCTACAGCCCACAAGCAAATTTTTTGATGTGAGTTTCTTTCCAGTATCCCTTAATTAGAATCTTTCTAGTCTCAATCCAGATTGACGCGAGGTCCAAGTAGTTTTTCCGCTCATTTGTAAAAAGCCATACAATTGGGGATATTTGTGTTTTCGATGTAGGGTACCGCTTTGCTCTGTTGGCACACTCTCATGGGTAGTTAATCACTAGAGGCAGCCCTTAGGTGTTTTGGATGCTTTTTCCGAAGCGTGATCTATTCACTTCGTCACCGGAAATTCTTAGAATAGTTTAGGTCTCTTAAGCCGACAAGAAGGAAGTCGCTCTTGGTCAAGAGCTACTTATTGGGCACTCACAACCAATTTAAGATCTTAGGCCGTCTTTTTTCGTTAATATTATCAGTTATATTTATGTAAATGTTTTTCGTTAAATATTCTAGTTATTATATTTTATTTACTGTTATCACTTATTTTTTTTTAATTTCCTTGTATTTAATATTTTCTCTTGCTTTGAAAGCTATTTTAATCTTTGCCACTACTAAAATTTCACAGAAAATGATTAAACAAAAACCACAAAATCAAGCAGAAATAATTATAAAATACTCAAACACGTTTTTTTGTGTGCCACAAAGCGATAACTTTTTCATAAGTACAAGTGTATAACTTGCAACATCCACTTTGTTTGTTTTTGGCAAGCACGTACAACTACAGTGATTTTCATTTTTGCAAAAGTGCACAATAAAGAAACTGAAATTGCATGTACACACAAAAATATCTACATTTATATGTACAAATATCTGTATATGTATGCGTGTAGTTGCAGCAAAAAGTACATCACTGACCGCACTTTTCGCTTCAATTATTCATTTGTTGCATTGACGCATGCCACAGCACTCAGCGCACGCCATTTTTAATAATTTTTTTTTCGCGTATCCCTTTTTGTGCATTTATTTATTTTTTGTTTCGCCTTTTTATTTACTTTCTTCATTTGTAAATGCCAACTTTTTTGCACCGCAACGCGTGCGTTGGCAACTCTACGCCGCTGCAACAGCAAAAGCAACAGTGATGGCGTGTCAGTGGTGGTTTATCAAAAATGAAATCCAAACCGCAACAAACAGGAATAATAATAACACAAATTGACTGTGCTTGCCAATACACGAAAGTCAATAGTGGAAAATAAGCGAAAAGCGCAAAAAACTCGCCAAATCTGGAAATTTATTGAAAAGCTATCGGCCTTTTTCCAGCCACTAAATTATAAATATGCGTGTACTGATGAATTTATGTGCCCAGACCGTAGTGATTGCATATGCTTTATGAAAAGATTTCTATTTTTGCATAAAAATTTATCTATTTTGTACATACAAATACACAATATTATAAATTTAGAGCAGTATGCTAGCAATTATGGGAATTTATTGAATAGACCACAAAAATAACTCAAATTACTACATGAACTGGCAAAAAATATTTCAAAAGAACGATTTTATAAATTATTTGAGAGACGTATACAACGTATATAACAAAAAATATATAAATAAAAAAACGTAAAAAATACTTTGTACAGTAAACGAAATTATATACAAAAAATATTTTTTAGAACATAAATTAAATAATTAAAAACATTATGTGAAGGTAAGATAATATAATAAATAATTTTTATTGCACAAATAGCTTTAAATTGAAGAGATTTCAACCCAAATATAACAATTTTTACTAGAAAAAATTACAAAATATAAAATAAACATAAGAAAAGAATATTGAGAAAAAAAAATTAATTTTATAGTGTTTAAAAAAAGTACAAGAATGTTGAAAAAATAATACCAAGCTAAACAGTTTTTTTAACAATAAAAAGTTTTAAATTGTAAAAATTTTATACCAAATAAATAAAATAATTTCCATGAGGTAAATATTACCAAAAAAGTTAACAATAACTATTTTCCTAGTATTAAAAAAAATTAAAATTAATTTGAAGTTGGGATATTTTTTTGAAAAGCTAAAACTTTTTTTAAAGGCTGAAAAGACTTTGTATGTAGAGATTTTATACCAAATAAATAAACAAAATAAACATGACAAAAACTTTTTAAGAAAAAAAAATGTATTTTAGAGTGTTAAAAAAATTAAAAATTAATTTGATTTATAAATCAATAATTTGAAGTTTGGATATTTTCTTGAAAAGCTAAAACTTTTTTTTAAGAATGAAAAGACTCGGAATGTAGAGATTTTATACCAAATAAATAAACAAAATAAACATGACAAAAACTTTTTAAGAAAAAAAAAATTATTTTAGAGTGTTAAAAAATACTACAAAAGTTATAAAAATATGAAATATCTTTTTTGAGGAATTAAATTATAGAAATTTTACACAAAATCAAACTATTTTCTAGGTAGGTATATCAACAAAAAGTTTAACAAAAAAATTTTCTGGAGGTAAATATTACCAAAAAATAAAGAACACATTTTTTGTAATATTAAACAAATTAATTGCAAGATTTATTGTTTAAACATTTTTTTTTTTCAAGAATGAAAAGTGTTGAATTGTAGAGACTTTATACCAAATGAATGAAACCATTTTCACAATTTTTCAAAAAAAAATTATAATTTAAAAATGTAAACACAAATTAAATTCTTAAATTGTTTTATGAACAGAAAAAATATTACCGAAAATTCTACTGTTCAAACAAATTTAAAATAACAAAAAATATTAGGAAAGTTTGTTTACAAATAAAATTTAATACAAGGTCTGTCGCAAAGGAAACAGGACTGTTAAAAAAACAACAAAAAATTTATATTTTTCAAAAGTTTTAGTTTTTTATTCAAAGTAGTTTCCTTGTGCTTCGATACAGCGTTTAGCCCGGTCAATTAGCATTTCAAATGAGCGTTTAAGGTCATTTTTCGGAATGCTCTTGAGAATATCGGTCATCGCCTTTTGGATAGCTGAAATGTCCTGAAACCAGTGTCCTTTCATGAGCAAATGAGGATTTCCAAATAGGTAAAAATCACAGAGTGCCAGATCAGGTGAGTAGGGTGAGTGATTAATGGTTAATATGGAGTTTTTTGTCAAAAAATCAGTGACAAGCGTCGACCGATCACACGGCGCATTATCGTGCAACAAGCGCCAGTACCCTGCCTCACGGTATCGTGGTCGAGCACGACGAATGCGTGACAAAAGACGCTTCATAACACCAAGGTGAAACACAGCATTAATCGTTTGGGACGAACTCTCGGTGTACAATACCCTCGGAATCGTAAAAACAAATCAGCATTTTTTTTATTTTTGACTTCTGAAGACGACCGACTTCTGATCGTCACAGAGGTCCTCACGACCTTCTTGGAATCGCTTAAACCACTCATGCACATTACTACGGGATAGGCATGATCAGCATAAACTTTTTTCATCATTTGAAATATTTCAGTAAACGTTTTCCAAAGTTTAAAACAAAATTTAATATTTGCTCTTTGTTCAAAATGCATTTTACGACCGATGACCAAAAGCTGCTGTCACTTTTTGATCGATAACATCGATTGTAGTTATCCAATTGTCTTAAAATTCCTATGAAATGTCAACAAGAAATCAAACTTTTTATTTCATATACCCACCAATAGGTGGCGCCACCAGAAACAGTTATATTTAAAAAGTTCTGTTTCTTTTGCGACAGACCTTGTAAATTTACATTTTAGTGACTTTATAACAAATGAAACAGGTTTTATGAGCAGATAAAATATTACCAAACCATTTTTTTGACAAAAAAAAATAGTTTTTTCTACTTTTCAAAAAAAACTATGTTTCTAACTATTTTAAATGAAGTAAAATATTTTTTTACCGTTTAAAAAAATTTACAATAACAAAAAGTGTACAGAAATTGAGTTCCATATAAAAAGAGTGCTTTTTTTCATTTCCGATTAAGTAAAAATTTTAAAATTAATAAGCAAAAATATTATTAAAAAAATTTTAAAAATTCTTAAGTATAAAGTTCTTTGCTTTTTTATTTAAAAATATGCATTTTTAATATTACAATATTTGTTCATTTCAATTCGCTTTAGCAAAAATTAAATATAACGTGCATAAAAATATTACAAATTATAAAAATTGTGTATTAGCAAAATTTCCAAAAAACACGAAAAGTTCACTCTTTCAGCACTTTCTGTGCTTCAGAAACACAAGCGTTAACAAAACACTAATGGTTATTTTCATGTGACATTTATAACAGATGTCAATGACAGTCATACCAAGCAGAACAGTCATAGAAGAAAATTGTTGGGCAAAATAGGGTTTCGCGCGAAATTTTAAATTAAAAAGTCTTACTATTTTTTGCCCACAGTAGTATTTAATACTCAAGAGCTTGTATTGTTAAGAAAATACTTTAATAATTAAAATTAATAAAAATGTTAAAAAACAGTTGTTCAGAGAAATGTATTATTTTTATTATTCATAAAAAAAAATAAATATCATATTTAGTTTTTTATTTTCTAAACAACATTCTAAAACTTCGGAACAGTTTAGCATTAGCATGTAAAAACTTAGATTATGCGGCTATTATTAAATTAATAAAACATAAAAAATTAATGTAAATCAATAAATACCTTGCAGTCTTAATACACCAGCATAGCAACTATTTTATACCGTATTTTTTTTAATTTTAACAAATTTTTTTATGTCACAGCAACTAGTTAGGCATGTTTGACTAATTTATTATTATATTTGCAAAAAATTGTGCTAAAATCTATAAATGACTCTATAAAATCTATAAACTGACAGCTAAAAATGTTAGCACATGAAAAAAGTTTGCATTACAACAACAAAATACTGGACAAATAAATATTTATAAAAAATGCACACTTATTTACAATCTGTGTTTGCACTTTAAGGCCAACAAACCGCAGGTGACACTGGCAATTTGTGCGAAATTCATTACTTTTTACCGACAACACACTGACTTTATTATCAAATTAAATTGTTTGTGGTATTTCATGGATTCTATGCTTAAAATACTGTTAAATTGGTTGCTGCCAATGTGGTTGCGCTTTTTGTGTTGTAAATATAAAACAAAAAAATTACTTATGAGTATGTATGTACGACAAATATTGACAAAGGCAAACTTTTATGAAAATATTTAGTTTGTAAAAAATTAAAAAAACAAAAAAATTAATCACTCTTTCAGCTTTTCAGCGAAAAAAATATTGTTTAGTTACTTATTTTTATTTCAGTAGTATGCTAGTGCTTTTTATTAGTGTTATTTTACTCTCGAAACATATTCGAACAAAAAACTGTGAATTATAAAAAAAATATTTAATATATAATTACGAAATATATAGCTAGAATATCATATATTTACGTATATTTATTTTATTTTTGATTTTTGCAATTTTTTTTAGGTTTTTCAAATCTTAAATTTTGAGTTTTTTTATCTAAAACTGTTTCAAACAATATAAAAATTATAATTAAAATATAAAATATATTTGGACATTATAATTATTATAATATATACCACACTTGCAACCATTCCAATTTAAGGCATCACACCTTGTGTGTTTTTCAATTAAATAGCTTAATAAACAAAATTATATTATTATTACATTTCCTTCAAAAAACATGTCAACTGAACGTTCAATAATTTAAAATTTCTGTTAAGTGTCATCACCCAATTCTTTGTTCTCATTTCCAACCTCCGCTGATGCTGGCTCTTAACGGTTATCTTTCACATTGATTTTCATTTTCATTTCTCGTTATGTGCTGATTTTTTTCCATAATATTTCCCAATAGTCACTTGACATTCACCACAAGTCTTGCATAGAAGCGCTAGGCAGTGCAAAGGAAGCGGAAATACCAACATAACAGTTCAATTGTCAGCGTGCACTGCAGCGCTGTCATTTTATGAGGCAAAAATTTACTACTGTCATGCGCTTGCTACGTTGCCAGCTTGCGGCACCCAGCGCAGCGCTGCCGGCAGTTTGGCATTGCCTGCCGCAATTGCTTTAACTGCTGTCGCTGTCATTTCATGAAGTGTGAAAATTTTGAATTTATTGAAAATGTTCGATAAAGATGAGTCATAAAGATACACCAAAAGCACACACACCAGCGCGTCGACCTTTCACGTCTGTGCATGTTGTCATTTTTTGTGGCGCCAGCACAATGTGGCATGAAAATTTTGGCATTAGCAGTGCTGTGGCAGTGTCAACGATGCATAATTTGCTGCCGTTCACTTTTAATGGCACTTTTGTGGTGCGCGGCATTAAGGTCGCCTTGCAATAGACAAGTAGATGACTGCACATTTTATTTATTATTATTTAGAGTACGGAGGTATTTGAGTTAAAAATTTATTTTCAAAAGAGGTGGTTTAGATTTCATTTCTTCTACAAAGACCAAAATAATTAATCTCCTCTAAAATGGACTTGATGGCATCTCATTCATTATTTAAAACTTTGCGCCCTGTAAAGGTCCAATAGTTCTAACTCAGATTATATAATATTTTCTTAAATACATATGTACTTATGTTTGTTGTAGGTTTCTTAGGCATATTTCAGTTTACGTCCTACAAGTTTCAGTAGTACTTAGATCACAAATGTGAGTAATTTTTCGTACAGAAGACGATCTCAAACAGATTGTTATTTAAATCGCATAAGACTTGATATGAAACCGAATTTCAGGCTTATTTCTCTAAAACTTTTTGTAAATTGCTGAAATATTGTATATTTGAAAGCAAGTTTTCGATTAAGGTAAAGTGAATTCTCCAAATTTATGGTATGTGTCTTAAAGTTATCCAAGCGAATTCATCTTCAAATGGCTGCCATGTTTTTATTAGAGGCTTTTTAATCTTTTTAAACAGAATTTTGGTCTCCAAATCCATCACATCGAAGATTGCGCATATAATAATACGGATTATTTCTAGAAGCTACTCATACTAAACAACAAAATTCGCTAGTTAGACATACATATTTACATATAACTCCGAATCAATGACAAAGTCAACTGTTTCAGTTATGTTGGCAGATCTACTTGTAATACAAATTTTTTGTGTAATAAGGAAATTTTGTAGACCGAATGAAGTTAAATAGGTACTACAACTTACTGTAGAATTTTTCATTCGACTCAATGTTTCATATATCGGAGGGAAGCTATAAACTTTAAACTTTTTAGGAGCTTTAAGTTTTCGAGAAGCTACAAACTTTGCAGTATCTCTAAATATAGACTTTAAAAAACGCAGAAAAGCATCATCATCTAATAATCTTATATGGTCGACCGAATGCAATGAAACGCAGGCGAGAAAGCTTCAGAATTCTTTTTTTCATTTAATATACAATTTTTATATATTTTTTTTAATTTTTTTCATTTTTTTTTTTTTATTTTTTCTGGCTACTACGAATGTCTATTTTTTATTTTTTTTTTTATATCTTTAAATTATTATTTTATTTTTCGACTCACCAATTTCTAAATTTTTTATTCTACCACGTGCAAGGAAGAATATGCCTCAGTCTAACTAGTTTGACTTTTCCTACGGAGATATTTTCATGTTAACCCCATATATTATATGTATGAAAACATATAAATATATATATGTATATATAGTGTTGTATAATATCATGTAATGCATACATGTAAATTAAGCATTTGCGCACACACAAAACATCTTGAGATGCAAAGTATCGATTACATACGAAATTAAGACATATCTACATAAATGCATTAAATTACAAAAAAAAGTATAAAAATTGAGGAAGCGTGTGGAAAGACGTTTGATTTTGCACCCAACCACTGGCGTCATACAGCAGACACACACATACGCACATATATTTACATATGGGATTGCAGGAGTATACTTATAGATGTAGGTATATGTATATATGTACATATATTTATGGCGATATATGCACTTATGTAAATTGTTATGTAAATCGTTGTTGGAATGAGGGCGTCTAATGCAGGCCGCAAGCACGTTCGCGCACCACAGAGATGCATATCGCTTATATGTATGTATATGTATACGAAAGAGCATATACATATGTATGTATATTTATAATATAACGCTGTATAGTTTTTCTATATGCGCATGCGACAGACAATGCAAAATCTTTCATAAAACGCAGTTTACTTAAGCTGTTCTTTAGTTCTATTTTTCAGTTTTGTTTAAGAAGACAATCAAATTAAATCAAAATTTGCATACTTGAAAGTACGTTGGTCTACTTACATGCACTTAAGGTGGAATATATTTACTTAAATGTATAAAATATCAAAAATGTGGCACCAAATTCAGTTAGAGATGTTTAGATTTTCCAGCGAACAATTTTTAATTGTTTTATTTTGCTCTTTTCCAGCAATACTCAATAGTAATATATAGTATGTTTGTTATTTATGTATGCACATACTTATATATTCTAACATATATTTGGATTTATTTTTAACCAAAAAACAATTTTTGAAATCATACTTGAAAATATAAAACAAGGGCTCAGTTCGTGTGTAACCGAGCATCTCTCGTCTTACAACTAAGCGGATTTGCGATAGGTTTTGGTGGTTTTCGTCGACAACTGAGATCCAACTACGGGAGTTGGAAGTCGTTTGACTTCACAAGGGACTGTACGTAACTTAGACCGCCACCACACTGAGGGATCAGCCTTCTTACCTAACCAAATCTAACCTTACATATTGACTGATATATGCGAAATAAATCAACAAAAAGTTAAAGCGTATTTACATATATATTAGGTATATGGGGGCACAAAGACATGCTGTCATCACAAAAATGGTTCTCCTTGTATTCCAATACTAGAACTCTTAGATTGACTGATATATTGGGTAAAATGTTAGCCATGTGCTCTGGAGTCCTTATTGTTGTTATATAGCTCCATGAAAAGTATAGTCCGATTTCTCAAATTTTTGTGCGTAATTTGAAATACCTTGAGGGCACTACTTGATTACTTTTTTGTAGTTTTGTGTTTTAATTTTCAGTTTAGTTATAGCACTTTAATGGCAAGTTTCATCAAAATATATCAATTTTTACTCAGTCAAAATTCAAACAATTTGAAATTGTTGACTGAAAATGTGAACATGTAGTTGTTGTAATTTTGTGGAATTATATAACTTTATATGCATATAAATAGCACCAAAAGCAATGTGTCTATCCTTCGTATTCTTAAAATGCCAACAATAACACCTAATTTGTTAATTTTTGCCACTTCGTGGAGAACGCCTCAAGATAGACTATCTTTTTGTGCGCCACAAAGCACGGATGGAACAAAGCAAGCCATCAGCAGTGATGCATCAAAGTTTTACTGACATTTCGTCAAATAACTGTAAAGAATTCATAGAGCAATTGTGTCACCACACGAATTTACTTGTACACTAACACACACATGTGCGAACGGATGTGATGAGCTCACATATTTGTCAGCCTGAAAAGAATACACACTCACACTCTTGATGTTTGTGTTTGCACACAAAGGAGGCCAGTGACTTTTTGATCGATCGCCTGACTGTTGGCAGGACATAGAGCGAGCATTAAGTGTTGAACGCGCAGCGGCAGCAGGACATAAGGCACATCACAGGGTGGTATTGGGCACACAAAGCGGGCAAATGACAGTCGCAACGTTTGAGATTTGATAGTGCTGATTGACAGCACTACAAACATAGCTCACTATACATTTGTGTATGCACGAGTATATACACATATGCATACGTATATATATTTATTGCACTACTCGCAGGTAATCTCATTAAAGACACGGCATGCTGCCGCAACGCATTGACAGCTTAAGTGTTTGCCGACTGCATCCAGCGTCCTGCGAGCTGCCAGTGTAAATATGTTATACACATAAGTGATATATTAAAGAATGTATGTTTGCAGTAACGCGCTGAAATTTTCACTGTGTACAGTCAGTTGGCTACACCGGTACTACCGTACGTCAGCTGTTCGCAAACGTCAAACGTCAACTGCTTCTGGCAAATCGATCATTTGTCGTCACCGTCAATTCTTTCTGCTTTCACACAAAATTCTTCTTCTGGCAAATTTCATTATTCCACCCCTCCATGCGGCATACGCCAACATTACTTGTGATAAATTTAGCAAATTTATGCATCTACATGTGGCAGCTATAAATGATGGATGATCATGGATGTGGATGCGGTAAGCAATAAGTGGAAAGTGGCATTATTAGGTTGCATTTAACATGGAGAAGTGCGAAAATGCTTTCTGCTTTGCTTTTGTTAGCATGATTCCGTTTTTGATTGAAAGGCAGAAAGCGGTGCGCTGATGAGTTGCATTGCCGTTAGCAGGGTGGCTTAGAAAGTGTATGAGAAATATTATTAAAAAATATGAAATTTTATGTGATCAAATATGATTATATTTTTTGTGATTTTTTGTTGAGGTTATATACACTTCAGCATATTTTTAGTGCATGGTATTTATGCGCGGATCAAGGAAAACCAATCAATCTTCGAGTTATTAGTATCGTGGAAAATGTTAATAAAGCTCAAAATTATGCGTTTCAAATGAAGTGCAAAAATCACTTTCTTGGTTATAAAAAGGACGTCGGAGAAGAGCGGCCTGGCACATTATACGCAAAAAAGAAAAGCAGAGAGACCAAAAAAGAGAAGATTAATTACTAAAAAAATGTAATTCGAAAAAATTTTTTTAAATATTTAAAAAAAGTTAAGCCTATAAAAATATTAAGAAAATAGAAAATAAAAAAAGATTTAGTACGTAATCCGAATAAAAATAAAAGTAAAAAACACAACATTAAAAATTTAAATTTTAAACAAAAATCAAAAATAAATTATTCCTCGCAATATTTTAGTAAAAAATTAATATTAAAAAAAAATATTTTCAAACATGAAAATCCAAAAATTTGCAAAATTAAAATATCATAAATAAAATATTAAACATAAAAATAAAAAACACTTTATTCTCGTATTAGTTTAGTAAAAAATTAATATAAAAAAAAATAAATAAAAATTATTTTCAAAAATGAAAATCCAAAAATTTACAAAATTAAAAATCAAAAATAAAATATAAAATATAAAACATAAAAATAAAAAAACTTTACTCCCGCATTAGTTTAGTAAAAAATATATACTAAAAAACTAAATAAATAAAAATTATTTTTAAAAATGAAAATCCAAAAGTTTACAAAATTAAATATCAAAAATAAAATATAAAACATAAAAATAAAAAAAACTTTATTCCCGCATTAGCTTAGTAAACAATATATATTAAAAAACTAAATAAAAACGATTTTGAAATATTAAAATGTAGCTATAAAAAAATTCAAAATGAAAATATAAAATTATTTAAAATACCAAAAAATAAACAAAAAATGCTAAAAAAAAAACTTTAAATATAATCCGAAAAAAATAAAAATAAAAAAATACAACATCAAAAATTTAACGTTACTTCCGTAATAGTTTTTTTTTGGCAAATAAAAATTATTTTCAAAAATATAAAGGAATTCCAATATACAATAATAAATTTTTGATACAAAATTTTGGTAATCAAAATTAAATTTTTTCTTTTAAAATCGCTTTCAAGATGTTTGGAATTAAGTATTGAAAATTTTATTTTTTTAAATTAATAATAAAAATGGAAAACTGAAAATTTAAATTTTCTTTTCAAACATATGAATTAAAGATTGTTAAAATATTTCTTAATTTAAAAATTTACAAAATTTTTGTAATAAAAATTAAATTTTTTCTTTTAAAATCGGTTCCAAGATATTTGGGATTAAATATTGAAAATTTAATTTTTCAATTTAGTAATAAAAATAGAAAATTGAAATTTTAAATTTTATTTTCAAACATATGAATTAAAAATTGTTAAAATATTTTTGAATTTAAAAATGTATATAAAAAAATAAGAAAATAAAATATTAATTTAATTTATATAAAAAAATATCAATTAGATAAAATTTTGGAATAAAAAGGTCGTAAAAAATGTTATTTCTAAAATAATTTTGCCTTTTGGTTTTTAATTATAATCTTGGATTCAGTAGATATTCCAAATATAAAATTAAAAATTAATTTTTTAAGCGATTTTAGGGAAATTTATTTTCATTTTTGTGAAAAAAATATTAATTCAAATATTAATTAAATTACTTTGAACATATGTATCACATTTCCAAAAATTTTGAGCAATTTAGAAAAATCACTAGTCCCCTCAGTTGTTGAGATATCGATCTGAAATTCTGCAAACATCTTTTTCTTTCAAAAAAAATATATTTTTTTGTCGAAACCACTAATATCAGACGACTCAAACATGTAGCTGCCATGCAAACTGATTCATCAAGGTCAAGTTCTTGTATGCAAACTTTTTTATTTGACAAGAAATCTCCGAAAACTTTATGTAGCATGAACTATTTCCCGAAACAACGGTGCAATCTTCAAAAAAATAGTTTGATCGGACCAGTATAGCTTATAGCTGCCATAAAAAGTACCTGATGAAATCTTGTATTGAATCCTATATACTTTTGAAGTGTACTATATTAACTTTTCCCTTGTTTTATTCACTTTTAAGTCCGACAATTTTGTGGTAACACTCTATTGTATTTCTTCAATCATTGCTAACTAAATAAGGCTTAATTCTTATTTTCGATTCATATACGTAAATGTACGTACATATATATACTCTCATAACGCCTCTTTTAAAAATTCGTTTGAATCTGAAATTATTTCGAAATAATATGCACTCAATATCTAAAATCTTATAATTTGGTTGCAAACTGCATTCCCGACACCTCTAAAGTCTTTTAAACGTCATCAAAATATCGCAATCTTGCAGCCCTTCACAACTTAAAACATCTTTTAATAACAATTCCACTTTCAACACCCGCAACCCCTGCTATTCGCCCCCTAATTGAGCAAACTCCCGCATAATTACACGCACATATACAACACTCATGCTAGAAAGCGCTTGAAACGCTCATTTCACAGCTTCAATGGAAGCAGCCGCTGCACTCGCAATTCGCCACGCACGAAGGGTGCAAATATTTGACACGACTGCACGAAAGTGTTAAAAGACGAAAATGCGGTAGCAGTTGTGGCACAAAAATTGTTGTAGGGGAAAATGTTGCATGCGCTTTTTTGTGCTCGACAGCTTTGCAGCCAGCGCAGAGTTGCACACAAAAGGTGCGAACAGGAAGCGTGGCAGTTGAAGTGTGCAACAGGAAGTGGAGACATTTAATAGCAGAGAACACAAGAAGTAGCGTCAAGTATGCGGAGGCAAGGTTGTTAACTGGCGTAACAGATAACGAGGCTTTTGTAGGTGTCAAATGCGAAAACTTCCGGCGACTGACTTGGTGGTGAGCGGTAACGTGTTTTAAGCGATTGCTAATTGACGAGAAAATTTGTGAAATATTTGAGATTCGACGCTGTCAGTTGAAATTTCATTTAGCAGTTGGTTATGGAGTATTCTTAGTAAATAACTGAGTACATAAATAACAACAAAGTTATATATTTTCATTCGTTAAATCTCTAGGCTAAAGTTCTCAGTAGATTTATTAAATGATTTCACGTTTAAGAACTGTTATTTCAATTGATTTATTATACGTAGGTGGCTATGTATATTTCTGGCCTAATAATGTAAATAGGCATATTTATCATCTTTTTGTCGATTGCTGTTTTGTTTCGGGCTCATACGCATAGATCCATGATTCGTCACCTGTGACGATCTTATAAACGTCTACGTCTTTTGAAGCACCGCGACCAATCCACACGAGCCTTTTTTTGAGCGATTGTCAAATTGTGCGGGATCCAACGAGAACAAACCGAGAACTTTCTTACGGCCAGGTGTTCATACAATATCGAATGTATGCTGGTGGGAGAAATGCATAGGCATGCCTCTATCTGGAGGTATGTTACATGACGGTCTTGCATTATCAGTTCACGTACGGCATCGATGTTTTCTGGCACAACGGCTGTTTTTGGACGACCTTCACGGAATTCGTCTTTGAGCGAGCGACGGCCAGGATTGAATTCGTTGTACCAGTTTTTCACAGTGCTATAGGATGTTGCTTCATAGCCATATAAAGATTTTAGTTCATCGATGCACTCTTGTCGTGATAATCCACGTCGAAAGTTGTGAAAAATCATCGCACGAAAATGTTCACGAGTTAATTCCATTTTTTGGCCGAGATGAATTTTTTAATTCCCTGTAAATAAAACAATTCACGATTAAATGACAAAACGTTCTGAGTGATGTTATGCTAGAAAATGTCAAACTTTCCAATGGAAATGTCAGATTGCACCTGGCAACACTTAGTGATGCTCTAGGCCAGAATATATATTGCAGCCCTCGTATGTTTTAGTTCTCAAACGGTTATCGAGTCAAAAATTGCCTTTCAATGTCGTCTTGTAAAAGTGATATTGTAAAATAGCGTTAAAATACTTAAAATATAATTATTTTAAGAATTTTTTATAATTTATAGCTCCTACGTGCATATTTCAGATCTAAAAATTATGTCAATTTTATTTCTGGTTTTGTCTACTCCAAAATCGAAATGCAAAACTCAAATGTTTTTGTTTAAACTTTTCCTCCAGTATACATCCGCCACAAAAATATACCCACAGCTGTGTCTCAGATTACACAACTAATGCGCACATACTCAGCAAAAATGTTCTGTTCTTTAATTACGCAATATGCCTTCTCTCACTCTTCTAATAGTTAACTGCAAAGCTGTGTAAATACACACATAGCAGCACAAAGAGCGCCCGAAGCGCTATCTAATATTGTTGTTGTTCATTTATATATAATTGAAGTCAATTAATTTGTGCTGGCGTTAATTTAAATAATTATTTTCACTGCACTGTCGCTCGTTTCTACACACATACAGTCATGTGACTGCATATTGAAGAGTTTAAATACTAATGATTACTGTGGAAATGCAGTTAGAACAAAAAAATAATCGATTATAAATTACATATATTGATTACTTGAGATTACTTATAGATTATTCAAATATACAAATCAGATTTTTATGCTCAGAGCACATGATAGAGTGTTTATAGCGGCAATATAACACAGTTAACAATTTGCTTGCTTCATGCAAAACTTACAAAATAAAACCATATATTTAAAATTAAATGTATTTTTAGCGAAACAAATTAAAATTATTCATAATCAGTATTTAAGATGTTTATTTTATAATTATTATTTTTTTTATGATTACTAACACGTTATTATACTCAAAATCAATAATTATTGATGAGAAAATCAATAAATAAATAATAACACTTAGTGCTGCCATAAGTTCTGTTATATCAGACGAATACGACAGTTTGGCCGCTCGGAAGGAACTCGGTAATCGAAAAAACTGTGAACATAACCTTGATTTTTGACATGCTTCGACGTGGTTTTTTCGGCTTCGGCTCACTTTTGCCACGATATTTGGCCGATTGATCGTCTGTTTTCTGGTCGTAAGCATAGATCAAAGACCCATCGTCAGTAATCATTGTGAAAATCAGTAAAGAGCTGTAATGCCTCTAAAGGAGTCTGGCCATCACACCATTTCAGCAGCTGGTTGGGAACCACGTTGAACGCTTGGAATACGTTTTTGGTAAATTCGCGTTTTTAGAAATAGAAATAGCTTTTGTCGTTTTACTAATTGCAAACTTCTTCAACAGCACAATATTTTTCTTATCTGTAAAAGTTGTTTATTATCATAACCGTTGACTGTGTGGCACTGAAGAGGCCGCTTGGATCTGTTGTGATTAATTTGCTTCAAGCGCGTTCTTAGAGTACCAATTGAACTACGGCAGGTTTTCATGTGAATATCATCCCGAAATAGTCTTGACATTGATCTGGTCTACTACTCTTGACATTGTTTTCTATTTTCTAATGGATTTCTACGAATTTCCTCAAGATCAGCTTTTATTTTTAATACCCCAAATAGAGAAGAACGAGCGCCTTTTGTATTGTTTACAGTAACTTTAAATATTCAACTTGGCTAAAAAATGGAATAAAATGTCGAACATTTTCGCGTCATTATTTTTTTACATCTTTCGACGTGTCTCATTTCAGCAGCAATGTATCGACAACTCAATTCAATTATTGACAATGAAGCTCAATCAAGAAGCAGTTTTTATCGATGTTATGGTGAAGCCAAATTCTGAGTGGTACACAACCAATCTCTTGCCAGTTCTCTTTCAAGAAATAAGAAAAACCAACCACCGAAGACGGATTGTTCTTATCAGTCCTCACGATAATGCGACCTCTCCCACATCGACTAAAACAACTGCATTTTTGAGCACTTAAGACATCGAGATAATGAGCAATCCACCATAAAGCTTTGACTTGACACCGAATGACTTCATTTTATTTCCTTAGAAAAAAAATAAACGTGGACCCCAAACGTTTTTCGACACCTGAAGACGCGGTTAATGGGTTCAGAGTTTCTGAGTGGCAAAAGTGCGACAATTGGGTCAAACGCAAGCAAAAGTGTTCTTAAAGACCTAAATTGAGAATATTTTCGTAAACAATAAATCGATTTTCGATGATCGTAATCGATCGAAAATAAAAAACACCCTACGTAAACGGTCTTCAGTTTTTGAGATATTGAACTGAGATTTTGGTCACGTTTTTTTCTCTCTAAGAAGCTTTTTATTCGTCGGAACCGCCGACATCGAATTCCCATGACAGCCGGTTCTACGTACCGGAATTGACTCGGACTTTATCTGACCAAGGGCTGTTTTTTCAGCGATCTAACCCAGTTTGGATCGGTTAGTGTTAATTTGTGTTTGTCATCATTGGAGCAATGCCTTGCAGCAGGGTTGCTCGTATCCTCCTGACTCGTGCTGGCATTGAGTCCAACCCGGGCCCGGAGGAATTTTTCTGCTGCGTATGCTCCATCCAAACTCCATCTAGGTCAGGTGAAATACATGCAATGGATAGAGCCATCTTAAGACCTGTTCAGGCCTTAAGACTCACAGGGAGTGGATCACGAGTTACGTGGCCCCATGTTGCCTACGCAATACTGCGACACCAGCCTCTACGGCTGTGCAATCTGCTCATTGTTCGCGCGCTGCCGCTCACCGCGAGTGGCCAACAGAGGACCTCCACGGTCCACAGGAGCTCAAACAGGCAACATAGGAACCGCCTACTAAAAACATCAAAAGGTCCTTCCTTGACTACGTCGACGACGTCGTACAGTACGCCGACCGGACTTCGAACGCAACTGACTTTCGACAGGTACTGACCGCCAATCACAGTGGAGCCATTAACACCTTCACCGACTTCCTTCCCGTGAATGGCGTTCTTGGAGTCAAACCACCACCCATCGCAGACGAAGAGCTCGAGTTGCCGCGAGAAACGCGAGTGACCCTAGCGCAGCTTCGTTCTGGATATTGTAGCAGGTTAAACGCCTACCTATCCAGAATTGACCCAGACATACCTAATGTATGCCATACATGCAACGAGTCTCCGCATGACACTGACCACCTCTTTGCATGCCCTACCAAACCCACTTATCTAACACCCTTTTCCCTTCGGTCCGACCCCGTCGAAACAGCACGTTTCCTGGGCCTCTCGTTAGATGACTTCGATGACAAAACAGATAACCCTTACCATCCTAACGGGAACTGATAACCGTTAAAACAACAACAACAACTATATTTTATATCGGCAACATCATTTCTATTTTTATTTGTGGCTATCACTGAATTGCACTTTCCCACGCTAAGCTGCCTCGAGTTAAAGAAATGTAAATGAAAATACAATTTTGTGCCACAAAAAATTTATAAAATGTATAGCTGTATACATTTGCTAATTTAGCCTAACAAGCTAACCTAAATTGCAAATTATTTGTATTTTACAAGCATTAATTTTTACTGCGCAATTAAGCTAAAACATAAAACTCTTCGACACCATATTAATAACAAGGATTATGAGCCGAAATTAATACACAGCAAATGAGACATGTCTAAACGATTAGCTCGTATTAATTTCACTAAAATGCAATTAAGGCAGCTGCGCACACAACTGAAAAATAAAATAAAATTCATGGACAAGATTAGTGGCATTAATTTCGAAAATACAAACAAACAAGTAATTTTCACAACCATTTGGCACATTATATTTTACCCCACCGACTGCTTTCACTATTAAGTCACTTAGTTGCAAAAACTGAGCGCATTCCCAGCAAAAGCGCTTTGTATGGCTTATAGCGACAGTCTGCACAGAAGGGGGTGGCGTCCAGCAACTTGTTGGCACCAAAACAATCAAGCGTCCAGTCAACCGGACCAGTAAGCGCACAAGTCGCTCTTTCTCTAATTAAAGGCATTTTTGTTGTGTGTGTTTGTTGCAAACGGCGCGCAGCTGATGACGAGCAACATAAATGCCAACAGCAACAACAACAACAGTGGCTGATAATATGCGCTGGTCTCCAAAGCGACATTAAGCTCTGCTACGCCATTTTCTCCCACACGCGCGCCGCACTTTCCCTTTTGTCTACTTCTATATATAATACATGAATGTGTGTGTGCAAGTCCCACTAGCCGCATGCCGCTGCCGCGCACTGCTATACACAACTCAATTATTAATTAAATGATATTTTAATGAGTGCGCCAATGCAACGCCAACGAAGCGTATTGAGCGCGTACGCGCGCGCTATTCACTGAAAATGCGCGCGCTCCATGTTGGCAACATGGACAACAAGCCAGGCGGCAGGATGAGCCGCCGGAGTCCATGCTATAATATCTATATGCTAGATTTTGTATATATAAATATGTGTTTGTTGACTGTAGTTGCTGTGCGTGCGCGCGTTGGCGTTGCGCGCGGTCCGCGTGGCATTGCAGCTGGGCTATGCGCGCTGGAATTGCTATAAGCGCGCTAATTTATGCAATTGAGCGTATTTGGACTTTGCTTGTGCGGTAAGTGCAAAAAATATGCAACAAAAATAGCACTGGCTCTCGTTATAACTCGTCAGAGGACCGAAAGGGACTTAAATAAATTGCTGCAGCAGTCGTTGGCTCTGTTAAGCGTACTTCTTAGCGCGCAAAACTGCTGGGCAGGCGCAGTAAATGATTACAGTTCGACATTGTTGAGGGAGTTTATGGAGGCGCGCGCCTGTAATTAATGACTTTTCAAAAGTTCAAAAAAAACTATTAAGTGGGCATATCAGTCAAGTCATGCCCGTACAAGTGAAAGTTGATTATAGCTGTAACAAATCAAACCTATATTACTGCGTTAATGTAAAAAATGGCAGAAAGATTATTGAAAATAGCGGTACGGTTAAAGATAATTGCAAACAAATTACGAAATGAAGTATGCATTACTAACGGTAAATCATTTTCATATCGAACGCAATGAGAGTGGAGGCAATTAACTGTTCTGAGTGCGTTTATAGGTTATGTGCTAAGGAATTCACAACAACAACAAGTAATGGTTGCCGTTTACTGTAAAAAAATTTAAAAAAAATTAAAAAGATTCAAATTATGAAACTGAGGTTTCTGAGTGCATTAATAACAGTAATTAATAACGGCATTTGCATTAATTAATAGCTTCTACAGCAACTGAGCTCGTAATATAGGTTTTGTGCTACTGCTAGCAAACATTTATAAGAGCACTCAGAACATGTAAATAAATTTAAAAAATGTATTTGATGTGTTTACTCTGCCTATTAATTTAATGTATTTTTTTTCTTTTATCACATGGTTCACATCGGTTTTCTTATCGATTCTCACACTTTTGCGGTAAAAACTTTCGTATATAGTAAAACAAATGCAACTATGTGCCTTTTTACTTTATCTAAGACCTACTATAAGTGTGGTACATTCAATCAATGACTAGAATCAACTCTTTATCGACTTTTTCACAACTCGATTGTCGATTATAATCTTCACAGCTGCATTACACTTTCTGCTAGTAATTTTATAGTCTTGAAATTATTAATTTTACTTTCTTCTAAATAAAATTATCGATAAATAATTTATCGATTTTAATCGATTTTTGCTTTTAAGTTTTATGTGTGTTTACATTTTAAGCTATTCAGTTGGCACATCATCCCAAATGCGGCAATTGTGCTTGTTTAGCGGAATAACAGTTTTAATTTAATTAATTTTACTTTCTTTTAAAATAAGTTATCGATAAATAATTTAACGATTTTAATCGATTTTTACTTTTAAGTTTTTTATGTGGTTACATTACGCACTTTCTACGCTTTTACCACAATCAAACTATTTTATACTAGTTGCTATATTCACACCGAGAAAATTATCGATAATTTAGTTGTTTCCAAAGTTAAGTTTACTAATTTGTTTATTATATTTTACGCAATTTCACAGTATTTCGGCTAGAATCGGCATTACTGATATGACTTTTTAAATCAAAGATATAAATTAATAATCGGTTATTAATCGACTTTTATCGATAATCGATTATTAATCGACTTTTATCGATAGTTGCGTTGTTTCAAGAGCTTAGTATATTCAGCTATTGATAATTATTAAATAAATAAACATTACATTGAATCGTCAAGTTTTTAATAATTTTGGAATAATCGATTATTTTTCAATAAATCAATCACGCATTTTTTCATTTCTAATTGCCATTATTATTGCTATAATTATCGACGTAATAGTCGGGTCTAATAATTAAACTTAAACTTTAATTATCAGTTCATCAAAAAATTTTAGAGTTTTTGAATAATAGATTAATTTTCTTGAAACATTTATGAAGTGTTCATCTCACGCTTTAATTTTAGAATTATAATTACAAATGACCTCTATTTTCATATACTTGTATACTACAATATATAGTACCATATATCGATATGCATTTATATCGATTCAAAGTCGACTTCTACCATGCATATTTGAACTTAAGCCATCGGTTATTCAGCAATTTTGAAAGTGGTTTTAGAATAGTCCACTATTTTGCTTCAAACAATTTTTCATATTAAGATATGTTTATAGTTATGTACTTGTATAATGAAGACCACTGTGATATTTTGTGCGAGTTCCTATCTTGCATGTGAGGTATCATTATTATATGGTACATATTTCGATAGATACTAATATAAAAAGGTGTCATAGTTATATAATAAAATATATCGATAAAAGTGCATATCGATACACTATATAAATCAAATGACAGTAATCGATAATTTTTCTGAAACCAGTATTTCAGACTCTTAAATTAACACCAAATTTTATGGTTATAATTGCAACCTCTGAAATTTTTTCGCACTTAAGAAGCTCCCACTTAAAAAACCTTGTCATAAAATGTGTACAAAAACTATAATTTATATATGTATATCGCATCGCTGCCGCTTGTAACATACCAAGCTTTTATCCCTAGAAGACGCACCCATTCGCGCTTCTGGCGAACTTTCGGCGCTTCTGGCGAAAGATGCCCTCATTTTCCGACGATTATATTAAAGAAAGCTGCCAGCAGCGGAAAAGGAAAATAAGATCTCAAGAAAGAATGTAGCAAACAAGCAACTTTTGGCGCCGCTGCGGCGTCGTAACGCTGCCACGCTCTGCCACTGCTGGACGAATACGAGTGAAAAGTAATTGAAAATCAATTTAAGCGTAATAAATTAAATTGAAGCGATATGAGCAAATGATTGCAGCAGCCGAGGCACCAGCAGCGGCAGCATCTCAAGCATGATTGAAGTACGCAGAAGACGCGTGGCGTTTGCGGCCAACACCCAAGCGAAGCATTCGCTACTGTTTGGCGCGCAAGCAGCCGAAGCGTCGAAGGCACGGTTAAATGAACGGCATGTGTGTGCGCTGTGCGTGAATGAATGCTGGCGCAACGGCGTATGAGTAAATATTAATGTATGTTTGCGGCGTCAAATGATGCATCAGATGCCAATAGGAAGATAAGATGCCGAGCACGAACATTGGCATCCTGCACTAGAAGCAGGCATGAAAAACTGGCTGGCTATCGAGCGGGACCTGCAGGCATATGTCATGTATGCTTGTATATATGTATATGTATATGTATGTATGGCAGCATACTTCAATTGGAAATTATAGCTCTTACTTAGAAGATCGAATGCTTGCAATTGAGATATATCGATATCAAAAGCCAGCGAGACTTGCAGAGGTGCTAACAGCTAACACATGCTAACGGCACTTCTGACAATGAATGTGCTCTCATTTTGCTATATTTTCAATTTTATTCGGCTTCATTATGGCGGCAATTGTGTGGAATTAGATTAAAATTTGCTGATAACAGCTGTGGGCTGCGCCAATTTTTATTTAATTTTTTCTTATTTCTTTTTTGTTTGTGCTTCGAAAGTAATTGAATTATTGCATTGAACTTGAAAACAATCGTGAATCATGCAGTGATGCGCGAAATTTCTACTTCACGGCTTAATTGAATAATAAATCTGTAGCGAAATTAATTGAATTATGCCTCAAGTGCTCAATATATGATTGCAATTTACGAAATGTAAGTGAATTAGTCAGCTGTCAAAAAGGCGCTTAGGCATATGACAAGCAAAAACGAGTGCACTAAAGTATGTAATAAAATGTATACGAGGTGTGTTCAAAACGTATCGCGAATTTTGTGTTTTTTCAAAAATTATTTATTTATTCTTGAATATCTATTTTTTCCCCTTCAAAGTAATCCCCGTGAGATATTATACACTTTTGCCAACGGTTTTTCCAATCTTCGAAGCACTTCAAAACATAATTTTTTTTTTATCTTCTTCAGCTCCTCCTTCGATGCCGTCTTTATCTCGTCAAGAGAAGCGTAACGTCGTCCTTTCATGGGCCTCTTCAGTTTAGGGAACAAGAAAACGTCACAGGGGCCAGATCTGGGGAATACGGTGGCTGCGGCATCATTAGTGTGTTGTTTTTGGCCAAAAAGTCGCACGCAAGCAACGATGTGTGAGCAGGGGCGTTATCGTGGTGCAAAAGCCAATTTTTGTTCTTCCACAAATTCGGGCGTTTCTGACGGATTACTTCGCGCAAATTGCGCATAACTTGCAGGTCGATATGCTTAGGTCCTCAGCAACATCTCTAACGGTGATTCGACGATTGGCCAATACTATTTTCTCCACTTCATTAATTTTTTCGTCTGTTGTTAAAGTGCTCGGGCGTCCGGCACGCTCTTCGTCGTTCACATCTTCTCGGCCTTCTGAGAACATTTTGTGCCACTGATAAACGTTGCTTCGGTCCAAGGTAGCTTCTCCGTATGCCACAGTGAACATTCGGAATGCATCCGCGCACCATTTTTTTGAATAGGTAAAAATCGAAGGCGATCCAAAACACGTTCAAGCAAAGCAGCTGTCAACAATTAAAAGAACATTCAAAATGGCCGAGCTTGTCGGCATAAGTGAGAGACATGAGTACCAACATAACGCCACAAAAAATTCGAAATTCAAATATACGTAACCCGCGAAAATTCAAAATTCGCGATACTTTTTGAACACACCTCGTCTACACAATATATTTATGAACTGAGCTTTTTCTAAACAGTCAATGAACACAGTGGGCAATAAAAAAGTGGTTCGGTAATTTCAATCTAATACTGATTCCAACACGATTTTGTAAAATTTCCGAATATTACTAATTTTCAAATTTTTTTTCGTCTAGCTAAGTGAAGTATAATGTAAAGTAATAATCAAAAAACGAATATGTTATCGATAAACAATAAAAAACAAGCATCCTATAAAAATAGCGCTATTCTGAACATTTTCCAGTAACAACTCACAAAATAAAAATCTTCACTCAGTAGAGAGTAATATGAACAACAATGAAGAGAGGGAACTTTTTTCACTAAAAAAATGTAAAACTGTCAAAAAAAACCTTTTGAGAGTATAATTTATATGTATTTTGTGGTTTGATATATGAAAACACTTTGCTAGTAATCGGTTAGTAAATAAGGAATAAATAATTTTAATGATAACAAATGCTTAAACAAAGTTAAAAATCGATTATCAGTCGATTTTTGTCAGTTAGTTGTTAGTTGTTTCGAGAGAAAACTTATTTCACAGAAACTTCGAATTTAAGGGGGAATCTTTATTATCATTCGAAAAAACGTTCTTTGAAATTTATTTTTTGAAGATTAACTCTTTCAAATGTTGGCCGCACCTACGTCTCAGATGGTCTATCCATTGAGTTCAATTTTCGATGACTCGTTCGAGCGCTTCGACTGGTAGCTAGCGAATGACATGCCTGATATATTTCTCCAAGGCCTGATGATAGACTTTAGACATTACATACACCCACAGGAACAGTCTAATGGTATGATATCGCACGTTGGTTTTCTACATGAAATGGCAGTTCTTGAATCTCTTCAGGTTGCTCTTCGACCCAAATGCAAATTTACTGCTTAACATACAAATTACGCCAGAAATGGCCTCAGCGGTGAACCTCCCTCCATCGGTTCTTCTCTCATTAGTCATTCACTCACATTTGTGCTCTCATCTGCTGACTATAAGCGAACGTTTATCATCATCATCATCATCTTTCATTCTCATTTGTGCTCTCATCGCTCAGAGAGCTGCGTTATGAAGGTAAATACCAATAAAAACTTGCAACTTCAGCCGACGAATGCATTGCATTGCGAAAAATTGCAACTATTGAGTGTTCTATTATTTTCTTGCAATGAAGCCTTAATAGCAATTGATTTCGATTATAATACCCTGAACAGGGTATATTAAGTATGTCACGAAGTTTGTAACACCCAGAAAGAAGCGTCGGAGACCCTATAAAGTATATACATATATAAATGATCAGTATGTCGAGCTGAGTCGACTTAGCCATGTCCGTCTGTCCGTCTGTCTGTATATATACGAACTAGTCCCTCAGTTGTTAAGATATCGTTTTGAAATTTTGCAAACGTCATTTTCTCTTCAAGAAGCTGCTCATTTGTCGGAATGGTTGATATCGGACCACTTTAACGTATAGCTGCCATGCAAACTGAACGATCGGAATCAAATGCTTGTATGGAAAACTTTCACATTTGACAAGATATATTCACGAAATTTTTTATATGTTATTTTTTAAGGCAACAATGTAATCTCCGAAGAAATTGTTCCGATCGGTTAACTATAGCATATAGCAGCCATACAAACTGAACGATCGGAATCAATTGCTTGTATGGAAAACTTTCACATTTGGCAAGAAATATTCACGAAATTTGGTATATGATATTTTCTGAGGCAACAATGTAATCTCCGAGGAAATTGTTCAGATCGGTTAATTATAGCATATAGCTGCCATACAAACTGAACACATAGTTACTAACAGTAATGCACCTATGAAGGGTATTTAGCTTCGGTGCAACCGAAGTTAACGTTTTTTCTTGTTTTTATTTTAATAAAAATTTAAACTTTCGCTAATTTTTCATGCTTTCGATGTAAATATTTGTTTTATTTTGGTGTTAACATTTTTCTTTTACATTTCGCACAAAATCTCTACATAATTAGATTTGTTGTTGAAAACTTTTGCATTAATTTTTACTACAAGCATATTATAAAACACATTTGCACTACGAAAAAACCTACATATTGCACTTGCAAAAGCTTCGAGGTTCTTATTTTGGATTGCAAGCTACATACATACATGCATATTCTTCAGTTTCATTGAAATGTTGGCTAAAGTTTTTAAGCAGAACTTGCTACAACACAACAATTACTGTTCAAGCAAATAATTATGCTCTGCAACAACAACAATGCCAGGGTGCTACTCATAGATTTTTGCAGCGCGCTGTAAACCGCTTGCACCAAAAAGTCAACAATGCAAGGGATTAAGGCGCCAAAAGCGCATGATAGGAGCAAGTGGCAAGTGGCAAGCAGCAAGCGGCTGCTCAACAATTGCAAATACCCATTCATGAAATTCAGGCTTAGTGCTTGCTGCAACAGCACTGCGAGGCTGTGAACACTATGCGCTATGTGGACCGGTGTTATAGCTGGTGTGGTGAAATGAAGCGAGCGCTGTGTAAAAGTTGCACGAACAGCAGCAATTGCGCTTTTCTTGCTTGCAATGCGCGCACACACACGCCCACTTAGCAACACACTACTAATCTAGCCGACTTGAGTGCATAACGTGCCAGCTGAAAACTTTCAATTTCAATGTGCTGCGGTGCGCCCTCTAAAGCGCGTTGCATGTGCGCCGCACTCATAGCTGGCGGCAGAAACACATAACTAGCGCCTGTTGTTGCTGTTGCTGTCCAAACCAGCGAGCACTAGAACTATTGTCCATTGAAATGCAACACTGAGTTTGCATCTGTTTAAAAATGGAAGTTAAGCGCCGCTAAGGCGGCACTCAAATGGTTGGCTGGCGCGAGAGCGGCGCAGCGCGTGCGAGCGGGTATATAGCTTGTGGACATTGCATACGAAATGCGTTTGCAAAGTTGGCAATGCAGTTTGTAACTATGTTTGTGTGAAAGCCCGAATCCTTGGTTTCCTTGCTGCCGCTGACTAACCTTTTGCACTTCCTGTCCAACGTAGGAGTGATGGCGCTAAACTTTTTCAAGTCGTGTCGCGAATGAAAAGTTTTGCATGATAGCCGTTGGCGCGCTGCCGACTGATAAGACCGTTGTGATGGCTTTACTTTGGAAGGCAAATTTCATTTTTGCATTTTTGCACCAAATTTTTGAGAGGCTCTCTGTGACTACCATGTATTCTCTGACAGTTGAAGCTGAATAGTTAAGACTGTATGACATTAATGTTTACTTAAATTTCGCGTGCTAAAGATCAACTTTAATTTGATGTGCTATTTATAAATTTTAGCTTAAAAAGTAATGCTTCTTGGCGGGAAACTATTGATGATTTACTCACCGAGTAGTTTATATTGCGGTCAAACATTAAATCATACCCAAAGGTTTGAAGCCACATTCTCAGACCCTCTCTGTTACATACCTGGTAAATTATTCAGTTGGACTTTCTCAATTTTGCGAAATTCTGGCTCTCTTTCTCTTCCTCTGCTCTCTTTACATTTTTTCGGTTCCTTTCTCTCTCAGAGTTTCTTTTAATATGTAGCTCTCTTTCGTCTATCTCGATCTCTATTTTCCATTTTTTCATTATTTGTTTTAGTTTTTCTTTATTTCCTTCTTTTTTCTCGTTATTTCTTTTGTTTTCTTTCTCTCTCTCTCTCTCTGTTGCTCAGATGTTCTCTCCCTCTGTCTTTATCTTCTTCGTTCTCTCTCGCTCAGATGCTCTCTCTCTCTCTGATTGTTTTCTTTCTCTCTCTCTCTCTGTTGCTCAGATCTTCTCTTCCTCTGTCTTTATCTTCGTCGTTCTCTCTCGCTCAGATGCTCTCTCTCTCTCTGATTGTAGTTCTTTTTCTTTTCCTTCATCTGTTTCTTTTGTTGACGCTTTATCTATATTTGGCTATCTTTCCTTTCTCTCTCCTCTAATGTCTTTCTTTAAATTTCTATGACGGCTTCGTATAAAGTTAATCGGATGTCTAATATTCGGCTACGTGAAGCGCATAACACGAATACCGAACTTAGTTGTAATACTGCTTACGTAATTTTTTTTGTGGCGCATTATGCCTTCTTGTGTCAACTAAAAATACCCCAAGTCCATATTTTCTGCCTCTTTAGAACTACCGATTGACCGAAATAAAATGTTTACTAACATTTTCACTGAAAAATTGGCTATTGCTGCTAAGCTTCGTATTAAATAGTTATGCTCTGCAACTTCCTGAAGATCACATGACGATTTTCTATTTCACAGAAGGGCCACTTTCGCTTCTTAACATAACCCAACTTTTAATGATGGAAAAAATAAAAGGTTTGTATGTATATCGTAGCTTCGTAACATAGCCGAGTACGAGATCTAATTGAAATAGTTCAAAAATGCTTGAGTAATATATCCAGCGTTGCATTTTGAAACTCAAGTTGTTGATTTGATTAGTGCATCTGTCAAAAAATGCAAATCTGTCACTGTCAAAATAACAGCTATTAAAAATACATTATTTAGTAACATTAATAGTGCCAAATATATGTCACTTTTTAGTATTTTTTAATAGCAGAATATTTCAAACTTTTTTGTTGCATTCAAATTCTCTTCCTTTCATTCCACACTTTCTTGTTATGCCTTTAAATTATCAGGCTTTTATTATGCTGTACGCTTAAAGACGCCAATGGCAGTTAGCGCTATTATTTGCTCAAACTTCTAATGGCTGTTTATAACGGCAAAACTTTTGCTTGCCACAATTGCCATTCTTACTTTTTGCCAACAGCGCTTTTCCGCTATTTTCTTAAAAAAAAAAACTAAATGATTTTTATTGTTTGATTTGTTGGCCTCATTAAGCACGACATTGATTTGCAATTGAGTCGCTTTTTGCACTCAACAAAAATACTTACTTATACACTCAAGCCATGTAAGTGGAATAGCATGCTACTTTTTTTACGGCGCGGCGTTGCCGTTGACTGCTGATTTCTAGGTCAACTGAAACATTTTCTATGCCACAATAACTTTTTTGCCGCCAGCATTTTCCAGCGATTCTTTAGCAACAATTCATTTTGTCCGCTTTGTACCTACAGAGCGCGCGCTGGAAAACTTTTCTGAAAGAATAAACCTGTACAAATATACAAACAGCTACAGGCATATGCATATAATAACAGTAAATGTATGTATATCTGCATAAATATGTATGTTTATTTGCATGCTCAGCAATAGACGCAAAGTCAATAGCGATTTTCTCCAAGTGTTTTCCTTCAACGAGCTGGCAGCGCCTATCACTCACAGGCGCGCCTGGCTTGGCCTGCCGCCGATGGCTGCAGCGTTGTCTGACTTACAAAATACAAAACATATACACATATATATACTTTCATGTATATTGTATTTGTTTGCCATTGCTGCTTGTTCGATTGGCAAGCGCCAGGCACTTGTTAGCCACGGTCGGCCGCCACGGCAGCTATGACGGCGCCGAGGCCAGCATATGCAGCGCCTGCTAACTAAAAGTCGGCCGCGTGTATTAGGATTTGTGTCAATACACTTAGCGCACGGGGACCTCACTTTCACCATTCACTTGTATAATGCCGTGTTTTAAAATTATTGATTTATTCACTCTGTTGAATTTGGAGTTTGTTAAATAATTATTTTCTTTTTGGCTGTGATTTTTCTCTTTTCACGTGGAGAGTGTGGTGAAAGGCGCTGGCAGCATACATACAGACGTAGTTTTTTATGAAAGTTTTTTTTTTTGATTTGCTTTTCATTAAAGCCAGACAATGCTTAGGGTTGAGTGAAAGTTAATGGCCAGCAAATTAATTTATTTGCTTTGATTGATGTTGGGTTAAAAAGGGAAAGGGTAGATAATTGATAAGTTCAAAGTCAGCTATTGGAAATAGATAAGCCTAGAAAATTTTAAATTTTATGGATCAAAAAAATTCTACCCATAATTATTATTATTCTTAATGAAATTCCTTTATGTTTAATATGTTTGTTTTTGTCAACATCATCATTATTACTATTATTATTATTATTATTATTATTATTATTATTATTATTATTATTATTATTATTAGTATTATAATCCTTATTATTACCACCATTGCTTTCCATCTGAGTCTACTAAATTTTTTAAACCAAAAATGTTTTACACCACACACAATACCATACCACCACCACACCATATACAATATGCTATAAGTATATTAATTAACTTCATATTCTTTTCTCTCGTTCCAGGTATGTCTAATTATTATAACCTCTCCAGACGATACAATGCATTATTTGCTATTTATGGTGTATAAAAAACTCATAATTGAAAGATCTGAACACAAGTAAGTTTAGAGTTATGGCATTAGCAACAAAATCGGAACCACATGATCATTAACAGCTGAATTCTATAGTGAAATGATAAAAAAAGATCCCATATTTATATTTTGAAACCCAGTTTTGTTCGAAATTTATCCATATAGTTTTACCCCTTAAAAGAAGAAAAAAAAACTAAAATGTTAAAGATTATAAATGTCTAAAAATTCACAAGGTTTTAGAATAACTCTTTTCTTCAACATTTCGACATTCGGACGACATGACCAAGCCAGCGTAGTCGCAGTCTCTTAGTTCGCTGAATGATGTGACTAATAGAGTTTGTTCTTTGTTCGACGAGAGAGGACCTTACTTTTCAATTGCCTACTCAGTACGAAGTAGAACCTGTTGGCAAAAGTTATTCTGCGTTGGATTTCGAGCCTGACGTTGTTGGTGCTGTTAATACTGGTTCAAAGATAGACAAAATTATCTACGACTTCGGAGTTATGACAGTCAACAGTGACGTGGAAGCGAAGCCGCGAGTGCCACGACTGTTTGTGTAATGACAGGAAATATTTTGTCTTGCCTTCGTTTACTACCAGACAAATTGCTTCGCTTCCTTATACAGTCTGGAGAAAGCAGCATAATCGGCGTACGCCAGCTGCTGTACAGTCTTATAGCAGAATTATTTTCTCCACGTGTAGATTGAAGAAGCCGCACGATAGGGAGTCGTTTTGTCTGAGATGTCCTTTTCGATCCTGACCGAGCTTTAGGTATTGCTCAAATTCAGACATAGCAGCATAAAGACAGCTTCTTTTGTGCAGCTTTGAAATCAATGAAGAGGTTGTGTGTGTCGATCTTTTTTTCACGGTTTTTTTCAGGTTTGACGCATGGTGAATATCTGGTCAATTCCTGATTTTCCAAGCCTAAAGCCACACATAAAAGAAAACGTCAAAATTAATGAAAAAAAAAATAATAACAAATTTTATAAATATTTGTGATATACTATAAATTCTCATTTTCATCGACTATAACACGTTTACGGAACTCCGAAAGCATTTTTGAACGATACAGTACTATAATTAACTTTCGCCCTCCCACGCACCGCGTTTCAATAAAAAATCGATTCGCGCTAATTTTAGCGGCCTGGCAGCCGCCAAACGATTAGCCACTCAACGAATCTAATAGACAAATTAAAAATTTAAAAATAACTCGTCGCCTTGTGATCTATGTATGTCAAAACAGAGCACTTACACGAAAAAGCCTTGGGTCACTAGTTGTCTAAGCGTGACAACAAAAAGCTGGTCGCTTGAATTCGCACTGAGCAATACGATGCACGCACCTAATGGTAAATATATACATACGCGCATACGAAAGCAATACATTTTGTGTAAAGTAATTCTCTAAGCTTTGCTAGTAATGTACTAAGTTAACCTAACATACATACTTTTATGCTTGCAAACACACATACATATGCAAGGGCAAATACACATATAAAAATATATGCATACACACATGCACATATATACATATAAGTATGTATGCATGTATGTATGCACCCCCACCTATACACTTGGGCCGTATTAACGACTTTTTGAACAACATTCATTGCATATTTATAGGTGCTTAAGCCGCATTCAAGCTAAAGGCACGCGCCCGAGCAACAAAAGCAAGCGTACAAGCAAAATCAAGCAAATGTAGAACCAATAAAGTGCAGTACAGTGGAGATAGTTTGAAAACTGCCAACGAAAGGGGAGAAATTGAAGCAGAGAGGCTGACTGTGGGCGAGCACATTGCTGCTGCATGTGTTTGTAGAATCGTTGCATACATATGGGGGCGTACATATGCCTGATTGTACATGTGTATGCGCTCTAAATCAAACACGTAGCGTTTTAGCATAAGAAGGCCATTTTTATTTTGATTTTATGTGGCCGTTACAAGCAAAAGATAGCAAATATTTTATGTGTTTGTGCGGGTGCAAGCGCATACGTTGGCTTTTATATGTCAACTACTACCCGCACCACTACTAAATACAACAACTACTAGGACGACTTCAATTCATTGTAATTTCTCATGTTTATATGGCAATGACAGTGCACTCTTTTTCATGCTTATTATCATAGCATACATAAAGGCTTATAGGCTTTTGCAGCATGCGATGCATGTGCGTCAATGCTGCCACATTCGCACATAAATTTTACTATTATGTGGCGCGCATGCTTGGCATATTGAGCAGTAGCATAAAAGTAAATAAAATGGCAATGTAGACAAGCAAAATTGGCAGGCCGCACGAGGGTCTGTCCGCCTTTTGTTTTACTTAAAATTAAACTTTAATACTGTCATTTGCAACTTGCCGATTGCGACCCCTTTTCATACAAATTGCGCACCCACACACACACTTAAGTTGCATTTCGCAAGCCTCAATGCCTCATGCCTGCGCCGAAAAGTAGACATTTGCGCGCGTTGGCGCATGTGAGTTGCATACTAAGTGCGGCATTGATGAGTCGCAAGTAGCGTAGGCATAACAGCCACATTTGTATTGAATTCTTGGGGGCTATTACTGGCTTGCCAGCCCCATTTTCGGTTTTCTTTACGCTTGCCGCGCACGTTCCACTTGATACGCGTAGCTGTCTTGCGTTTCATGCAGCGCTGACGCTAGCACACACGTTGCGCTGGTGTCGCCATCGTCAGATACCCCTCAACGCCTCAGCTGAGTAATCAAAGTGTACTCTTGCAACCGTTCAACAGCGTCGAATGCTTTGTGAATTTTTAAATAGAACAAACCAATTCAGCGCCGCTGTCGAGCGTTCGGGTCTTTATCAGTGCGGCTCCTCGCAGTCGTTAGCGTATTTTGGGCGATGCGGCTTCACAACGGTGCTTACAGCTATATATCTATATACATATATGTATGCAGCTAGCATAAAAATATAGCTGTACGCAAACAAGTACGCTCAGCCGCAGCGATAGGCGGCTACACGTACGCTGCCACCCGCATTTGTTGTCACGACAATCGCTGCCATTTTCAGCATATTAAATGTCTCGATATTTCTAAGTCGTAATCCCTGTAGAATGTGCGACAGGAAGCAATGGAGACAATGCATAGACAACAAAAGGCTCTAACGAGCATAAGTCGTGGGATTTCGTAAGATCTTAGAGAGAAAATTTAATTTAACAAAATATAGCACATGTGTATTTACATTTATTGTTGAGACAAAAGTGGAGAACATACAGTTAAGGTAAGCGTAACAATTTTTCGTGGATAGCTTTAAAACTATTTTGTATTATTATAACGCGTATTTGCATAGTCATCCAAGGTTCCTCCCCTAATTTGTTGCATTTCTGGGAAGCTTTGGAAGTTTCGATGGCTGGTCCTCAAGGTGGCATCATACTGGATTACTATATGCAGTATCCGTTCGAATAAGTCAGCAAAACGCCTTGAGAAAATATGAACTTACTTAAGCATACAATTTCTATTCCCACCAGCTCAGTGGCATGTCGAGTTACATACAAGGTCTGTCGCAAAAGAAACAGAACTTTTTAAATATAACTGTTTCTGGTGGCGCCACCTATTGGTGGCTATATGAAATACAAAGTTTGATCTCTTGTTGACATTTCGTAAAAATTTTAAGACAATTGGATAACTACAATCGATGTTATCGATCAAAAAGTGACAGCAGCTTTTGGTCATCGGTCGTAAAATGCATTTGAACAAAGAGCCAATATTAAATTTTGTTTTAAACTTGGGAAAACGTGCACTGAAACATTTCAAATGATGAAAAAAGTTTATGGTGATCAGTGCCTATCCCGTAGTAATGTGCATGAGTGGTTTAAGCGATTTCAAGAAGGTCGTGAGGACCTCTGTGACGATCAGAAGTCGGTCGTCTTCAGAAGTCAAAAATAAAGACAATGCTGATTTGTTTTTACGATTCCGAGGGTATTGTACACCGAGAGTTCGTCCCACCTGGCCAAACGATGAATGCTGTGTTTTACCTTGGTGTTATGAAGCGTATTTTGTCACGCATTCCGCGACCGCGATACCGTGAGGCAGGGTCCTGGCGCCTGTTGCACGATAGTGCGCCGTGTCATCGGTCGACGCTTGTCACTGCTTTTTTGACAAAAAACTGCATATTAGCCATTAATCACTCACCCTTACCACATCGGGATTTTTTTTGTAGCCAGCCTTTTCTAAATGGTTCAAATCCATTTGATGATGAATGTTAAGTTCCTTAGCGTTGTCATGGCTGCTTATGTGATGATCCTGATCAATATTTTCCATAATTTCATCGACTTTTTCAACGATAGGTCGACCGGAGCGAGGTGCATCTTTCACAACGAAATTTCCAGAACGGAAGTGAGCGAATCATTGTTGTGCTACACGAACTGATACAGCATCGTCTCCGTAATCTCCACACATTTCATTAGGTGGCTTGGTTGGCATTCTCCTTTATATACAAATATTTCAAAATATAGCGAATTTCTTCATTATGTTCGCTCATTTTTGAACAACCGTAAGCTTTTTTCAACTTCGCCGAATCTAATTTCTTTTGGTTAAATGAAGCTTGAAATCTCATCCTGCAACACTATATGGTCACACAATGTGAAGAGAAAACCTTATTTCGACTGCAAATCGAAAAAAACCTAATTTTCAAACAAAAATTCTCAAGTCAAAATATCAATTTAGAAAAAAACAGTGGATCTAATGTTTGTTAAATCTCTATTTTTGATGGTATAGTGGCTGTTTTTGCATTTTCTAAAGAACTGAAAACGATTCAAACATGCTTGTTTCATTACATTTACCTTTACCAGTTGTGAATAAGTCTAATAAAAGCTAAGTCAATATAAATTACTTCAACACGTCCTTTATATTAAATTCTTACACGCATGACTCGAAAATAAATCAAATAAAACGCCCGCAGTACCATTATCGACCAGGCGCTGGACATCATAAAGCCATTACACGCACTATGCTCTAGCTCCTTGCGATTTCGGCTTATAAAGCTGTCAATTCCCTTTCCGCCTTAATTGAAGTACAATCATCAATCAAAGCAGACCGAATTACATTACTCACTGAACAACATTATCTGCAAAAACGCTTCCGCGTCGCTCACCAACACTTGCCAGCACGCTTGTCATTTGATAAATTAATTTCTTTAACGAAATGCGCAAGAGTGCAATACGTAAAACCGCAAATTAATTAAAATGCACGCATAACGCGCACTTTTCATCCGGCCACAACGCGTATGCCCTCACACGCATGCGTGCGTGTATTATTTACAATACAGCGATAGCACAATTAAATACAACCCTGTAATGTGCGTACATGAGTGTCATCAATGCACTTACGTCATATTTTTTCATTTGCGTTGCGGCCAACGAACCAAAATTGCGGCTTTAAGCAGTGGATAAATGAATGAAAATGTGCAGCAAAGAGAAAACCGTAAAATTCATAGCCCGATTTACAAGTTTAAACGCCATTATGAAATGATATGTTCACATCTTCACGCATACTTGCCGCACGGCCACGACAATATTGACATGAAAAATATGAACAAGAAATGTGTGGCAGCATGCGCTTGCCGCCAACAGCACTCAAGTAAATGGCGCAAAAGTTTGCAATTATGTATTTGCCGCTGCTGTTGAATGGCGTCTTCAAAAGGCCGCATAACCGGCTGACGGAGCCATGGCACAGGTTGCGCTGAGCGCGGCTGTTCGCAGCGCTGCGGTCATTTTTACACAAACAAATGTATGCTGCACACCCAACGCAGGCGCAGCAACAAAAAACACGTTACTACAACAATAACTGTAAATAAAATAATATTTAAATATTGAAAAGCGCCGCAAAGTTATTGCCAGCAATTGCACACTGCGCGTTGCAAGCATTAAACCCCGCCATGCAACTGCTTAAACGTAATAAATTGTATTTAAAATTTTATCATAAGCCACGCACGCACATTGCGATCAGCTGGCAACACCGCCAATGGCCATATGCGCTGGCGTATTATTCTAGCGTGCGCTTGCTTGCCTTTAACGCGCCAGCTGTCTGTTGGCCCAATGCTTTTAGCACGCACAGTAGGTTGTGTACACAATATATACATATGCATATGTACATACCGATTTGTATATATATAGTCTATAGTGTTTTGCATGCAAAAGCGAAATAAGCTGTAAATAAAATGCACAGATTAAGCGGAAATGCTGCCGTTGCTGCGTAGCACGCAAAACTGTGGCCGGAAGGCAAAGTCTGTGGGTGGCAACGGGCGTGCTGAGGTCAATAGAATGCGCGCGTACCGGCATACCAAGCGCATACAGCCGTGTGTATAGCATACTGCGTAGCCAGCAGGCATGCAAGAGATTTAAGTGAATTTTATGCATTTCTTGTACACTTTTTACTCTTTCTTTTCTTTGATTTCTTTTTATTTTTACGGCGTAGCAGATAACTTTTCCTTAAGTTTTCGAGCTACAAGCCGATAAGCGCTAAATTTGTACGTGTATGCCTCATTGTATGTGGGTGTGTCAAAGATTGTAATGATTTCATTTTTGCAGCTTTGCCAAATATTTAGGTCATATTTTCTGGTATAATATTAGTATAGCGGATGCTCAACAGAAAAAGTATTATTTATGGTTATAATAAATGTTTTCAGTCTTATCTTTCTTAGTCTTTTTTATCTGGCACCATAAGGAAACTAACCTAAACCGACTTAATCTCTTTTTTATTTAGTTAGGTTATGGCTGATCCTCAAGATAAGTTTTCATAAAAAAATCTGCCTGGTGAATACTAAATAAATAATGTTTAATAATGCTTCTCCTACTACTTGTGGTGGTTTCTGATGTCACACATACCGAGACTTCTAAATTTATTCTTCTTCTCTTTATTGGCGTAGACACCGCTTAAGCGGTTATGACCGAGTTTACAACAGTTCTTTCTCTGCCTCTGCTTCCCCGGCAGGTACTGCGTAGAATACTTTCAGAGCTGGAGTGTTTTTCTTAACATGACCCAGCCAGCATAGACGCTGTCTCTTAATTCTCTGAACTATGCACCTCGTACAGCTAAACCTTCCATCGATTGCGATACTCGCCGTTGCCGCATTGAAACATAAATCTTCCGCAGAACCTTTCTCTCGAAAATCGTGACGCCGACTCATTAGATTTTATCATAGTCCATGTCTCTGCAACATATAGCAGGACGGGGATGATAAGTGACTTATCAAGTTTGATCCTTGTTCGTCAAGAGCGGACTTTTCTTCTCAATTGCCTACTCAGTCGGAAGTAGAATCTGTTGGCAAGAGTTACTCTGTGTTGCATTTCTGACATTGTTGACAGTGAAGAGGGAGCCAAGTCGCGAGTGCGACGACTTACTTGATTACAGCAGAAATTTCGTCTTGCCTTCCAGATCCATTTGCTTCGCTTCCTCATCCAGTCTGAAGAAAGTAGAACTAACTAAATATCATCAGCATACGCCAGCAGTTTTACGCTCTTGTAGAAAATGGTACCTTCCCTGTTTAGCTCTGCAGCTCGAATTATTTTCTCCAGAAGTAGGTTGAAGAAGTCGCACGAAAGGGAGTCGCCTTGTCTGAAACCTCGTTTGGTATCGAACGGCTCGAAGAGGTCCTACCCGATCATGACGCAGCTTTTGGTGTTGCTCAACGTCAGTTTACAGAACCATATTAGTTTTGCGGGGATACTAAATTCAGACATCACGGCATAAAGGCAGCTACTTTTCGTGCTGTCAAAAGCAGCTTTGAAATCGACGAAGAGGTGGAGTGTGTCGATTTTCTTTTCACGGGTCTTTTCCAAAATTTGATGGCGCACGGTGAATGTCTGGTTGTTGGTTTTCCAGACCTAAAGCCATACTGATAAGGTCCAATCAGTTTGTTGACGGTGGGCTTTCATCTTTCACACAATAAGCTCGATAGACCTTATATGCGATGTTTGGGAAACTTATCCTACGGTAGTTGGTGCAGATTGTGGGGTCTCCCTTTTTGTTGATTGGGCAGAGCACGCTTAAATTCCAATCGGTTGGTATGCTTTCCTCCGACTATATTTTACAAAGAAGCTGATGCACGCTCCTTATCAGTTCTTCATCGGCCCCTGCCGCTTTGTTGTTCTTCCGACGGCGATCTAACGTTAGGAAATTAAAAACAAAATCAGTGCAGGAGCCGTATTACAGGCCTACTGCATACAAGTCTCTAAGCCCTGGAATCTATGATAATACAAGTTATTTTTCGTAGTGACACTGTTAAGAGTTTTTAAGCACTCAAGTAGCATTGTTGATTTGCTTCTTGATTGATTGATTTCATTTCAACGCACCTTAAGATCCGCCTGACTTTCGCCGAAGATGGCAGTACATTTCCCGTGATAGTTTTTCTCTAAAATATTATCTGTACATCTGCTAATGGCATAGACCTCAGTTTATACACCGTTATTACATAGCTTATTATTTATGCTTACACAATTTTTATAGTTTAATCACTTTAGACCTGGCTGCATACTCACAACTCGAATGTCCTATACTAGTATAAGTATTTTCTGTCTGTTAACTCAGTCTTCTTAGAGCCTATTGATTTGTAGAGATTTATCTAGTTGTGACTCACAGTATTATTGAGCCAATTTATAGTATAAAAAGCAAATATGTTATGCAAATTTGCAACAATTCTTGCGATTTCCTGCAGCAAAGCCGCATGGTTAAATATCACTACCGCCACGAGTAGCACTCCCTCGCACTCCTCATATCAAACTAATTTGAATACAGGCTGCAATATGTATGGCAAATGCCTTTATTCGCTCTCGATTCTCAGCAATTCTCTTCCGCCTCAATTGGTCCGATTGGCTGACGCGTAAATAGCAGCTAGCAGACAACGCCGTCATTGTGTAGCACTTTGCATAGTTGATGCAACCATGCGTACTGTTAAGCTCATGCATAATATTATTGTTTTGCGTTTATTGTTCTCGTGTTGTTTTTTGTTGTTGTGCTTGAGGTTTGTTATATTGCCTGCCGCGTTCGCTAGCACATTAACTACATTTTCATTTCAATTCATTTTGATGACCCTACTCAACCAATCAGCCATAAGGATAACAGTTTCACCAGAATCAAGCGCACACTTGTGCGCAAACAGTTAGCAATACGCTCAGCAGTATTGTTCAAATTATGAACATATTGACTGTAGTGCGTATTAAATTATTACTGCGCTGTCGCGTTGAATGAGGAATAATAGTTGAAATGGTCTGTCACTTTTTGCTACATACCATAATTATGTGGCAACGCTGGCAGTAAATAACTGCAAATACATGAAGTCACATAAAATAAATAATGCTGATGGCAAGAGAAATTGTAATCATTTTGCGGTTATGATGACGGTTATGGTAACGGTTGAACAATTTATTTATTTTTACTGCTTTTATGGTGTTTTACTAGTAAGCTTAAAGCTTAAAAAAATATGTGTGATATTTATTCGTATATACATATATATATATTTATATTAATATTATTTTTATGGCATCAAATATTTAACACATTGAAACTGTGACCACAGTGAAGAAGAATACATCATAAGCTTTTACTAGCAACTATTTACTTACTAAGCTATCCATCGCTTAAATTACTTAACTTACAAAGTTATCCCTCTCTTAAGTGCTATAAGTGCTCGATTTTAGAAAATTTACGTTGAGCACATTCAAAGCATTCTTCAAAATCACACTTCTCTGATAAAAGCTTAGATTTTGATATTTATCGGAACAGCAAAGCCAGACTTTACGTAACGACCGAAAAGCTTTGTCTCAGTAGTGAAAGCTCAGCGCAACTTCATAGTTTTCAAAGTCTCTTCTTTTTATTTGAATATCATTATGTTCTTGCCCCAAAAGCATGACATTTTGGATCATAAATTATATCACTTCAACTTTATTCGCTAATATATCTATATGAACCATACCAGCCAACAATAGAATCAATCGCCTGATAAGGGCAACACACTCGAAGTACAACTAGAATTCGTTTATATGATGCCACGGTCTTCTTTCGCCTTTGGTCCAACATATTATAGATTTCTGGACAATAAAAACGATTTTGTCTGTATTCGTTTTTATTGAAAAGATGAAAACATGTTTAACTCCAGACTTATAGAGAGATAGTAGTAGTGTTATGCGCCAATCACTTGCCAGTGAACTTGGCTAGTTAGCTTGGTTAAATAAATGCGTTTACGAAAATTAAAATTCTCGTTAGTTTGAGCTACGCCTCTCAAACTCTCCTTCCATCTTCTGTTATCACAGTGGTCGAAAGCATTCCTCGAATAATTTTTATGAAACGCGAATAATCGAGTTAAAAGTCTGTCACTTGATGAAAATATGAGTCTAGTTCTGTATCGTAGAACTGACTTTCACAAACATAGGTACATAATACTTTCAAGAGGTTCGTCTATTAAAAATTTTCGTGCACAAAATTCCGTGTCTTACTTTATATTAGCATTACTCAGTTGTCCACTTCCCAGAAGAGTTCCCGAAAAAAGTCCTTACCCCTTAGCCGTTCAATGTAGTGATTGTCACTATCTCTCAGGCAAAGTACAGTCGCATGCAAATGAGCGCAGCAGCCATAAAATTTAAGCGACCAAATTTAACATGAATTAAGAGGGATATTACACTTTCCAGCCACAATTAAAGCGCCAGTCTGCGTCGCGGCTCGTAGCTGCCTCTCTTTGCACAGCATTATACTTAAGCGCCAAACAACATTTACAAACTTTATCACATTAATTAAAAAGAACTTAACTTCCGCTAACGCGCTCTCTCCGTCGCGCTTATCCACTCCTTGCGGTTTATACACCGCTGCGCTCGCCACCGTACAGCTTCGCTTCTGCAACCGTTGCAAGCGCTGAGTCATTATCGTAAAATTCTACTTGCATTAATTTAAATTAATATTAATTGCAACTTTCGCCAGCGTTGCAAGCACAAATAAACAACTCGGTAAATACTAAATATAAAAATTAAATTACAAAAAGAAAATATACCAACAGCCAGTCGCTCAGCAGTGTTCTCTGTCGTACCGGCCGTTCAGTCATTACGCTGCATAACAACCGCAGCGACAACAACAACAGGCAACACAGCAGAGTTGCAGCAATTGAGGCGGTATAGCGCTCTGCCGAGTGCGTTACGTCGCGCTGTGGCAAGTATAACGACATCGTTGTTGTCATTGTCATAATCGTAAATGTCAAGTCACAGGCTTTGACATTCATTACGACAGCGAATGCGACACTGAAATTTACTGCTATGTACACTAGGCGCAGCATGCTGTGCGCGGTTGCCCTGCAGAGCTGGTGCGTCCAGAGCCAACAAGCATTCCATGCGCACTCCAAGCATTTACTTGAGTTGCAAATAGTAGCTAATAAAGATGGTTTTGAGCGGAGGGAGAGTGCGGAGAATTATGTGTATTATTTTGTTTATTTTTGTAATTTTTTTGTGGGTCAAGCGTTGATGACAAAGTCAACTGAAAATACCGAGGTCATAGACATGATATCCGCACAAATAATAATGATGTCAATTTAAACAAAGTTTATTGCCTTGTATTTGTTGCTAAAAGTGTAAAAGATGCTGAAGACTTTAGTAATGACCAAGCGTAAATCATGATCAGTCATTCAATTTATGCTTATAAGCTTTTTGTTAAGCTTCTTAAAGCTCAAGTTGCTTTTCATCAAAGCTTTTTTGAAGCTTTTGAGCTTTTAAGAGCCTAAATTATGCTGTAACAATAAATGGCAGCTTAAAAATTATTAGATATACTCCGAAAATACTTCGCGTTTAATTTATCCTTGAAATATTAAATTTCATCAGTTGAATAGCATGCCTTGAACTTAGCACTTCCGCTTCCGCTTTGTTTAATCAGCAATAATTATATTTCAAACCTCGGTTCGTTATGCATAGCTAGGCACACTACTGTCTCTTTCAATAAAAACCACGGCAACTTCATTTACAAATTACATTATAAGTATTCGACAGAAATAAGGCCCGATGACGTCCCCTCCCACAATCCGCACAAAACTTTCGCTTTTTGGGGATACAATTGCGTTTCCTGAACCACAGGAGAATTTTACTCACCCCAATAGCGACAATTTTATTTGTTGACGAAGCCGTTTACACCTAGAAATAGGTCTCATCTGAGACGACCGTGTTTCGAGAGAAGAAATAGACAGTACCAGGTGTACCCTCGGGTATATTGACCCACCCCAGTTCCCTGATATCTGTCCTTCGCTTTACAAGTCCCGGAAAATACGCACTCACCTCCTGCGTCTAATGTACACTCCTTGACCAGAACCCAAAGGGGCTGACTAAGAAGCCGTTCATTGTGGTCCGACGCGCCTGGATTTTTATTGTTCATCATGCATTATGTTGAGGGGTAGACGTATTTCTATGAGGCGATGTCGATTCGCCACAGTCATCGGAGCTTGAACGGATCCACATCCTCCACTCCTGCCATTCATTGTCGAGGATTGCTTATTCGTTTTAATTTATATCGCAACTCACCTGCTATTACAGGCTGCTCGGCCAAAAACACGTCAGCGTATTGGTTGGCGCTGTATGTGATACAAAGAGGTTCCCGCGCCATTTCAAACGATCTCTAGCTATAAAAATAAGAAGAAGAATGTTATAGGTTTTAACATTTTACGAATGCAATTTAATCATGTAAGTCTCTTACATAGTGATCGGTAGTTTTGGAAATGTTTTCATGTAGACTATCCTTGTAGAGGTCTTGCATATCCAACCTTAAATCTTTAAGCCAAAGGCTTATTTTGCGCGAACTCTTTTCCCAACAATGTTAGTTTCGAAACGTGGATTCGGTTACCTAGTATAAGTAGAATATAAATGCTCCAATAACCTTTTTCGAATCAAGTAGTTATATCAAAGTTACTCGGTATAAACCATAGCAACTTCTATAATTAACCCCAACATACTCAGTTGAACAGGCTCCACAAGAAACCAATCATTAAGCTTATCTTTCTAACAATACTCGGTCATTTACTCTGTAGCAACTAGGGGATCCAGTTTTAAAAGCTACATTGTTTTAAGGCTGAAGTTTTAGAACGAATTATTCACACTGTAGTGACTTCTGGTGCCTTGGAGTCTTATACGCCACTCTACAGACATGTAAACTCTGCTGACTTAATCTGCTCAGATCGAAAGCATTTGCACCTTTTCAGCAACACTTAAATCGGCATTGAATCCATTGGCTGTTGTTCCAACAAAACCAGGTAAGCTGAATTGCTGACTCGCTGATATCCTTTGACTAACACTGAATCCCAAGAAAAACATGCCTTTCATACACCTCCCTAATAGGCGCACTTCAGCCAACACAAAGCATCGGTAGGCCTTACTGGGCAACCACAAAATCAATGCGGCAGCAAAGCAAATACTGCGAATATTTCGCAACTTTTCCATTTTCATTTTCGTGCACTCATTTACCGCTTACTTGCTGTCAGTTTTTGAAATCTAGTGCCTTTGTAGCTAATACAGACATAGTCGTGAGCGCTTTGGCAGTTGGTTTTAGCTGTTGTGGCGCTTCCGGTATTGCGCCTAAAATACGGCAACGTTTTGGTAAAACCAAAAATAGCACGAAAAAACGTTGTATTTAAAGCACAAAGGCGTCTACCACTATCACTACTGACGTCTGTAACGCCACAAAGGCATCAAAGCGCACTAATAATATATGCAGTACGTATAAATGTGTGCAGTAGGGCAATGTAAAGCCCAAAAACCGGCAAAGTTATCAACTTCAACTGCAAAGTTTTAGGTAAAAAATGAGAAAGCTTTAGTCGCACTTTGATTCTTTAACGTATTTTTTGTGCCTTTGACGGCAACATACGCCGTTTGTTTGTATGTGCAACTCATGAACTCCGCTCGTAACGCTGTGACAGTGCACCGTTAGCCCTCTCTGCACACCATTAAATTGGTAGTTCGCTTCTAGTGACCACTACAAAAGTGAGTGCTTTTGGTGTTGATAGTGGTAAAGGTGAGCGCCCACAGGTGAACCTAGCTATACTACACATAAATGAATATATAATGTGTATGTATATAGAGGGTGTTTTTTAGAGTACCAATGATAAAGTAAAACCAAAATAAAACGATTTGTACTTAATTCATACGGTAACGTTTTTGAAACATTTCTGACTAATGTATATATAATATATTTCTACATTTATCCACAAAAGCTCAAAGTTCAATTTGAACTGTAGCTTTTGGCTTTATGGCAGCCTGGCAATTAATGATGAGTGCGGAATTCGTGTTAAAATTCACTGTAAAACCCGAGTTTAGTGGAAGTCTAAGCCACAGTATTTTCCGGCTTAAAAGCTTTTTTAGTAAAACATTTTAAAATTAGATTTAAATTTAGATTAATTTTCGTTTAAAAAAATATAATAAAATATTTTCAAATAACAAATTATACAACAAAGCTATAAGCGCTGAACTTGGGACCAAAAAACAAATGAAACTGTTGTTTAAAAATTTATGGAAGCTTAGGAAAGCTAAGGATTAGAGGATGATATTTAGTTAAATTCATGTTGAAAAGCTGTTCGGTAATATATGAAAGCTTTCCTTAGGGGTTTATATTTTAAACTTAAGCTTAAGCTTAAGAAAGCAAAGCATTGGTGGACGATAGTTAGTGAAATTATTTCTCAAAAGCTCTTCGGAAATATATGAAAGCTTTTCTTTGGAATTTATAACTTAAACTTTATTTTCGAACACTAGAGTTACAGAGCTTTCATTTTCACTTTTCAAAAATAAATTAAAATAAATAGGTATACTTGAATTTTCTCATATAAAACATTGTCATACTAAGCTTGGCGTCTAATATTGAAGACCAAACACAAAACAATTTATTGCTCCAAAAATTGTAAGGAACCTTACGAAAGCTAACCATTTTGAATATTATTAATTAATAGATCTGTTCAAAAGCTCTTCGGGAAAATTTAAGCTTTATTTTTGAACATTTGAGCTTTACGGAGCTTTCATTTTCACTTCTTAAACAATTTTTAAATAACACAAACTACTGAATATAACTGGCTTGGTTGCACGAGCTTTCATTTTCATTTTTTAAAAGCACTCAAATGACCTAAACTATCAAACACCTACTTTAGGGGATACACGGCTTTTAAAGAACTTTAATTGGCATTTATCAAATCAAATCAAGTCATCCAAATTACTAAATATATTTTTCTATAGTACACGAGTTTATAGAGCTTTAATTTGCATCCGTAAAACCCGTTAGGATATACAATCTTCGGCAGCTGTTTTCTTAGTAGTTCTTTTTATTAAAAGATTATGTCTTAATATAGATCTTTAGTACTTTTTATTTATAAAAATTTTAAAATTATTAAATTATGTGTTAAATCTCCAATATGTACACCCTCTCTAACAACAGCACCCTTTATAGAAATGTTCACGGCGGCAAATAAAACTCAAAGGCCACTACCGAGATGGCACTTTACGATTTTTCAGATTATTTTTCAACATTTTTTTCCAACAAAGCGCACACTCATAAAAAAGTCAGCATGCAGCAAAAAAAGGGGCGAAGGAAGGAAGCATATAGAAGCCTGACGGCAAAGCAAAAATTGAAAGTACTGCAGTTGGCGCAAACTCTAATCCATAAAGTTTGCAACAACAACAATAAAAGCCCAATAGTAAAAATTTTCACCCACACATACGCGCGCAAAGGCAGGAAAGCACGATAGTGAAGTGCCAGCGCTGAGTGTGGCACTCTCAACTTATTACAGGCGCTTAAAACTTTATGATGCTTTGCTTAAAGAAATTTATTTCAAACACAATTTTTTCCAACTTTCCGCAGCAAAGGCGCAGTTTTTTTATAATGAATTATTGAATTATATTGTGAGACCGGACGCCAGCTTAGCATGAAAATAATTAACATTTAAAGACTAGCTGCTTAACTGCGGTAATTAAGGGAGGCTTGTCATTGCCTTACAAACCTAACGAACACATTATTAATTAATATTTAAAAAAATAAGAGAGCATAAAAAACCGTTCTTTGGCGATTATTTTCGTATTCTTTATGCAGTTCTATGCAGCACTGCGCGTTAGTTATGCCTTTTGAGCCGCTGATGAAGTGTTTAAAACGGCGCCAACACACTCAAACGCTCGCTGCGAAGCATATAGTCGCAGCGCATCAACAATTTTCCAACTTCTCATCACGCTACATTTGCTCAACGCTTTCAAATTTTCACTTTCTTTTAACGCTTTTTATTCGCTTAATTCCTTTTTGTAGTTTCTAATTACGTTCCCATGACCCAAATTCAAGTTCAAAGCTAAATGAGAGCGCAGCTGCGCACGTTTCTAATTTATGGCAGTTCGGCTGTCGCAGCAAGCTTTTACTCGCTTACGCCAGCGCTACCGTTGGTCGTCGTCCCTTCAACGCGAGCTGTTGCCGCTGTGCCGCATGCTCGTCTAAAAGTTTGCCCAGTTCGCCGATACGATTTTTTCCAAAACTATTATTTTCTACTTCCACTTGGCAGCTTAGTTTTGTGTTTGATTTTGGGTTTTTTCTGGCAACGCTTTGACAAGTCAATGATAAACGCGCGCAGCGTAATTAGAAAAGCAATAGCTAGTTGATAATTTATTACATTTTTACTTTGACGGGTTATTTTCGACGATTTTTCTGCAGTTTGAGTAACCGTAAATATAATAGTGTACTATATGTAGTGAGGTTATGTTAGTACAAAGGGAAGAGTGTAAAATATGGCCTCAAAGAAGGTAGTTATTTACGCAAGTGAATTTATGGAAGTTTTGACAAAGACGAATTTAAAAGTGTTCAGTTCGAAAATATACAAAATTGCAAAGTAAAAGCTTAGAAATTTATAAATAAGTTGTATGATGATATCTTCTCGAAGAATTAATTCAAAAATTGTGCATACTTATCTAGTGCAATAGCCAAAAATTATAAAAAAGTCAACGAATAGTAGGACATCGTGAGCTTACTGTCTAAGAAATTTATTGGCCTAAAGGAATTCAAATTTCTAGTATATACTAATCTACCATTCTTCCTCACTTATTAGATATTAGTCAAAAGTGAACCAAGACTTAAAAATATTAAGAGTATCACGTATAAACTGAGACATCTAAAGCACTTACTAGATCTTCTTGAGATGCTGTTTAGTATACTCCGAAATGCAGTACTATTGAGTCAACTTGCTCAAAGATCGAAGATTCCGTCGAATACTTTACTATAGATAGATAAATCCATCTACTTGACTTTAGGCATTACATGGGTTTCTTCGGGTAAAAAACAGCGTTTTTTAAATTTTTTTTCTCTTATAAAAAATTAAATATTTTAATACAATTTTTTATTGTTACAAACATACACTCTTAACAATGAAATTCTGAAATTTTTGGAAACAAATATTTTAAACTCCGCCATTGCGACGCCTTTTCCGGTGACCCCTCGGAAGAAAGATACGCCCACGTTGGCCGGTTAACTCCTTACAGGATCATCTAAAGTGAAAAAATACGTGTTTTAGTTAAAACCTTAACTTAGAACTTGTACGAAGTACAAAAAAAACTGAAAATCAGATTTTTGACAGACATTTTTACAAAAAATGAAAATTTCGCGACATTGATTTTCTCAAATAGCTGTAATCGAAGAAAAAAATCTTTCATCCAAATCTTTAAGAATTTTATCTCAAAGACTTGTGTAAAATTGCATAAAGATCGGTTGAGTAGTTCTCAAGAAATCTTGCCAACCGACTATAAAAACACAGTTTCGGGAAAAACGCGTTTAAAGACGGCGCACTTAGCCTAACTAGCCTCGAGCGCACAAATTCTCAAGACTGTATCTCCGAAACTATTACTCGAATGAAATAATTTAGGACAGTATTCTAGAAGTGTTGTAGAATATTTTATATTTTAGAAGTATTGTAGAATAAAAAATTGGATTTTTAGAAACCCGTAAACCCGTTGAGGCCCTATGTTCCACCTAGGAACTACGGAAAAATATATAAACCCATGTAACCCCTTTAGAACAACTCATTTCCAACTCACCAGTTTTTCGTTGGTCTAAAGCGGATTACCGTCCATCATAACATTCAGAGAGGCCTCTCAACAACTAACAGAGTTCCTGTTAGGATGCTTCACTTTTTGGGGGTGATATAAGTCTACCAACTTGTCAGTAGTCAGTTATTGATGGCGAGCACGTACTCAGGTGACATTGCTTTTGGGCTCAACTCTTTTTCGACAGTTTTCATGACTCTTTCTCTTTAAAAAGATGAAGCAATTTGAGAGTTCAGAAGGTTACAAAGACACGTCTCTTAAATTTTAATAGGGTTGCCATCTGTTATTACAATTATAACTATTTAATATTACAATTTCTTTCAAAGATCGTGATATGATTATCAACGTCAAAACTTAGAATAGTCAACATAAAAATATGATAAATGTGGTTGCCAACTGTTAAAAAATTAATAACAGGCATAAACAGTTGGATTAAACACATGTACTAAAGAATGGCAAGCAAACGCCCTACAAAATGTTTGTTGAAGTATACACACATGTAACAAGTTGCCATGAAATTAGGTTAAATGTTAAATTTAATAAAAAAAATATTGTGAATTTTTAAGTAATATTGTAATATATATGTACAGATATATTTTTATTTAAAAAAATTAAATAACTTAATAAAAATAATAATAAAAAATTAAAGTATATATATTTTTAATATTGAAATAAAAAAACATATTTTTTCAATAATTTTTATAATATACTTGAGGAGCCGTCCACGCTTCACTGTGGCTGATACATAGATAATGCTACTACTACCATCTATATGATTTCTATTAGTTAGATTATAGCTATTAGTCAATAAGATATAGCATTTTTATGTAGCAACTTGTGTTAGTTTAAAAAAAAAAATGGATCATAAGGCATTTCGAGTGTTAATAAAGCATTGCTTTTTGGGGGAAAATACTGTCGAATTTGGGCTCAGGGAAATCCACCGATCAAAAGATATTTACTAAGCTTAAAGAGGCGAAAGCTCTGTGCAAAGTGGGTGCCTCGCAAGTTCATAATCCAACAAAGGCAAAGAATAACTGATTCTGAGAAGTGCTTGAGTGTGTGCGTCGGTGTGTGACAATAGAAACATAATTCCATCATTTCCCACTGAAGTCCAATCGACAGTCATTCTAGTGGACTGCACATGATGAACCGGTTCTCAGGCGTGGAAAGACGAAAAAGTCAGCTGGAAGGGTTATAATTTCAGTCTTTTGGGATGCAAGGACTGATTACTGAGCCAGTTATAATCTATTTCACTGCGTATTTGGTTGCAGTTCTCTTCTTCCATTTCAAATATTTAGCAATTTTATTATTTTTGAGAAGACTCTGTTTAAAATTGTACGCATACGCAAATGATTCCTACAAACATGAATTTTGAACAAATGCTTATAATTTAAATATAATTTTTGTATTTATGAGTTGTATTAAAATATGACATAAAGAGATAAAATGTATCCTATGTCCTTACCCTGGTTCTAAGCTACCTCTCCACCAATTTTCAGCCAAATAGGTTTAGCCGTTCTTCAGTTATAAATGGTGTAACTAACACAACTTTCTTTTATATACATATATACATATATTGAATCAATTTATTACTTAAGTAAGAACGAACAACCTGTCCACATTATGAAAACTTGTCTACAGATGTCGCCTTTTACTTTGGCATCGTTTTGTTTGTTGCACGTTTACGCCAATTTGAGGTTTGAATATTGGATACTGCGATGGTAGCGCAATCTATCGGATCCAATGTAAAACATTACAAAATTAGCAATTAATTACAAATGAAAAATTAATTTAAAAAAGCATTTTCCAGTGGACCAAATTGTGAATCTAAACCATTCTCGAATCTCCTTAAACACACACAAAAAATTTCATCAAAATTGGTAGAGCCGTTAAGGAGCAGTTCAATTACAAACACACGGTCAGAAGATTTATATATGTATATAAAGACTAAATAATAAATTTATAGTCTATTTAATGTCTTTCTAAAAAGTTTATACTTTTAAAAACTTAAAACAAACGCATGGCGGCAAATAAATTTTCAACCAAATTTTAAATTTCCACTCTCGAGCTTTATTTAAATAATTCCAGCTGACATACAAATGCCAGCACTAACTTCCGCCACAAACTCTCACTGCATATTTGCACGCGCTTATCAAATTAAGCCGCTTAAGTTATTACTATTATTATTCTATTTTTTTACTAAAAGAGAAGTCTGCAAAACCACTGACCTATGTACAAATGTAAATGCTCGTGCACTTTCTAGTTTTCACCGAAAATAAAAAGCGCTCGCTAAAAACCACACATGCACCACAAATTTGCTGCATATAACGGTTAAATTATGACGTGCAGAACACAGTTTAATCCAGACATTGAAATAAAAGGCAGCAAAGTGCATTTGAAAAAGCTGCCACATAAAAAAAAATTGAAATGGCGCAAAAAGTTGAAGAAATGGAGTAATTGCACACAGCTTGAAAACCACATTGCAATAGTCAGTGTTTGCCAGCGCCGGTGGCAGCAAGCTTATTTGAAATTTCAAGAAAAAAAATTTTAAAATTTTATGTGCAAAAAGCAACGCAAAAAAAAATCATATAAGTAAGTAAGCATCTAACGGCAATAAGGCGCATCAGCGACGCGACGCGGCGCGGCACAAAAACGAAATGCAGCCACAAAAGCTGCCAACAAGCGCTGCTTGCGGCCGCGTAATAGTGGCGTGTAAAAATCTAAAATAAAAGAAGAAGCAGCATAGCGTACAGTAGCACGGCCTGCAATTTATGAAGTTTGACCCCACAGTCTGTGCGCCGCGCATCAACGTCGGCCGACAATGTTTGCCTCGCGCCGGCCTTTTGCTGCCACGCAGCATGCGCTGCATATTAAACTCAAACTCTGGCGCGTTTGTTACTACTTTGCTGCCACTTTATATTATTTTCGTTTATTTTGAACACGTTTTTTATTATAATTTTTATACCCTGAACAGGATGCAATGAGTTTGCTAAATACTTTCAGGAAAATTTGGAAGACCCTATAAAGAAAATACATATGTATGTATATAAATGATCAGCATGGCGTCCTTTTCTCTCTAAGCAATTACGCATTCGTCAAAACCACTGACATCGCGCCACTATAGCATAGAGCTGCCATACAAACTGAACTATCATAATCATGTCCTTGTTTGGACAACTTTTCTATTTTACCAAATACTTTAGCGAAATTTAGTATGGATTATTATCCAAGCAAACGCCATAATCTTCCAAAAAATTGCTCAGATAAGACCACTTTAGGATATAGCTGCCATACAAGCTGGTCGATCATAATCAAGTTCTTGTATGCAAAACGGTTTTATTTGTTGAGATATCATCTCTAAATTTGGGGTGAATTATTATCCAAGACAACAGCATATAGCTGCCTTACAAACTGAACAATCGAAATCAAGTTCTTGTATGGATATTTTGTTTTTTTTGTGAATGGTATTATATTTTCGTTGCAAGCGAAGTTAACATTATTTCCTGTTACATATTTGTTTTTGCTATTTTCTGCCAAACTTTTTTTTTGCACTGTGGTAAAATTTATTAAAGCTGAAATTAATGCGACTACTTCTTTGTACCGCCACACGCTTGCAACTTTGTTGTGCCTGAATTGTTTTTTTTGTTTTTTTTTTGCGGCACGTAAAAGCTTACTTATGGCGTGATTTAATAGTGTTGGCAAGCAGTGCGCGCGCGCTTTCGCTGCGCCGCAACTTTTGCCGCTCATTTGTGCGCGTATGCAACCCTGCAAGTTCACGTTTTAAAACTTTTACATGTTACTTGCTTTATTTTCTACTGCCTTACTTTGTGTGTTTATTGAAAAGCGCAAAACAAAAACATTTATTTACCGTACAAAGTTGCATTATGCCTGCAATGTGTTTATGTTCATTTTTTGTTTTTTTTTGCACAATTTTATTTGCAACGAAAATTTCATTTAATTAAGCCAAGTAAGTTTATTTACATTGTTTTTGCTTTTATGTTGCGCCGCTGCATGCACTTTCGCACACTCTCCCGACGCAGTGTTGTATTTTGACAGTCGCCCGCGCTGTTAACGGTTTTGTCTGCGCCCAACTTACAGCATACATAGTTGTCGCGGCGACAGCATGCTGTCAACGCATTTGTCGCCATTACCAATGTCATTGCGCCAGCATTATTGTTTTTATGTAGATATGCTGCTGTCTTCGCTTACTTTCGGTTCCGTCTGCCATTCGAATTTGGCATTTTCTGTGCATTCCATTTTGCACTGCGCCTTTGCGGCAATGAAAAGCTCGCCACTACTGTTTTTATAGCGCACACAACAATGAGATTGGCGACATAATGTAGTAATAAGCTTGCCACAGCGGCAGCGGTTTGACTGTTGGAAAAACGAAAAGTGGAAATAAAAGTAGCTAGCATTGCATTAAGGTCAAAGGCAAAAGTAACGAGACACTAGACGATTTTTTTGTGTGCTACCACTCAGCTATAAAACGTATTGTATTGTCGCAAAATGTTGCACACACGCACAATTTGGGTTGTAGTTTTATGAGCGCCACCCACTTTATCGCCAATGTACTGGCAGCGTGTATACTATGCTACCCACACCCTGGCACCGCTTATCAATCCAAAGACAACTCTTCGCCGTTCTTTCTACTCGCTGCAATGCGCTTTTGCTTAGGCTTTTATTAGCAAGTTCTTATTCTATACTTTTCGTGTTTATTTCCGCCACTAGCTGCTTATTTTGCCACAATGCTTGCCAACAAAATTGTATTTTATTGTTTACTCACAACTCTCAGCGGTGTGATAGTGTTGCCCAATTTGCGTGCGTCTAACTGTCAAATTAGACAAGCTGTCTGGAGAGTTGTAATTTGCTTGGTATCGTAAATTTCACTTGATTAAATTTTGATGTATGTAGATTGAGGATTTATTGCACCACGCCGCATGTGTCTTGTGGAATTGACCTCTTACTATCTCTGAGTCTATAAATTATTGAACAGATGAGATTGGGTATGTGTGTCTATTTTGATTAATGACAAAGTTATGTAACATGTCAAGGCAGAAATCTAAGTGAATTGAAATATACCACGATACAGCTCCAAAAAATATAGCGCAGACTTCTCACTTCAGAAAAAGACACAAGATTGATCAAGAATGTTGTTATTGTAACCGAAAAAGACAACGGTGTGTAAAGATCACACATTTGCTTTTAGACCACAATCAACGAATTCAAAACAGTTATCTAAATCTAACCTAACTCTTCTTAGTTTTCTATTCTGAACCACATATTTTGTTCACAATCTCTCCAATCAGCTCACTTTGATGTTGATATATCAAGGTCAAATTGAAACTGAGTCTATTTGTTATTTTCAGAAATTGAGAGAAATATTTCAAAATTTTTAAATAAAGTAATAATTTTCGAATAAAAGAATCAATTTGCGTCTCTCAATTGGTACAAATAAGTCAAATGCCCTATTTTTTCAGAAAAAATGTTTGCCACATATGGTGTGACATTATAGAAAATGTGCGTAGGAACAGGTGCACGGGTCAGCTTGCTGAGGATTAAGCGCGCTATGAAAACTACATCAACAATGGCTCTGGAGGTTATTCTCGATATCTAACTAATCCATATGCATATGAAGTATGAGGCAATGCTTACGGTCAGGTGTCATACTCGCTCTTGTTAATGAACTCGGTCTAAATTCGTACTGCGACTGAGGAAAGAAGATGCATGAGTACTAAACTTCAACAAAACGTTTATATTCCACAGTGGAGAAGAATAGATCAATTGTTCTTTAATCAGCATTTCCATCGTCGTAATTTTCATATTCACCGATTCAGCAAAGTATAAAATAGTACAGGAGAGGGATTCTCCTGTAGTAAACTACGCACAGAAAGTAATTGCAAACTAAATAACTACAATTTAGACTCGCAGACCGAAATTGTTAGCCAAGTGGGTTTCTGCCTTATATTTTAAGTCCATACGCCTTCTGGTGGAAGTGGCCAAGTGGCAGATAAGGCTCCAATACTAAGTCGCACTGCTTTAGATTAGGAAGCAGGCAACAAATAGACTCACAGTAGGTAATATCATTTAGGTAGCTAGTCATAAAAAAATAGAAGGAAACCAAAAGACAGACGAGTTGGCCGTCAACAGCTGGGACGGGTGAGAGTAGTGCTGATGTTGAGCAATACAAAAAGCTTCGAGTGATATTGTAGGGGTCAATTCCACCTTCAGAAAATTGGAAAAGAGGTTTCGGGGGAATGCAAAGCGTGGCAGAAGATGATGATACGCTGGATGAGACGGGATATACTCCACCGTTTCAAATGCTCCAAGCTAAGAGAGATTGGGCAGCTGTGATAGAAAAAAGTATGTTTTACCAAATCCGCTGAGTTGCTGGATATGGCTTAATGTGCTTGCCAACAAGGAGGCGTAATAAGCATAATGATAGCCTCAGTACTGTCGGTTGCAAGGTGTCGCTCCTGCACCTCGCTTTTCAACCAACCTACACAAACATTACAACTAGTACAGAGTTTGACACCTAGCATTATAATATAATATTCCTCACCAGTATTTTAAATATCAAAAATAAAAACTAACCTAAATCATAATTATTTCAGTCCGACTATTTGTTACTTCGACATTTGAAAACTCTAAAATTGCATCTCCTTCTTAGCAAGTTTCAATTCCAAAGAAAGCAAACAGCAAAGCTATTTATCAAACGTCAGCTGTTGCTTATGTCATTTGCACTGAATTTGTAATGTATCTAACGATAATTTAGCAAAACTGTCAAAGTTTATGTGCGAAACTGTAGTCGTTGAGTTAAATTGTTTATTGCTGAATAAATTATTTCTTCTTCTTCTTAATTGGCGTAGACACCGCTTACGCGATTATAGCCGAGTTAACAACAGCGCGCCAGTCGTTTCTTCTTTTCGCTACGTGGCGCCAATTGGATATCCAAGCGAAGCCAGGTCCTTCTCCACTTGGTCCTTCCAACGGAGTGGAGGTCTTCCTCTTCCTCTGCTTCTCCCGGCGGGTACTGCGTCGAATACTTTCAGAGCTGGAGTGTTTTCATCCATCCGGACAACATGACCTAGCCAGCGGAGTCGCTGTCTTTTAATTCGCTGAACTAAGTATGTCAATGTCGTCGTATATATCGTACAGCTCATTGTTCCATCGAATGCGATATTCGCCGTGGCCAATGCGCAAAGGACCAAAACTCGTAACGTCGACTCATCGGTTGTTGTCATCGTCCAAGCCTCTGCACCATACAGCAGGACGGGAATTACGGGCGACTTATAGAGTTTAGCTTTTGTTCGTCGAGAGAGGGCTTTACTTTTCAATTGCCTACTCAGTCCGAAGTAGCACCTGTTGGCAAGAGCAATCCTGCGATGGATTTCCAGGCTGACATTGTTGGTGGTGTTGATGCTAGTTCCTAAATAGACGAAATTATCTACAACTTCAAAGTTATGACTGTCAACAGTGACGTGAGAGCCAAGTCGCGAGTGCGACGACTGTTTGTTTGATGACAGGAGATATTTCGTTTTGCCCTCGTTCACTGCCAGACCCATTATTTAGCAAAAGATAATAAGTACCAGCAGGTTCGCGAAAATACAGTTATCAATTAGCGAACGAACATTAATTATGCAATTCACCCTTACAGCATGATACAATGATATGCCTAGCAGCAAGCTAGCACAGTTCACTGGCATATTGTTGCCAGTTTGACAGCAACAACTGACAGCTGCAACGAGTACGCGCAAGGCTATAGCGCTGCCGTACGTCAAACAAACGTCAGCGGGCGTCAAATTGCAACACTGTAAATTGAATAAGTATGTGTATGTGTGAATGTGGGTGTGAGCTCAAGCGCTAATAATGCAGTGTGTGAAAAGTAAACAAAATATTAAAGGCGTTGAAAAATTAATCAAAACAATTATGAACGGAAAATAAAAAAAATAAGGCAATGAATATGAATGGAGTATCAAACAGATGGTGAAACAGAAAAAAACAGAAAAGTGTTGAATATATGAATGTGTAAGCATTTATGCAGTTACTATTCGAGTCGTTTGCGCCCGTCAACTTGGCAGTCAAGCCACAAGCAGCTGTCAAATATGTCATTTACGCATCGGCGTTCGACTGTGGTTGCCACAATGGACACATGTTAAGCGCAGCACGCAAATTCTGCTTTTAGCATTATTTGTAAATATGCGAAGGTACAGTGAAAGCTGCGATACATTAGCATATATTATTTAAATCGCCTGTTGAATTACCAACACAAAAGGTGATTTAAATAATCGTTTAAAAATATCGATGAAAAATTAAATTTAACATTTGAACCAATTTTGGAATATTTATAATGTAACGCAAAGTTAGGAATAACTAGTTACGTTCAGGTCAACAAAAATATGCAATGATAAACGAAGTCAATACAAAGTTATTTAAAACTATATTTATCGATAACAATTAGTTGCTGTTACTAATTTTGGATATTTTCTGATTCTAAACTCAAGATTTAAAAAAAATAATTTGGATAAAACATTTATATAAATCGATTAGTATTATATCTATCGATAAATATTCATCGTTTAAAGTAAAAATTTAAATTTTCTAATGTGAGCTAATTATTTCATAAAAAAAATATTTGAAATAAAAAATATATAAATTGATTAATACGTATATATAGACAAATATTCATCGTTTAAAGTAAAAATTTAAATTCTGTAATGTGAGCTAAAGATTTCATAGAAAATATGTTTGAAAAAAAAAATGTATATAAATCGATTAATATTATATTTATCGTTGAAACTAATGTTTCTCATGTGAGATAACTATTTTATAAAAAAAAAAAATATTCTAAATAAATAAAAATATATAAATTGATTAATATATCGATAAATAAGTAATGTTTAAAACAAAAATTTAATTTTTCTAATGCGAGCTAGAAATTTCTTAGAAAATTATTTTTTCTGATAAAAAAGTGAAATATCGATTAATATTATACAATATTATATTTCTCGTTAACAATTTATCATTTAAACTAATATTTGATATTTTCAATTGTGACTTAAAGATTTCGTAGAAAACAATTTTTTATATAAAAAAATTGCGTGTTTTAAAAAGTATTTCTGCTTTTTTCGATTTATTTAGATTTTATGATTATGTATTAGAGATTATGTATAAATTTATTGTTACTCTTAAAAAGCGTTCAAAAATGTAGTGGCCAAAAATTAAAAAAAAATCTGAGATGAAATTTGTTATCGATTTGTTCCTAATGCGTAATATTTCTTAATTTTTCCGCTTTATTTATAATAGGTTGTCAAAAAAGTCTTGCGTTATTTTCCCTAGTTGGCGCTGAAAGCGCATAGTTCTAGTTTTATTCGTCGCATCGGGTCATGCTATACCTTTTTGGAAAGCTGTTGTTGTTGTTGTTGTTTTTTGGAAAGCTCATTTCACGCGCTAATACGTGTTTGATTGATTGTCGTTTCTTTTAAGTCGTTCGTGAGTTATGACGTCGCAAACATGGAGCAAAATAAATACTACTACGATAAAGGCAAAAATGCATCTCAAGCCGCCAATAAAATTTGTGCAGTTTATGGACCCGATACAGTTTCCATTTCCACCGCACAACGATGGTTTCAACGTTTTCGTTCTGCTGTAGAGGTGGTCGAAGATGCGCCACGCTCCGGAAGGCCTGTCGTCGAAAATTGCGATAAAATCGCTGAATTGGTCGAAAGAGACCGGCATAGTAGCAGCCGTAGCATCGGTCAAGAACTGGGCATGAGTCTTCAAAAATTCATTTCAATTTCAATAAATAAAAAAAAGTTCAATAAAGACACCGCAAGACTTTTTTGACAACCCTTTATTTCATAATTAGGCTGAGAAAAAACGCTTTAGCATAGGGTTGCCAACTAAAAAACTAGAAAAATTTTTACAGATTATGGAAATAAATATTTTTTAACACATTTTAGAAATGATTTTAGAAAACGTTTTGTACATACATATGTACCATACTTACAAGCATGTACTTCTATAAGCCAATTAGGTTAAACATTTTAATTTCTTCTTTTGAGGTTATGTCCGACTGTAGCTTTACTGTAACGCACTGTAAATAGAAATGCAATGCATAAAATTGTTAAAAAATTAAATTTATTACTTCTTCTTTGTTCACTATTAAGTGATTTTCCCATAACACCCACAAAACGACAGCTGGGTTTGTGCCACTGCGGCCATTCAAGTTCATTGAAACATTCCAGCGGTCGTAAAAATGTTCCGGAATGTTAAAAGCAAAAAATAGGCGTTCACACATATGTATGTACGTTGAACCACATGTACTTGCATTTTCACAAGTCAAATGAGACCTCAAAAATTTGTGTGTAAAATACAAAAACATGCATTCAATAATATTTCAAAAATGGAGCAAGCATAGTTTTGGAACAAACTTTGCACGCCTCAACGCAATTTTGACAGCTGCTGGCATTTAAGCTGACTTTACGTGGCACATATGCCATTACAAGTTGCTGCTGCATTCGTGCAGCACTGACAGTTTCAAACAACAGCAGCGTTGGCGCTTTTGGCGCCTCTGTGCGCAGCCTAATTTTAATTGTGATTAAGCAATCGATTTGCTGGCGCTGTCTGCTGCAAGGAGTTCACACACGTATATGCACCAATATACATATGTTGCATACATGTGTGACATATGTATATAGTAATTATTTTTCGTGTGCTGCGTACGAAGCTTTGGAAACGCGGCACATATGTTCGGGCGATGGGGGGTCGCTTGGGGCTCTCACTGCTGTCGGTTGGTGGTGTGGTAAAACAGTAAAATAAATAAAAAAAATATTTTATAACGCAATGTGTGAATTGATGGGTCGAGTAAGTGGTTTTCATATGAGTGATAATCGTGATGCCATGAAATGGTGCAATAAATAATAATGAATGTGGCTGAAAGTTATTGACTGCAACCTGATGGATGTGCATATTTCATTGCATATGGAGGAAATAATAATAAAAAATTTTAAAAATTATTTGAAATTTTTTTTTTTTTTTCGAAAAATGTGTTTTTGAATTTTTTTTTTTAATAATTAATTATTTTTTTTTAATAATTAAAAAGGTTAACAACAAATTTGAAATTTAAAAACATAAAAAACAAATAATAATAAAACAAAAACTTTTAGAAATGATTTGAAACAATTTTTAATTTACTTTAATTTTCAAATTAAAAAAAAAATTTAAAAAAAAATTAAAATACATAATACACATACATTTTTCATTACATATGGGAAAGTTGAAAATATTTTCATGGGACATAGAATATACAATATTAATATTTACAATTTTCCTAAATTTCGAATGGACAACAAGCCCTGTACTAACTTTCTACTCACCTTCAATTCCAGATCTCACACTAGCTGAAATCGAACCAAAATTGGAGATTTTCCCCATGCAAGGTGTGCAACGCAAGCCAGTTGGCAAATCATTGATTTTAACCTGCAAACCCATAGTGCCCGATCCGAATTTGGTATCCGATCTGCAATGGAAGGACAATTTTAACAATACCATACTGCCGAAACCGTAAGTACAAAACAAATTGAATAATAACATTCCGTATTTTGGAAAATCATTTTTATATATTGGAAAAAATATTTTCCATGAATCCTTTAAGAAATGTATACTAGTGTAGGATATAAAATCCATTATAAAAGCCATTTAAATATTTCACTTATGTAACTTTCCCTTAAATAATTTTTGTAAAATGCGGATCTGTAAATATTGTAAAATAAAGACTAAAAGTAATTAACTAGTGATCTAATAATTGTTTTAGATATATACATATACAAGTATTATAACTCTTTTTCCAAAAACAAAACTATTACATCAAACAAAAAAAAATAAATTATTTCAGAGCATACTTTAGGTGCAAATATTCAGCTTGTAACATGTATGAGTAGAGGTTTTACTGAGATAAAGTTTTGTTCATAAGATGGCACTAAAAAAACGCCTCACTATTAACCAAAAAATAAGTATTAAACCAGAAAAAATGGAGTAATTTAAAATATCAATAAATTCTATGAGAACATTAAATTTTTGCACCTAACTGATAACTTATTTGCTACCCCAGTATGCTTCAAACAATTATTTCGTGCTAAGTTAGGAGTTTTACAAGTAAGAATATTATTCTACGAGAATATTCTACTTTTTCACCAAGTCGAGAACTTATTTGGTACCCTTGTATACTACAAACAAAATATTATTTCTCAAATTTTTAACTATTTTACAAATAAGAATATTGTTCTACGAGAATATTCTACTTTTTCACCAAGCCCAGAACTTTTTTGTTACCCTTGTATACTACAAAAAAATATTATTTTCCAAATTTTTAACTATTTTACAAATAAGAATATTGTTCTACGAGAATATTCTACTTTTTCACCAAGCCCAGAACTTTTTTGTTACCCTTGTATAATACAAAAAAATAGTATTTCCCAAACTTTTAACTATTTTACAAATAAGAATATTGTTCTACAAGAAGATTTAACTTTTTCACCAAGCCCAGAACTTTTTTATTACCCTTGTATACTACAAAAAAATATTATTTCTCAAATTTTTAACTACTTTACAAATAAGAATTTTGTTCTACAAGAAGATTCAACTTTTTCACCAAGCCCAGAACTTTTTGTTACCCTTGTATACTACAAAAAAATATTATTTCTCAAATTTTTAATTATTTTGCAAATAAGAATAATGTTCTACAAGAAAATTCAACTTTTTCACCAAGCTCAGAACTTTTTTGTTACCCTTGTATACTACAAAAAATATTATTTTCCAAACTTTTAACTATTTTATATGTAAATAAGAACATTATTCTAGGAGAATATTCAACTTTTCCACCAAGCTGATAACTTACTTGGTAGCCTAGTATTCTTAACGATAGTGCAATTAATAAAAACATTAAATTAATAAGCTTTTTTATTAAAATACTTTTCACCCCTTAAATAAAAAAAAAATTATTAGGCTACTTATAAAAATATATAAAAAAAAATTTTCCAAATCTGCCAACAGCTACTGGTTTATTTTCTTACCGCTTTTTCTTAATCACAATTCATTTTAATTGCTCCAATACAAAGTACTCGCTTTTTAAAAAAAATTATTTAAATGTAATATTATTTATAAAAACTTGTATAGGCTTACAAAATAAACACACATTTTATTTATACAAAAAAAAATATATATATCTATATTTCTGTATATTTAATTTGCGCTATTAATTTATTTATTCTCTTATTACAATCTTTTTATAAATTTAGGAACAAATACTATTATCCACTGTATGATTCCAAAGGACGTAGATTACCCGCTGTGTAAGTGTACAACACTCACTATCTCTTTCGCTCCGCAAATTGTGCGCCTTGCGCTAACGTTTGTGTGCCTAAAACGTATGAGTCATGTTTAGTTCTTTTTGTTATTGTTACGGTATCACCTTTTGAAGCAAGCAACTTAGTTTCATACCTTAACTCTCACTCAACGATAAGCAAACTCAACTTTTGCGAAACAAAATGAAATAGTTTTTCATATTTAGCGGCACCCGTCACCTGAGGCATGCCCCTAATTCCATTTTCTTAGCGCGCACACAAACCACTAATGCAACTTTGTTGGCTTGCACGCCATTAACATGACATGTTGCGAAAAATTTATCCAATTTAGCTAATTATCGTTGTAGACAGTTTACGACTTCATTAATGTTATAGACTAGCGACAAAAGCAAGAATAACAAGCATATATGCGTTAAAATGCGTAGTCTAGCGCCAGTGTAACTAAAACAAACTGTAGTTTCTAGCGTAATGTAAAAGCAACGCTGTGTTGCGTTTTTAGTAACGATTAGCTCGTTAGCATTGCACGTGACATTCTCTTTATGTTAATTTTGAGTTACAAACTAAAATGTACCGTTATTTTATTGTTGATTTTTGTTTTATATGTTTTTTATGCATTTTTATGATGATATATATTAAACATAATTTTTCATGTTGTTTGAACTACTGTTACCTTACCAACTTTTTAAAAAACTAAATTTTTTATTTCACATTATTTTAAAACATATTTCAGTTTAATAAAAAACAAACTATCGCAAAAAACATAAAGTTTAAGTGCCTTCAATTCAAGTAGTTCGTATAATTAACATTATTTAAGAAATAAATTACCAAAAAATTATTCTAGCAGCTTTAGCGCCTAAATTTTATTACTATTTACATCATCCATTCAACTAAGCATTCCCACAATAATTTTAGCATACTTAACTTCTTCAAACTCAACTCTACTCAATAATAATAATACCTTTATACATTTCACTACAATATTAAGTACATTCCAAGTAATATAATAATTAATTATAATCCCGTAAGTGCGTATTTAGCCATACAAGTACTACTCGCTCCCGCTCACCGCAATCACTCGCCATTTGTGCCTCGTCTTTCATTCATGCTCGCCAAATTCATTTCCAATTCACTTACAACAGTTATGCGATAATCTCCTTGGCGAATACATTCACAGTGGAATTAGTTTACTAACACTACATATGCGAATGTCAAACATTTCTAAGCATCATAAGTAATTTTACTTATATGCACAAAAGCATTTATTTGTTAAGTGAAAATTGTGTATGAAATGTTTGCCAAAATTTGCATTGATGTAACTAAAATTTCATTACTTAATTTTTATGCTTACATTTACTTCGTTTTGCATTGCATTTTAGTTTATATTCTAACTCAATCTCTATGTTTAAGCAAGTATATAGCTATAAGGCTTAGAAAAAATATTTTAAAAACTTCTAAGTATTTGATTTTTACAAAAAAAACAAAAAAAAATAAAACTTGCTTTTATTTAGTCAGCCAAAAATATGAAATTGCAAAAACAAACAATATAACTTATGATTTTCTTAGCGTTAAGCCACATTACACATTATTTATAAAATAAAAGACGAACTTTTTATTTATTAATATTTACCATTTATGACATATTCTAACAAAATTTTTATGTAAATAGAAAGAATAAAGATTATCAAAAGAAAGATTAAATTTTTGTGCATTTACAACCGTAAAGAAATATTATACCTAAAGAGTCTAAAAACTGCTAAAGTCAATAATGTAAACGTATCGCTCTGTAATTGCGACACACGCTCGCAGAATGGGGTTGAACGATCGCGGAGACTGCAGGAAATGTGTAGAGCAAGGCACCAGCGAAACAATGGAGCATCTCTTGTGCACTACTCCCGCATTGGCAAGACTACGCTGTAATTAACTGAGGTCCCCACAGTGTGGATACACTGGATAAGATATCGATAGTGAGGCCACAGAATCTGTTGAAATTCGCGTCAAGCACAGGTATCCTAAAGGCTGACTACTCCTCATGGACCTAGTAACTGAACTCTATCTGATATCGCAAAGGACCAAAACTGGTCTATGCGTAACTCATTGTCCTACCACATTAGCCTCTCGTAACTTAATTATGAAACAAATACAAAGCTAAACAAACTGATTCCCATCATTTCAGTATCATTATTCCTTACCATATGTGAAAATACAAAATGTGTTACAAAGTAAACAGGACTTAAAAAAAAACAGAACAAATGGTTTTTTCGGCAAATCAATTTATTTTATTCAAATTAGTATCCTACCGCTTCTATAGAGCTTTTTGCACGCTCCAAAAGCATGTCGACCAAGTGTTTTAGCTCGTTGGCCGGCTTGGCCGCCAATATGCCGGTGCAAGCCTTTTGAATGGCCTCTACGTCTGCATAATGCTTTTATTTCATGGGCAAATGCATTTTTCCCAAAAGGAAGAAGTCGACCGGTGCCATATCAGGCGAATACGGGGAGTGATTAATGGTTAAAGTGTGATTTTCGGTCAAATAATCTCTTTAATGATGTCCTTCGAATGTTGGATTCTGAGCAATTTTTGCTCGTCAGTCAATTTGTGCGGTACAACCCGTGCATACACCTTTCGTAAACCCAAATGTTCGGTCAAAATGTGATAAATCGATGTTTTGGAGATGTTCAATTCCATTTCCATGAATTGCAATGATTATTTCTGCTGATTTTTGATGAATTCACGCACAGTTGCGATGGAATTTCCAGTGATCACGGATTTTAATTGGCCCACATGTTGATCGTCATTTAACTATGACCTCACGACCACTTTGAAAACGTTGAAACCACTCGTGCACTCTGCTACGGGATAGACAATCATCGCCATAAACTTGTTTCATCAAATGAAACGTTTCAGTAAAATGTTTACCAATTTTAAAACAAAATTTAATGTTGGCTCTTTGTTCAAAGCTCATTTTCGCACCGATAACACAAACATACTGACGCTTACAACGCAACAAGTTCACTTCCAATCAATGAAATGTCATGAAATTCTCACTGGACAATCAATGAATATAGCAGATTCTGACGCACCAGTCGACATATATAGATGGCCACCAGGCGCCTGTTTACTTTGGAACGCATCTTGTATACTTAAACTAGACACTCTTTTTCTGATTAGAGAAGATTTGGAATACAGAAAATGTAAATTAACAATAAACAAATATGAAATCAGGTTAAATCAGCCAGAATGTAAAATAGAAACTAAATATCGGCTGTTAGCGGAAGTTATAGACAAAGGACAAAAATTATTTTGGGCCTACTAGTTGTCATGGTCGCTCTCACATTCATTCCATCTTTGAGCAAGTCAGCCTTAAATTTAATGAATATCACACTTTCGTCAGATTAATTAGCGTCAACAGCGTAATTTAGAAACTAAATATTCACTGAAAGAGGAAGAGGTATTCCGATGTTAATGTTTTTTGCTTTATTTTTCAATTCAGATCGGAAATGCTGAAGTTGCATTTATTCTACAACTTACCTAACATTTATGCGGTGGTTCCAATCTTTACGTTTCGCTGCTCTCTCAGTTCAAAGTAGGTTAGGTTAGGTTAGGTGGCTGATCCCTCAGCATTGCGTGAAGATCACACCTAGACTGTTATGTACAGTCCTTAGTAAAACCAAAGGGGAAATTCCTTTAGTAATAGCTATTGGCAAAAATGCCCTGTACAGAAATCGGCTTAAGTATTTTAATTTTATTTTCGCTATTTCACCTGGATGTCTAAACTATGAGATCCGAGGTGTTTTTGCCTTATCTGGTAAACGACTAACATTCAAGGAGGAAGTGCTGAGATGATGCTATCTCAACTTCTTCCAAACAGCTGATGCTGCTGGCACCCGTAAGATATTCAATCTTACTGCATGAAGATATCGCTCAAAATGTCACTCAAAACATGTTTTCTAATAGATTACTGGCTAAAGTCTTATAACATAATCAAGCCTCTTGGCGAAATTTGCTTTCAAATTAGAGCTCCAATGGCACATCTAGATAAAGATGACAGATATTTGCTTGCAATTCCTTGACTTAGCGGTTAGAAGAGATCTTAAGTTTAACTAAGATTCTGATAAAATGAAATTTAGGTATGAAAACAGACAGCTGAATGTTCGTATTCCACAATCCAAATAACGAAGTCGAATACGCAAGCTATGTCAATTTTGTCCAACTTTGTTACGTTTAAAGTATTTATTACTGGCTATTTCGCCGTCGTCTTTTAAAACTAAAACCATTTTAAAAAATCTAGGAATATGTTTGATGCATTTCCAACTTTGTTCTTCAAATCAGAAGCTTTTAAAATATTTTAAGCTAAAACCGATTTTAATATAAGTATACTATAACGATTGGTTATTTTATAGCGCTATGATTTTTGGTTAGTCACTTTTTTGGTCTGTGAACATATTTATACGACTTATCAATCTCGCTTTGTAGAACTTCTATAACTTTCTCACTAAAGTTCGTTTTGTAAATTTCTACTTTCTTCACATTGTGAAGCTTTCCTAAAGGCAACTTTTTTGGTACAAAATATTTTCCAAGTAATTTCGAAGAGTACTTGGTAGTATAGAAGAGAATATAAGTAGGTAGTATAGATAAAAATCGCGGTACCGTTTCGGTTACATTAAAGCATTTGTTGCAAGAACGGCTAATTATAACTCGCTCAAGTTTGGTTAGTATTCACAGGTTGTATCAAGTGTTCAAGCAAAAGGAGTGTGTTTGAAACAAAGTTCAGTTTATTGAATCGCTTTCTGCTGTAGCTAAAAGCGTTGACTGTCACTCGGAGGATTGTGTGTTCATAACGACGAAACTAGTTCTACTTGTAGCTTGTGAAACTCTCTTCTCTGTCAGCAACACAGCAATTTTAACAGTATTTATTTACATTTATGAACGATTTGGATTTATGCATTATGCATACATATACTATCGTATATAATATTTATTTTTGTAACACTTTCATTTTCGGAAAACGATTTATGCCATAAAATTCAGACACTTTAAAAAATGCCTTTAGCGACCATTATGTTCAATAAAGAGCTCATATTATTCAATACAATTAGTTTTAATTTTATTTTGTTTATTTAGTGCAATAAATTAGCGGAATTTATTGCTATATATGCAACCGTTATGATAAATAACTGTTTGCTTTCATGCAATGAGCAAATCGTTCAAATGCAAAAATGTGCAATTCAATGCACCCTTTAAAAGCTCACAACAAATAACATCTCAATTCGCTGGCTGTTAGCCAAAATTCGATTATTATGTAATGGCATAATTTCGCACTTAGTGCAATTATGTAACTACAAAGCAGGAATAAGCGTATTTGTAGAAAAATTGCAATTAAAATATGCAAATTGCCTAAATTTACCAAATTGTTTGTAGCTCAGCATGCTTAGAAGCTTACTTCATGCGCTTTGCTCTTTCAAGCGTGTATTTTTCGGGAAAATGAAATTGCCGAAATACAGACAATTTAAATTGCAGCTAATTTGAATACAAATAGTATTTGTTAAATTGTATTATTTAGATGCTGAATTATTAAAAAGACACACACAATCTGTATTTGTAATGAATTTAAATATTTACACTTTAATTTAATATAAGCAGTCAAAATAGCGCATAGAATAACATTCATTCATTGTCAATTATTTTAAATTTCAAATTTCGCTCACAAATTTTGACAAAAAGTTTTAAATAGCCAATAACCTTGCCACAAAACAAGTTCACCGAGCTATTTTTCTTAAATTTATTTCGTTCAAATTCCATAGTGTGAACATTTTAATTTTCATTAAATTTAATTTTATAAAAAGGAGGTGCCAGACCGGGTCTAAAATTATTTTAACTGTAAGCTATCTCAAATATCTTCAGTTGAATACTAATATTCCAATATATTATTAGAAATATATTATCAATTAATTTGAACTAAACGTATGGCAGCGCTCCAAAAAATTTTCTTTTAAGAGGGTATTCTAGTATAGAGGCTCGAATTTCGAGCTTTGATCAACAATTAATAAAAAAAACACTAGATATTTTTACCGTCCGTTTTTTTTATCATTTGTTTATTAAACTTAGAAGAGTAGGCAAAATAAATTTCAAAAAAAAAAAAAAATTGTTTTCATCGAGTTATGCGTCCTTGAAGAAAAGGGGAGAATCATCGCCATGATTTCTACCCTTGTCGTCATCTGAAAAATAAAACAATGACAGATTAGTAATGAGTGCGAATGTCGCTATGTCATGAAGCAGCAAAACTAAAAAAAAAAAAAATTTCATAAAATGGCTGCTATTCAAAAAAAAGGTCGATTTTTTCACTAATTTTTCAATTTTGTGATTTTTTTAATATTATAAATTTCTAATTTTTATTTTTTTTTTTTGCTTCTAGTGATAGAGATATATTTAAAGAATATTCATGCCCAGTCTCAAATAAATCGACTGATTAGAACTTGAGATATGGATTGAGATTGGCTACCGCATCAAAAATAGGAGTTTTGAGAAAAACGCGTTTAAAGTTTTACGTTATACGATATTCACTCAACCGGTCTAGTTGCCACGTCACTAAAATGGCTATAACTTTGAAAATAATTTCAGTTTTGGGAAAATCCTTTTAGGGGATATTTTTGAATATCAAAACTATCGAATTATGAAAAAAAAAATTTTCGATTTTTTCGAATTTCTAGACTAGAATACCCCCTTAACCTTTCATCAATAAAAAAAACGATTTTCTGCGGAATGTTTTTTTAAACCATACAGTTTCAAAGCTTTGTTGTCATATTTTATTAATACTATCAATTCAATTATACAAAAAATGTATGACAACCCTTCTCAAATTTATGTCAAACAAAGAAGTACGTGGTAGCCCTTACCAAAAATATTCTCAGGCGTCATCTGCTTGATGCAGTTTTTAAAAAGCTAATCTTATCAATATCGTACAAGAAAATCTGTATAAGGTTGGCAACCTTGCTCGAAAATCAAATATGATAAATAATTCTTCTCCATTTATCTTCATTGTAGAAATTTTACTGTGCTATCATTTGCTTTTTATTACTTTATCATTTTAATCGAATTAAAATATGTGGCAACCTTAATATGTATAATTAACAGCGAAGATGCTTCATCAACCTCGTTTTAATATGAATCAAATTAACACAATATCGTTTATTTTCAATTAAATTGAATTATTATTTTACGTAACGAAAAACAGGTGGTAACCCTCTGAAAAATATAATTAAGCATTATCAATCAAGCTCCGTTTGATCGTCGTTTTATTACATTTAGTAAACTTTATCAAGTTTATTGAATTAATGTTTTAAACAGGTGGCAACACTGCTCACAAAATCATTTCAAATATAGAGTGCTTCAAATTTCTTGAGCTTAATGATTTTTGTACCTTGCCGAGTGTCGTGGACTTTAAACAATTTAATCTGCAAATAACCGCTGGCAACTCTTCTACAAAAAAAATATTACCTTAAATTCAATTTGCGCTTAAAATCAATTTAAAATTTACTGTAGCTAAAGCATAACTTGCTAATCTAATATTGTCTAATTTGAATTTTTGCATATGTATGTGTGCAAATGTAAAGCCGTACAAATATTTCTGCAGTTAAAAATTTAATACCGTTACAAACAATGTTGCTCACCAACTACTTCACGCACACATTGCCACGCTTTCCGCCATAAATCTGATTTAGTGCGGATTTAGTTCAGCGCTCCCAACTGAGCTGCACTGACCTGAATACACGAATGCCGAAATATTTCCAACAAAAAGTGCTTAGAACAGCGCATTACAGACCCAGCCATATTTTAGGCGCCCATTTAGTAACAACAGCCATAATTTAATTTGCGCTGAACTCCGCTGGATTCACAACCAAAGCACACCAATAATGCAAAATCAAAAAAAAATAAAACGAAAATGCGCCTAATAGCAGACTACAAATTACAAATTCGCGTTCGAACCAAGCAAATGCGCCCAAAACTATGCTACATATGCGCACACTAAGCACATTTTCAAGCATTTTTCATTCTTGTTTCGGCATTAAAACACACAATTAACTTTTATTGAACAATTTCGGCAAATAAACTCCCAACAAAAATCAACTTGCAACCGACAAGAGTGCTTGAAAGAGCTTGACCAGCGCGCGCGAATGATAGTAGCGCGTCTACATGGCTAACACACACGCGCGGCGGCGAATGTGGGTGAATTTTGAAAATTGCAAGCCGCGCACATTCCACCAATTTATTTAGCCTTTTCATTTTGGTGGGGGGGTGCAGCATTGCAATTTCACTTTGCACACACTCAACTAAACGCCAATACAAGTTTGCTCAGCACAAAAGTGGCATTACCGTCAATGCTGTGGCTAAGCAGCCAAACAAGTAGACGCACACACAAACAGTGATGATCTCACATGCAGCATGTTGCAACATCAGCTAGCTAACAGTGAGCAAAGCTGTTGAAATTACACTGCATTTAGAGATTGCGAAACAGCGCTTGGACTTTTGTTAATGAAAACTACGAAAATAAATACAGTCATTGAAGGTTAGAGAAAAAATTAAATGATTTCGTTGTATTGCGCTTAAACCGACATGTGAAGACTGAGTTGAAAAGCTTTAGGTGAATTAAATTGAGACTAAGTCATACTAATACAGTTGCTAACGAATTTGCGAATTTTGAAAATGGAAATTAAAAGCTATGTTGCCATATTTTAATATTTTATTCTATAGGCCTCAATTCAAATTGTCGACATTTTCTTTCTATTTGTAATAAGTTTAATTTGTGGGTAAGAATGCTCTTGAAGCATATTTCTACTTTGAGATGATAACTTTCTAATCAAGTTCGTAGTACTAAAGGTAATATGTGATATGGAATGAAAAGTTTGTCTTTTCATTTGAAGCATACTTTTAGACGATTAGGCTTTAGCCTATAGCCTATATACCCCAAAACTTTTAAACCTTATTCTATCAAAAAATTTTACTCTAGAGAATATATCTCAATATAAATAATTGCTTCATATTATAACTGTTTTTCAAAATTTTAACCCCAAAACCGCTGGCATGTTATCAAACCAAAAATTATTTTTTCCCTTTTGAAGCATACTTTTAAGAGAATATACTATTTTCTTTTTTGATTTGTACTTTTAGGAAGATATACTATTAGCATGAAATATTCTTATTCATAAATTTTTGTGGTTTCTGATGTAGTAAAAATATTTTTTTATTTTTGGAAGCATACTTTTAGGAGATTATACTACTCCTAATATATATTCTGTTTCACAAAGTTTTTAGCGAAGTTTGTAGTTCTGGTATTTCTGGTAAATTTGACCGCAAACTCCTTAACTTTGAAAAAATCTGCTTTCCCTTTTAATATAATAGCGAGAAATTCTAGTATTATGAATTCCGATAAAATATGTAATAAAAGTAATAAGAATATAATTCCAAAAATAATAATAATTTCTGCTTCATATTCAATCACTAAAGATGCTTTCACATGAAAACTAAAAAGAGTAAAACATTTGAAGTATACTTTTCGGAGAATATACATATATGTATATAGTACTCCAAAGAAAATAATTAATATATACAGTTTCAAATTGTAATCCCCACCACCAACTTCAGATAAGAAAAGAAAAAAATGAAGGAAAACGATTTTTTGCCTTTTGAAGTATACTTTTAGGAGATTTCGAGTTATAACATCGAAGCCTATCTCAATTCCGAACTGTGATGCTCGAAATAAAAATCTGAACATTATGTTACAGACTAAGAAAAACAATAAGATTCAAAAGTTTTAAAAAATTCGACTTCTTCGTCTGAAGACGTTAAATTTTTCTCCGTATATCTGAAGAAAATTTTACGGGACAGTATAAAAGCGCTCAGGTATTTAGTATTGCTTTCGAAAAGCTCTTGAGGAAAGTTTGTTTTCTAATTGTTAAATTAGATGCATAAAAGCTCTCAAAAAGCTCTGCTATGTTGCTTCCAAGTTCTTTGTAACATATAAGACATAATCTAAGGACATTTTAGGCACCAGTATAAAAGCTCTCAGAAATTTACTATTACTTTCTAAAAGCTCTTGAGAAGAGTTTCGTTTTTTAAATATGAAATTAGATGCCTAAAAGCTTTAAAAGCTTTGAAATATTCTTGCAATTTCTTTGCAGTCTCTTTAAAAGTTAAATAAAATTTTTTTCACTCGGAAAGGGAGTTTCGAGGCTAGTGCTGATACACTTAGTCCGCTTATAGAGCTTTTGAGCTTTTGAGCTGCATATACCCAATTACGCGTGTCTCTCTGTGGAGGGGGAGCGATCTTTATATTTACGCGAATCTCATTTCAACACAGACGTAATTATAGTATTTAACTAATTTTGTCTGCTCGAACACTATTTAGTCCACTAATACCTACTCTCCGAAAAAACGTTCTTCTGTTTTCAGAATATCTCACTCTGCAAGGTATCTATAACTACTTCAAATAAACAGTTTATTCATTCATTACCTCTACCATAGTTACGCTTACGACAACTTTTTGTTGTTGGTGTTTTTTATCTTCACTCACCACTAACGTTGCGACCAAATAACAGCTTCTACTTCAGCTTCACTGCGTTTAGTCGAAAACATTTTTCAATTTTCTGCACAAGAGCATTTTAGATGCCATACAACAGCAACAACAGCAGTTACCACCGCCATCAACACAACCACAGCTGCTGTTGCAAGCGCTGACTCTGGTCCAAGCATGGCGGCGAACATATGTGCGTTTTGCCAAAGCCTGCTTTGGCCACGGGAATGGTCGACTGGCGCGCTGACTGACTTACCGAGCGACTGTATGATTGGTTGAATGACTAACCGGCCAACAACAACAATAATGGCAGCAGTGCATAAAGGGGCAAAATGCATGAAAAACTACGAGACTGTGCTGGGAAATGCAGCGTTAACGCAATGTGCAACTGAAGCCATTGGTTTATTTGTGTTGTCGATTTGGTAGTTGATATTGCTACAAGTGCCTCACTTCTTGTGTTTGTTGTTATTGTTATTGCATTTGCTGTTGGCTGTTGGCTGTTACTTACTTGCGGTTGCGGCGGCAATTGCGAAAACCAACAGCAGCTGTGCATTTCGATGAAGCCTCAGCAGGTCTGACGGACCAACGCACTGCCAAGCTGGCTGGGTGACTGACTGACTGACTGCCTGCCACAGCCACAGCCATAGTCACTGTGTTGCTGTTTTGTTGCCTTTGTTGGCACGAAAAAATGCCGAAACTCAAATCGACAAACTGCAATTGCCACAGCAACAACAAAACAGGAAGCGCTGTACATGTGGCACCAAACAAAGCCACTGTGGTAAAAACAACAAACACGCACCCGGCAAACTCTCCACAGTCAGCACACCACGCTGCTGCTTTACCAGCGCCGTTTTGAGGGAAGGTAAGCTTCGACCCAGCCTTTGTCATTTCAGCAGTCTGACCACATCAATACCAATGCATACACATACACACACACACAAACGCGCGCACAATAAACAAAGCGCACTCAATGCAATCCAGCAATACACATAGCATACCTTTAGGTGCATTTAAGTATAATTAATTTTACCTCTTGCGTCGAAGACTCGCATGTACAAGTACAAGTGCGCCTGTTCTTGCTGCTGTCGAACTGTCCGTCTGTCAGCTCGGCCATTCTGCGTAAGCATTAATGCGTTAAATTAAAAATGTACACATACTAGCTGATGGTTGCATAACTTTGGACGCATTCATATGCTTGGCTGCATTTATAATTGCAATTCTCACAGCCTCATTTGATTTATGCCACAAAGTTCCACAATCAACCGCACTTTTTACACGCAACGCACACACCCGCACAGTCAAATGTATTGAGTGGTATTGGTTGCTTATTTGGTTGCCCCTGGAAATAGACTAAATAGTAATTAGTAAAACAGCCACTGTTGCCTATGCAAAGGCGTGTGTGCATAATTGAGCTAAATTAGTCGGACTGGCCAAATGGAATGCGAAATGAGTGACATTGGCTTCTGAGTGGAGAGTTTTTACAGATCTGTGATTTTTTGATGCATTCGATTGTCTTGCTAATGGCAATTGATCTGGCGACAAATTGAGATATTTTGAAGAGAAAAAACCTTTGTTGGAAAAGTTCTAAATTTTTAGGCGGTTTATTTAATTCTTGTTTTCAGTTTTGTTTATTTTCAAGATTTCTTAGTGTTTTTACCTTTATAATATTTTTTATTGCAAAATTCGAGTTTTTACAGTAAAATAAATGAAAATAAACAAATATTAAGTATTTATATAAGATTCCAGGTTCCCTACTTAAAAAAAGCACAAAAAATTCATATTTAATGGAGGGTAGGTATTTATTTTCATTCGAAAGGACATTTTTTGGCATTTATTTTTTGAAGATTACCTCTTTCAAATGTTGTCCGCGGCTACTTTCCAGATGGTCCATCCGTTGAGTCCAATTTTCAATGACTCGTTCAAACATTTCGACTGATAAGTGGTGAACAACTTGCGAGAGTTTTGCCTCAAGGCCTGAATTGAAACGGGATTGTCCTCATAGATGTTAGACTTTACATATGCCCACAAAAAAAAAATCAAACGCTGTGATGTCACACGATGTTGGTGACCAATCGATCGGCCTAAAACGTGAAGTTATCTGCTCATCGAAGAGTTCTCTCAATAAATCCATTGATTGATGCGATGAGTGGGAAGCTGCGCCGTTTATTTGAAACCAAATGCCGCTTAGATCACCAGCTTTAATTTCAGGCATCAAATAGGCAGTTATCGTGGGTCTATTACGGTCGCCAGTGACGGTTACTTTCTCACCGGTATCATTTTTGAAGAAATATAGACCGATAATTCTACCGGCCAACAAACTACATTAAACCGTTGCTTTTTCTAGATTAAATGGCACATCTTGTATCTCTTCAGGTTTCTCTTTGTCCCAAATGCGGAAAATGCTTCTGAACAAAATTTAGCCATAGACCATAGAGCGAAACGATGGGCCGTTGGAATGTCGAGCGACCTCAGTTTTTGCACAAAATGTATTTTGTACGCTTTCGATTTAAGATCTCGATCGTAAAATGCGAATGAACTCTGCACGGTCTTCGTGTACACTCTCAGCTATATATTTTCTTCTCTGCGTGCTGGACGTGGGCTATTCGGTGGAATATTATCCAATAATGAATGCTGGGTCTCATTATGGGTGATGGTGTTCAGAATAGTACGCTCAATATGCCGATTATGTTGACCATAAGTTGTGTGAAGCAGCTTGACACGACTCACGCGTGATCTGTCGAAAAAATACTAATTAAATAAGTAGTTCTACCTGTATCAACCATTATTATGTGATAAAGCGAATGAATTGATTATTAAATACTAATTTCTTTTTGAGTCACATTATACTCTTAATAAATTTTAATTGAAAATATTAAATTTTATTGAAACATTACTAGCAGTATCTTCACTAAAAGCTTCAGACCATTGTAAACCGCGATTGTTAATTAAACTCTGCTAAATCCATAATTATGATAAACGCCGCTTAGCACACAAAAACAACATTATCTACCGCAAGTCAAATATTTTTCGTCTGCATTAATAATAGCAAAGCACACCACAGAGCTTGTCAGCAATTGCGTAATACAAGCACGTTTATTTAAACGTAGCATAGCTTGAGGCGTTCAATGCTAATATAATAGCGTGTTTATTAATTTACTGACATTTACATCTCAGTAATTAATATTTATTTGTTTGCTACCTGACACAAGCACAAAATCGCACAAACGGCAGTGAGCGCTTTGTTCACTTGGCAGTATTAATTTCGTGAATTTGATAGCTTTTGCAAATAATTGCATACTTTGCGGCGTTATGCGCCGCTGCACGCACAAACGAAAGCTGCAACTGCGTGGCATTTGGCATATCTGATTTTAAAATCATGAAAATGTGTAAGTCACTCAAATATATGCATGTGTATGTTTGAGTGTTTCCTCTTACACACGCTCACACACACACAAAACTCATTAAGATGCTGTATTTGCGATAAATCTCAGTTGGCGCGCATTAATTACCAGCCTACGGGCGAGCAGAAATCAAACGTAGCGAATGCTTCTGCTAAAGTCATGAATAAGCAGCATTTTAGGCGCCAAAACTTAATTAAAAGCAGACTTTTTTCATGTTTAAATATGTGTAAGTTGAGAGAGTGAAAAATATTTTGTATAATATACATACATATGTATGTATGTGTATAACTGAAAGAAATTTTCGGGTATATGAAAAAAACATAAAATTTTGAGTAAGAACGTTGCCACCTGTTGGAAAATCAAATTCAAATTAATCAAAAAAAAATATTTAAATTTTTTAGTTAAAACGCTGACAGCTGTGCCAAAACTTTGTGATTCAAAAATAGTTTGGTTAAATGTTGCCACCTATTTTGGAAATTTAAAAAAAAATTGTAAGATAAAGAAGCACAACAACATAGTTCATTAACTATGGACTTATATATAATAATATATTTTCTTTTATTTTATTAAATTTTCCAGAACTTTGTCCTTGTGAGCCGAGGATAAATTTTCTTCCTCTGATTAATATCCGTCCAAATGTATACATACTCTTTTGTGAACTCACGTTTTTGTGCGCAAAACATCAGTTATTCTACAAACATTCCAGCTTCCACACGCAGCCTCATTATTGATATACTTTTGGGCGCTATTTTATTTTCCCTTTTATATGCCGATATCAATTTTGCTTCGTAATGCCGACATTTTCGTCACGCTTTTATTGCGCACAATCATTTTAATTACGTTGCTCATTTAAGCGTTGCCTAACTTTAGGAGCGTAGCATTGCGGAAAGGCTGGCTGTGTGGCACAAAAACGAATACTTTTGCGAAATAATTACTTTTTAGTCCGTTATTTGCAGAAGAATGATTGATTGGATTCTCGATTGGAAGTTTAAATTCATGTATTTCAATATAAATAATAAAAAGTTTTAATTGAAAAATATTTTCAAATTAAACAAGAGGCAAATTATGTGCGTAGGCGTCATAAAAGTGAAACTTCGATGAGTGCGTTTTATGCAATACATGCAAGAAGAAGAGTGAAAATAGTCGAAATATTTCAAATTACATTTTCTATATTTAAGGTGGCAGCCCTCCCAAAGAAAAGGTTTAATTATAAAATTTATTGAAACTAGGTGGCAACCCTTCTGAACAAATATTTTCACAGTAGTGTTTCTTAAACTTATAATTTTTTAAATTGATATTTAAAAATGCGTTGCAATCTACTATTCAAAGTGTTTCATAAGAAATATCAACTGGCAACTCTGAAAATAATCTCTCCGCTTTCAAATACCCAGCACTTTCCTCATATTAATATTTGTTAAATTTTTTATTAAGTTGTAAAGCAAACGTAAACATTTAGTGCTTCCAAAAAGCTTTAAAGACTTTTGTTGCCTTTTGCTGACAACATTTATATGCCATCTATTTACCCTTACCGTTATAAAAAAAAACACCGTTGTGCGCAGATTTTAAGCCATTTTTTCCAAAAATAATCTCACCGCTCAAAGTTGAAAAGGTTATTGATGGCTGTCAGCTTAATATTAATGTTTTTATGGACATATGTACTTAGTCAACCGTTGTTCATGTTGGTAAATATAGATAGTGCTTACCTCAATGTACATACATACATATGTATGTATTTTTAAGTAAATATTTACATAAAAGTTTGTACATTTCTATAAATAGTACGCATGTACATACATATATGTATATATTCCAATGCAAATCGCTGAAATGAGTACTTTTTTTGTCAACTTAATGCACTGACCTGATTTATTCTTGCATATTTTCAGGCGCATTTTAATAAAATATGCCAATTCAGTGGTAAATACAGCGTATTAAATGTTGTTGGCGTTGCTGACTTTATTAAAACACTCGCGCATTTATTTATTGAATAAACGCTTACTTTTGTTGAGTTTTCAAATGTTTTCAAACAAATTGCGATTCGTCAAATGAGCTGGAAAGGAGCGTTAATATTGTGCGAGATATAAAAAAATATAAAAGAAGTATTTGTAAAATTACATGGTATATCTCCACAAGAATCTTGTGTGCAAAATAGCTTATCGATTCTTTTAAAAACCGGAAATAAAACCAAGTTAATACCGGATTAAGACCAGGTTCTAATTTTGATACTGTGGCCTCGAGCTAGTTTTCCTCTTTAACCCTTTAATTCTCTTGTGGCGGTGATTTGAGTCCTTTTTAATATCATCTTTGACCATTAGCATTTGAGAAAGTTCTGTTTTCATTTATTTTTTCGCTTATTACTTTATTCATATTACACTATCTCAATCGCAACAGTTACACACTCTAACTAAAACACACAGTTTGGTCGCTCTTAAAAAGCATGGTGGACCAGCACATCTGCTGAAACACTTTCCTAGAAATCATAGTTTCAGATGTTTGTCTGAAGCAGAACTTCCGCCTAGGAACAACAGAAGATATATTTAAAAAACCTATAGATATTCGCCTAGCAGTCTCTCCTGGGAGGATCAAGAGAAATATTTTTGAAAAATATAAACAAACTAGACTCAGAACTCTACCTTAGAAACACAAATATAACATTCTAAAATAAGCTATCAATATTCAACTCCACAAACAAGATTCACTTAGGAACAGCAAGAAAAATTAAAAAATCTAAAGAAACTATACTCAGAACACTCTCTTAGAAGGATCAAGATAAATATTATAAAATACATACATATACCATCAATATTCAACTCCACAAGCAAGATTCTCCTACCAACATCAAAAAAAAATATTTCAAAATAAGCTATCAATATCCACTCCACGAACAACACATGCACAAACCTGTTGTTACTATAAATTATGACTGAAAGAAACTGATTAAAATCTGTTATGACAGATGAGCTCAAGAGCACGCTTAATACGCTCGAATATCGTAATCGCTTATACTTAATTTGGTTCTAAGATAATATTATTCGACCATCTACTGCGAACAACTGGACCGCTTGAAGCAGGCGATCGACCAGAAGCGTCCAGAATTGGCCAACCAAGCCATGAAAGGTGTAGTGCTCCACCAGGACAACGCCAGACCACACACTTCGTTAATGACTCGTCAGAAGCTACGACAGCACGGGTGAGAGGTTTTATCGCATCGACCATATAGTCCGGACATAGTGCCAAGTGATTACTACCTGTCCCTGTCCACCTTGTTGGTGTAAAGTTGAACTCAAAAGAGGCTTGTGAAAAATGGCTGTTCGAGTTCTTCACAAATAAGGAGGGGGGTATTATGAAGTTGCCCTCTAGATGAAAACAGATTATCGAACGAAATGGCGCATATTTGAACTAAATCCGATCACTGTAACACTTTTTATAAAGCATTGAACAAAGAGCAAAAAAGCGGAAGGGAGATATTTGACAACCTAATACAACAGATTTTCGCTATTCCAGAGTAAACTCCTTCGGTAGGACAACCAACGATATTCGAAGTCAATGATAATGCTTAGGTTAGTTTTTAACGGAGTCCACATAATTCTTAGAGTAACAATAATGATAACAACAACAGCAGCAAATACGTACTTTCAATGAAAACAGTTTTTAAACGTAAACAAATCTCCTTTTAAATTTAGCGTTTTCGATTGTCGCAAACATAGTTTTCGGAATAACTCAAATATGTATTCAAATATATTAATATTTGTAAATATAAGTCGATTGAATAACCACGTACCTTACACAATAAATTTGAGACGATCGAAACTAATCGAATTATCGAAAATACTGTTGTCTGAAAATAAAACAAGTCCGCAAAAAATTTAAAAAAAAATTGCCTGCTAGGAAAAGCTAGTCTCAAAAGATATTCTAAAATCTTTTGGTTGCTACGAAAATAAAACCTTAATAAATAAATTTTAATTTAAGAAAATTAAAAAAATAAACTAAACTATTTTAATTGTAGACATCATTTGCGGAATATGGAAAAATAACCTAAAAAATCAAAAAAATATCAAATAATCAAATTATTATCAATCATTTAATTGATTATTATATCAAATTATTATTATTCCAGTTTTAAGTACAATATGTGACTGCTAAGAATATCTAACCTAAAAAAAAACTCTCAAATAGAAATATAAAATATATAAAACGGCTATTGAAGAAACCTAAACTGAAAACATCAAAACAAAAATTATTTTCAGATTGAAAATGGAAATTTTGACTATCAAGATCTACATGTATCTTATCTTACACAATTATTTTGAGATATAAGAAAATAATAAAACAAGTTGAGCGAAAATTAGAAAAAAAAATTTGCTGTTAAGAAAAACTAACATCAGCAGAAAATCTTAAATGATTATATTATTGTTATTATAAATACTCTTTAATTTGATAAAAAAAAAGCATAACCTCTAAAAAAAAACACGGTAAATACAATTTGTGACTGCTAAGAAAATGTAACCTCAGCAAATGTTTAGAATAAAACTATTTTAATTCTAAATACTGAGAGAATCTGCTAATAAAACATAACCTCAAACTAAAAAAATATTTGAATCTGAGAAAATCAGCTTATAAAACAAAAACTAAAACTCAAACTAAAAAAATATTTTAGTACAAAACTAATTTATTTCTAGACTTTGCAGCCATTATTGAAAAGAGTCATACGTAGGTTGCTATGTTCTGTCTATGCTCTGTTGTTCATGCAATATGGAATGTATGCTGGTGGGAGAAATGCATAGGCATGCCTCTATCTGAAGGTATGTTACATGACGGTCTTGCATTATCAGTTCACGTATGGCATCGATGTTTTCTGGCACAACGGCTGTTTTTGGACGGCCTTCATGGAATTCGTCTTTCAGCGAGCGTCAGCCACGATTGAATTCATTGTACCAGTTTTTCACAGTGCTAAAGGATGGTGCTTCATAGCCATACAAAGATTTTAGTTCATCGATGCCTCTTGTCGTGATAATCCACGTCGAAAGTTGTGAAAAATGATCGCACAAAAATGTTCACGAGTTAATTCCATTTTTTGGCCAAAGATGAATTTTTTAATTCCCTGTAAATAAAACAATTCACGATTAAATGACAAAACGTTCCGAGTGATGTTATGCTAAAAAATGTCAAACTTTCCAATGGAAATATCAGATTGCAACTGGGAACACTTAGTGTTGCCTTAGGCGAGAATATATATAGCAGCCTTCGTATTTACCTTATTTTAAACTTAAGGTCAAAATAAAATATTATTTTAATGCAAAATAAATTTATTTTACGACTTTGGACTTATCATCTAAAATAAAGCATATTTATCGTAGTTTACCTAACCTCAAAAATACTAAATTACATTTATTTTTAGACCTCAGACTTAAATTTCATTATAATTATTGAAAATAAATCATATTTATCTTAACACAAATTAAAATTTGTAGCCTTAAGTTTCGGGCGCATCGTCATTATACCCTTTGGCCTATAAAAAAAACGATACGTTTATTTTTGAAAATTCAAAAATATGCATATTTTCATATAAATTTAATTTAACACTTAGCCAATCAAATATTAGTCAGCATTTTACTAACCAAATGTTTGCGTTGAGAATGCCCTGCAGACAGCAATGATTTCTCACATAATAAAAATATCAAATTTGTACATTTTTGCATTTTATTACACTAACAAAAATACTTCTAACTGTAATTGCAATGAACCTGCAACAACTATACGCTTGCATAGTCAAACTTTAAATTAATAAAAAATTTATTTAATTCCAACTAACACATATTTGTGTGCAAATTCATGTATGTAAATGTGGAAAGCATAGAAAAAAGTCAGAATTTTCGGCAATTTAATGCAATTTAGCTGCGTTAACTAAGCAAATTTGCGCAAGAAATAATGCGCTTCAACGCCGCTGCCAACAATTTTATGCTCTCACGCATTTACATTTAACGACTTTTAGTGTTAGATTTTTTATTAAAAAAATATATATTTGTATTTACAACGGCATATTTTATCAATATTTTACTAAATGCATTTGTGTTTCTGCGTTATTTCTTCTATTTTCATGTACGCATACGTGTCTACCAATACAACAAACAAAACGCTACATAAAACTGTATTATGTACAACGACATCAACGCGTCGCTTACTTCAATACACGCCCCAACTTAATCAACTAACCGCCAAACTTGCCAACATATCGCTTTAAAACGCGCCACACATGTCGTACACCCACGCGCATATTAATATATATACACACCCTGTATATGTACAGCACTGGCCGCAATCAGCCACCGATGTATACGGAAACTTTGTCGGAAAGTTTGGCGCTGATGATCACCTCGCTGTCGGTCGAAATGGAAGGCAAATATTATTGCACCGCCTCCTATGCAAATACGGAATTAATGAATACGAGCGTTATAATTAAAACTTATGGTAAGTTTCTATTTAACTATTTCGCTATTACGATTGCTAACTTTTTGTCAGCGACGCGTATGTGCTGGCGTCGCTATGCCGCTGGCGCTCAACCCAAGTGGTGCACTTAAGCGCGCACTTAAGTGCTGCATAACGGTTATAGCGCGCCACAGTTCAACTTGCCACTGCTAGCTAACGCCAATTTCGGCTTTTTTTGCTGCTGCAGTTTGTTATTGCTTATTATACCCCGTACAAGGTGTATGAAATTTGCCACGAAGTTTGTAACAATCAAAAGGAAACGTCGGAGATGTTATAAAATTTAGTCGCTCAGTTTTCGAGATATCGATATGAAATTTTTCACATGTGCTTTTCTCACCATAAGCTGCTTATTCAGCAGAATCGTTGACATTAGACTACTATAGCATGTAGCTGACATACAAACTGAACGTTTAAAATCAAGTATTTGTATAAAAATTGTTGTTTATTTGACGAGATATCTTCACAAAATTTAGCTGGAATTAATGTTAAGGATATTTTTTTTTTTGCGGGTAAGGAGGTGGAAAATGCCTTCCGCATCATCGGTGCTATCGTCACAGCAGCGGTATGTGCCACTTGCAGGTCACTAAAAACCCCCCCTCTAAGGAACCGTCGCCCACCCTGGGAACGCATTTGCATTACTTCAGGGTGGCGTTTCTTTTTTCTATTTTTCTCATTGAGAGATTTACATCTGCGCACCTGCGTCGAGGTCCCGCTTTTTGCTGCGAAGCAAGATTGCTGCGAAATTCTTGATAATCTCCCTGTTTGCTTCACTCTCCAACATGACGCTGACTAAATTGTCCGCGTTTATTGGGCCAACCAGGTTCTCTACGGCGGTGCGTTCTGCTTGCCAGCGCACACATTCAAAGAATGTGTGTTCTGCGTCGTCTTCTGTCGCGTCGTTGTATAGGCATGACGGCTCTTCGACTTTTCCCATTCTGTGCAGGTACTTTTTGAAGTACCCGTGACCGGATAACAGCTGGGTTGTGTAAAAATCTACCTCTCCGAATTTTCGGCCTGACCATGCGTCTAGATCTTTTATAAGCCTGGCCGGCCATCTGCCGCGGCTTTCGGTGTTCCATCTTTGTTGCCATGTTATTATTGTTTCTTTCTTTATATGTTCTATTGCACTCTTGTTATTATCGGATGACTTCTTTAGCTCCCACAGCTTTTTCCTTTCGTATGCTAGAAGGTCAATTTGGGATGTTAAGGATATAGCTGTCATACAAACTAATCGATCAAACAATTAATTAATAAATTATTAAATTAAAATTTTGTATGTAAACAATTTTTTATTTGTAAAGGGTATTAAAACTGCGCTGCCATAGAAGCTAACATTCATACTTATTTTTTGTGTATAGTTTCTCCATAGAAATTTATTTTATTGCTGTTTCAAATTTTGCGTTTTGTTCCGTGTGAGCGCTCGGCTGCTCAGCTTGTCTGCCAAATTGTGATATTGCATTGCTATACCACCAACACATACAAACTCTATACGCTCAGCACGCCAAACAAACAAAACCACTTTACCAACACACACACACACACGCAAGCGTTGCAAAAGTTCGCACATTTACAGCAAGCAAGCAACTCGAGCGTGCATATTTTATGCAATTGCCAGCATGTGAAATGTCCCACTGTGCAGCGTCATTTTGGCAAAAGAAAGTCCTCCACAAAAACACCAGCAAACTACCGGCAAGAAAATGCAATAATAAGTTGTGTACGCTGTTGCCGACTTTTAGGCGCACGAGCAATATGTGCGATATGTGCCGTTATAAGCGTGTGGCAAACGTGGCTGCAGCAAAGTTCCGCATAACTGCAAGCGTACGTGTGTGTTTAACAGCAATTATGCTGGTCATAAACAAGTTGTTGCAAGTGTTGGCAAATGGGCGTGTTGCCTGCACGCTGCTTGCCACACACATACACTTATAAATGTGTGTTGGCCCAACTTTTACTTAGCAAATTTTTAGTTTTCATAAATTGTATTTCATAAGTTTTTAATAAATTTTTTTCTCTATTTCGGAAAGTTGGTTTTTTGGCCATAGACCGATTTCTTGTGGTCTCGTTTAGTGCCATAAATGGTTGTAGAGCTTAAAATATATACTTGTGCATGCATATAGCTGGCGCATTGCAGCGTTATATGCTATTTATTCGATAGCAGTGTTTATGTAAAAGTGTACGTTTGCAGTTATCTGTGAAATTTGCAAAGTTCTTAACCAAATATGGCCTGATAATTTAGGCAGTTAAGCAAATATGAAAATAAATAGTATTTTTAAGCCTAAAAAGGCAACCACACATTTGCCTATGCGCACTGCATGGCAAGTGTGAAAGTTACTTATTTTCTTGCCATTAGTGAAACGAAAATATTTTTCTTATAATTTTTGATAGAATTTAGTTTAAACATATAATATATGCGTAAATAAATTTTGTGATTACTTTCCTGAAATAAATTAATCAACAGTTTTACAAGGTCTGTCGCAAAAGAAACAGAATTTTTTAAATATAACTGTTTCTGGTGGCGCCACCTATTGGTGGGTATATGAAATAAAAAGTCTGAGCTCTTGTGGACATTTCGTAAGAATTTTAAGACAATTGGATAACTACAATCGATGTTATCGATCAAAAAGTGACAGCAGCTTTTGGTCATCGGTCGTAAAATGCAAAGAGCAAATATTAAATTTTGTTCTAAACTTGGGAAAACGTTTACTGAAACATTTCAAATGATGAAAAAAGTTTATGGTGATCAGTGCCTATCCCGTAGTAATGTGCATGAGTGGTTTAAGCGATTCCAAGAAGGTCGTGAGGACCTCTGTGACGATCAGAAGTCGGTCGTCTTCAGAAGTCAAAAATTAAGACAATGCTGATTTGTTTTTACGATTCCGAGGGTATTGTACACCGAGAGTTCGTCCCACCTGGCCAAACGATTAATGCTGTGTTTTACCTTGGTGTTATGAAGCGTCTTTTGTCACGCATTCGTCGTGCTCGACCACGATACCGTGAGGCAGGGTCCTGGCGCCTGTTGCACGATAATGCGCCGTGTCATCGGTCGACGCTTGTCACTGATTTTTTGACAAAAAACTCCATATTAACCATTAATCACTCACCCTACTCACCTGATCTGGCACCCTGTGATTTTTACCTATTTGGAAAACTTCATTTGCCCATGAAAGGACACTGGTTTCAGGACATTTCAGCTATCCAAAAGGCGATGACCGATATTCTCAAGAGCATTCCGAAAAATGACCTTAAACACTCATTTGAAATGCTAATTGACCGGGCTAAACGCTGTATCGAAGCACAAGGAAACTACTTTGAATAAAAAAAATATAACTTTTGAAAAATTTTAATTTTTTGTTGTTTTCTTTAACAGTCCTGTTTCTTTTGCGACAGATCTTGTATATAATAATGGAATATAATTAAGCCAAAATTCCAAATTTAATTAACAATTACAAAAAACAACGAAACACAAAATAAGTCGTTACTAACCGTTGTGTCAATTTCGGAAATTAAACATAAATTTTCAATTTATACAATTAAATTCAAATTCAATATTTGAAATAGTTAATAAAAGTGAAGCAGATGAAATCAGTTCAAATTTGGTGCCCTCAAAAAATGAAAAAAATCAAATATAATTTGTTGCCAATTCGAATTAATTAATCAATAAATAATAAATTAAAAAAATAAATAAATAAAATATTTAAAAAATCTATTTTTTTAATAAGATGACTTTCAGCTACATAAAGCATGTTTTTTTAGATAATTGGTTTTCGAGATGAAATAAAATCCTTTCAATTTAATTTCATTAAAGTTTAATTATAAAGTTAAAGGTTTGCCATTATGTTTAAAAAATGATTTCGCAACGTGACGGTCGCAAAATATGCCAGTAGAGTGGTCCCTTTTTCGAAGTTTTTAGCTATTGTGGCCGTATATCAACAACAACCCGCCGCATATGTATCTCTCCTAGGGTGTCAATCATCTCAGTGTTATCTGCGTAGACAGGCCACTTCATATAACCCTACAAAACATAGTCCAACGGTGCTAAGTCAACGATCTTGGAGGCCATGCTATATGGCCAAGAAAATTTTCCTTTAATAAATTAATTCTTTCGTTGGATGTATGGCATATAGCGCCATTTTTTTTTTTTTGGTACCAAAAATCGTCCACATCAATATCCTACAATTCAGGCACGAAAAAGTCATTGATGAAATGACTAATTTTTGAAGAAATATGGACCCAAAGGCAGAACAAACAGTGACGCGTAGCAACAATGGCTTGTGATTTATCATCACGCCAAATGCAACAATTTTGTTTATTAACTAGGTACAACCAAAAGTCAGCGCCATCGCAGAACAAAACATTGTGAAAGGCGATATCGATGGCCAACTCATTTTATGGCCATCGAACTAATACAATGCCTGGGTGCCTTGTTTGGATACTGTTGTTTTTATAAACAAACATATATACACATTTTGGAGTCACAAAATATTATTTTTTGAAAGTATTTTAAAGCGCTTGAAAAATTTATTAATTTTTAGGAGTTACTTAAATTGAAAAAGTAATAAATTTAGTCTGAAATATATGAAAACTAATCCGATATTATACCATTCAGCACGAATTGGCCTTGAGCGAAAACAAATCACTATTTCCAAAGAAATTCACGCCAAAATTTGACCGGCAAACGCAAAATTGTGTAGCCTAAATAATGCCCAAGAAGGAAATTGTTAACGCAGAAAAATATGTGTGTGCGCATAGAACAAACACAGACAAACGCCGAAAATACACGCTTCTATAAAATGTTGCGTATACGCCATGGCGCACGACAGCGTCAAAATATATACAAAGCAAATGTCTATAAACAGCTTTTGCTGTGAAAATGTTGTTTACAAAACCAAAAAAACAGCTTTTGCTGTGAAAATGTTGTTTACAAAACCAAATTTCGTATGGCGATTGCAGCAATTTTACTTACTTGCAAATTTGCAGCGAATTTCGCACACAAATATGCGCATATAAACGAAATTATTTGCGCAAGCGATTGAGTTGGTAGCCATAAAGAAATTTTGGAATTTTGTTGTTATGTAAATATATATGAGAATTATATTTCCAATACCAAGCGATCATGCTTCGAGCAAATTTCGGCGTACATAGTCAATAATAATAAAATTATGAAAATATGCGTCGATATTAAATGTTGTTTAGACTGCGCGTCAAGCGCCCAGCAATTCAAAGAATCTGCAGCAATCAGCCACTAGCGCTGCCATGTTGTCGTGAGGACTTTGGCAAGTGGTTCGACCAGTAAAAATAAATCGAAAATCATAGTGTGGAGTACTGCCACGTATCATAGAGCTGTAGAACACTTAACTTTACGATTTTCCCAGGCACTCATCTTCAAAGCTGTGCACTTATGTTCGCAGTCTACTTGTACTTGAGTAGACTTAATAGCGTGAGTATCAGCATTGCTGCAGGCGAAAATTGTTGCTTGCAATAAGATTTCACTGCTATTTACTTATTTATTTTACTGCCACCAAATTAAATAAACGAAATGAACGTTTCGAAGAGCGAACTCCTTGGAAAAGATTAAATAAATATCTACACACATATACATATATATAGTTATATTCTTTAATATATGTACATATGTTTTAGGAATATTTATTTTTGCTTTATATGTTGCCAGATTTATGAAAACATGCATTATATTTATGTTAATAAATTGCAAACAAAGCAAGTAAACTCTTTCTTAACTCTTTATAAATTGGCCGCTATAAATTTATTGATAAAACTTTCCAGCCACAATTTAAAAAATTAATTTAAAAAGTTACTAAATTTATTTATTTTACATCATACATTTTTTTTTTGGTTTCCACAATTTAATAACTTGAATAAAAAAAAAATTTTGAAAACATGTGGCAACTATGTCACATTTTATTCTTGTATTACGCTTGCTTTAATGACAACTAAAAGAAATTTAATTTTTTATTACAAACAATATCTTATTTTTTTATTATTTTTCACAAATATTTGTTTAAAAACATGTGGCAACTACTATAAATTTTATTTTTATGCTAAGCACTGTTTCAATGAAAAATATAATAAATTTCATGCTTTTATTACAAATAATTTTTTTAATTTTTCCACAAAACTATTTTTAATAACTAAGAAAGAGCTAAGTTCGGGTTTAGCCGAACATTTCATACTCTAGCAACTTGAGAGGATTAAAGCCAGGGAAGTACCTTCAGGTGCATAAGGCCGGTAGTACAGATAATTAATTTTTTTACAATACAATTTGCTTAAATTCGTTCACTTGTTTAGCGTTTCATTACAATTTCAGCCTATATTTTCTAAATTTAAACATGTGGCAACATCTTTTGGCACTCCACAATTGTTTTACCGAAGACATACGAATATTAGATATTTTTTATTTTACCCCAGACGGTATACATGCACGAGTATATATTGCCTTAGCCACATATACAGCGCTGTTGAATGAATTTCCCTGTTGACAGTATCAATTGCAGCTGACTTCGAACACCAACAACAATAGCTATGTCATTGTCTAGCTGCATATGTCAACTGCAGCAATGTCAATAAAAATATAAAGGCATTACTCGTAGAGAAATAGTCTTAGGTGCAGTTTATGTATGTATATTAGTTGTATTGTGAATCTAGATCTCAGATAGGCGAACTAGAGCAGCAGTTTATTCAAAGTTAGCAACGAGTGGTTCATATGTGCTTAAAATTGAGTTGAACTGTGAGACTTTTTTTGTTAAAGGCCTAGTTGCAACAGTGTTACGCTTAAAAACCTCTTTTTTTCAAAACATAACTAGTAACATTTTACACCGGTTTGTAACTGGTTATCAACCGAGTAGTTTTAAACTAGTCCAAAATACTTTACTTTCAAACATTAGAAACCATATGGGAAACGTAACTAGTAACATTTTACACCGGTTTGTAACTGGTTATGAAACGAGTAGTTTTAAACTAGTCCAAAATACTTTGTTTTCAAACATTAAAAACCATATGGGAAACGAAACTAGCAATATTTTATACTGCTTTGTAACTGGTTATGAAACGAGTGGTTTTAAACTAATCTAAAACACTTTATTTACTATTTTCAAACATTAAAAACCATATAAGAATATAAGAATATGTCTGTATTTTTGTATATACCTCCGTATACAGTGGCAAGATGAAGGTGTTGCTGTTGCATATTTTCTGAAAATTTTTCGTTTACTTTGAATCGAAGATTTTCAGGCAACTTGCTACCGCATCCAAGTGGAAAATAGTTTTGCCAAATTGCACACACTTATGCATATTAAACAACAACAAACAGTTCCAGCAACAAAATAAATAACTTGGTGCTAGCAGTCTCCTAAGGGGAGCATGCCGTTGTAAGAATTTGCGGAAAATAAATGCCAAATAAATGGCTTGCACTAGCATAGAGAACTATAATCTATATACATATACATATATGTATATACATATATGTACATACATATACATACATGTTTATATGCATATATGTTTTTCCTTACCAATCATCCGTAGAGAAAATGCTGCAAATATGAATTGTTTGATGAAAGCTGATTGTGTTAAGCTTACACACGCATTCACACATAATATGGGCATATTTTGTAAAGTAAAAAAAAAACTAACCAAAAAGCTTGAGTACCACAGTATTTTCTGTATACTATGTATAGATGCCATTTAGTGCAAAAATAATTGCTTGTTGGGCGTTTAAGTTACGGTATCGCGCATAAAATATCGACAAAAAGTTTTGGTACTCATATTATTTTGAAAATAATTAAAATACTTAAAAAAAAAGCATTAAAGTGCGCTAAATTCTTTGAAATAAATACTTAAACATTTCTTAACTTAAAAATGGTAAAAAATTCCTTTTTTGTAGCAAATAACTGAATTAATAAGCTTCTTTGTGAAAGCTCGTCTGTTCTTTCTTAACTTAAAAAATAGAAAAAAATGCATTTTTTTCCTCAAATGGTTAACTTGAATAACATTTTTAGTGAAAGCTCATCTGCTCTTTCTTAACTTAAAAATTAGGAAAAAATGCATTTTTTTCCTCAAATGGTTAACTTGAATAACATTTTTAGTGAAAGCTCATCTGCTCTTTCTTAACTTAAAAATTAGGAAAAAATTTCTTTTTTGTTTCAAATAAGTTACTTAATAAGTTTTTAGTGAAAGCTCGTCTGCTGTTTCTTAACTTAAAAAATAGGAAAACATTCCTTTTTTGTATCAAATAAGTGATTTAATATGCTAATCTAATTGTATAAATCATTTTCGATTTTTTTTTAATAAGTGACTTAATAAGCTTTTTAGTGAAAGCTCGTCTGCTCTTTCTTAACTTAAAAAAAAAATATATGAAAAAATTCTTTTTTTGTTTCAAATAAGTGTCTTAATAAGCTTTTGTGGGAAAGCTTGTTTAATTTTAAAAATTTGTTTTTTTCGAAATTTGTTTCAAATATATGACAACTCTCTCTTAACTTTCTTAAGTGCAAAAATCTGCGAAATAAATTTTAATTAAGAAAATAAACTGTTTTGTTTTCAATAAGGAAATTAATAAGCAACTATGTGAAAGTATAAACTAAAGCTTTTTCGTCACTTTTTTAATATATGGCAACTCTTTCTTGACTTTTTTAAGTTGTATTGCATAAACAACATTTTAGAAAATTTGCTTTCTACAGTTTTTCTAACTTAAAGGGTCGGAAACTCTACCAAATAAGTTTTAATTACACAAAATTAACTTTTTTGTTTCTAATAAGTGACTTAATAAGCTTCTATGTGAGAGCTGGTCTAATTGTATGAGCTAAATTTTGTTTCAACAATTTTTTATTTTATTTATGAAAGCTCTTTAATAAATTAAAAAAGTTCTTAAATCTCTAACAAAGATTTATCCTTTTTCCTTGAAATAGGTGGCAACGTCGTTTACAGTAGGAGGGCAAATTAAATTGCTGCTTTTTATTAGATAATTTTGACAACCTTTAATATTTCAACACAAATTTAGTTTTTTCAAAATATTATTTCGAACATCTTTATTTAGAACAGTTATTATTTCAACAAAATTCACACTTAATTAAAAAAAATATATATCTCAATCAAGACTCAATAATGTTGCGTACGTTGAGCTTTTGAACCACTTCATGCAGTATACACACATTATTCCACCACACAGCACCTACGGGTAGGAAATTTCGTTTTACTGCAACTTCCCCTTTTGTTATTGAAATAACTGTACTGTTTTGTAATTAAATCAAGTTTCAAGCTAACTCGAAAAGCAATGAAAACTGTAAATGACGCAAAAAAAAATAGTTTTCTATTTATTCGCATTTAAGTGTGTGCATTTGATATTGCTTTTGTGTAGAATATAAAACACATCTTTGTTCACTTAAGTTCCTTTGTGTCATAAAAGTGATTTTAATAAATTGCTGAAACTTTGTGCTGTCATTATGAATTTGTCGTACATGATAACTGTAAATGATATAAATAATAAGTAAAGGAGACTTAATTGAGTTCATTTTAATTGAATTTTCTATTGCTTTTGTTTTGCACATAAAAGAAAGAAGAATGCAAAAACAAACTATTTGCTTAGTATAAATGAATGAAAGAGTGTTTAAAATTAAAAAAAAAAATAAAAACAATTTTAACGTGAATGTCACTGAAGTTTAATTCGCTTTGTAGAAATTCGCTCTCAACGTCTTTTGTGCGTAAATTAGAAATAGTATATCTTTAAATTTGTTGTTTAAATTACTGTGGAAGTGTTCTAATTGCTTTTACAAAGTGACTTAGTGATATTGTATGCTACAAAGAAAGAAAATGTGCTGCTAAAGGCATTGCTAACGAGTGAAAACAAAAATAATTTCATAAAATCATTTAAAATAGTTTTCGTATAGAAAAATTTATGGTATTTCTTAAAATATATAACCACTGATTAAAGTTGTGTAGCATGCGTTAAGGCGCATATTAATTATGTGCAATGCTTTTATTTCAATATTGATACTCTTAACCCATTATTATGAAGAAAGCATTATATTATTTTTAACCTTCCGTAAACTTAATATTTAGTAATTATATAATAAGGTTAGGCACCGTTCTTAATTTGGAAATTTATTGTATTCCTAGCATTTAGCCCACAATTAGGCGCAATTGTACGCCATCAGAGAAAAAATGGGAAATTACTGCTAATTATTAAGAAATATTCAAAATATCTGCTATTTTCATATATATAGCAAATATATACTATCTTTTAGCAGCTGTAATATTTATTTATAAAATACATTTATACAGCCTTTATGTATTTGTGCGATATAAGAGCTCTCGCTACTTTAGTGAGTCAGCAGTCTATGCCCGGAACTCCTAGATATATAACAGTTGTGCTAAAAGCGCCCTTTGCTTTCCTTATACAAACTATGCTAAGGAAGAGAATAACTTAAGCAAGTGGTCAACTAGTATTCAGCTCACTACTTTTGTGAGTCAGCAGTCTATGCCCGGAACTACTAGATATATAACAGTTATGGTAAAAGCGCCCTTTGCTTTCCTTATACAAACTAGGCTAAAGAAGAGAATAACTTAAGCAAGTGGTCAACTAGTATTCAGACTTCCCTTACTGAGTTATATTACTAATAATCTTAAAACCGACAAAATTGACTTTAGTCAGAGGTTGTTGAGATATTGTTACCTGGAATAGATAGTTATTTATTTTGAAAATTTGAGGCTGAGATATGATTTGAGATATGTATTGAACTCCATATAAAATTGCCACTTTGACATTTTAAAACAAAATACCGGCTACAGCGTCACATTTTTCAGGATGTTCCCGATAAACAAAGGAAACCTGTTTTACACTATTCTACTATTTGAGTAATTTTTTGAGAAACTCAAGAACCAAAAAACAAAATAATAATAATGAACTCTTTTAAAATCCAGGAAAGACTTAACCTCACAAGAATTGACTTTGATTAAGCTCTCAGTAAACGGCGCGTTCATTCATGACAATTTTTCTTAGAAAGCCCCTATAACATTGGACATCTATCTTACTATTTCACTGCAAGTAAGCAAATTGAAATTCAATTTGACAATAATAAGCTTTTATTGCAACAAGATAATAAATCACATTAAATTGATCTCCATGTACTAAAAAGGCCAGCAGATGTCCACGCGTATATGGGAAAATAGAAAATACACCAAAATGCATGAAAGCACAAAAGACGAAACTTCCTTCCACTTTGTGTCAGATAATTGACCAATCCAAATAACAAACAAACTGAATTTACAACTTTTCAATGAAATAAAAATACAGACAGCTAAATGCAATGCGCACACATGCATGGGATAAGCAGACATAGGCTGGTAGTAAGCAGAATGCAGTAAGAAATATAGCCTTAGCAAAAATAGAAGGGGGTACGAAAAGCCAAAGCCAATACGACAACATGCTTTGTGTAAAGAACATTCGCAAATAGATGACTCAGTGCCAATAAATTGCAAATAAAATTTCATGCCAATTCGAAAATGTAATCTAAAGCATATATGTTAGGGCTATATGAAGGAAAAATACATTAGCAATGCAAATAAAATGCAACGAAACAATATATGAAAGAAAAAATGGATAAGTAGCAGCCTAGCAAAAAACGAGAGAATAGAACGAAAAGCCGCTGGTCGTAGAGACTGTCAGTGAGAGATACACATTGAAATCAAACGGGAGAGAAAAGCAGACGGGTGACAAGGAATGGTCTCGATATATGAAGCTTGGATATACATATAAAATATACTGTTATACCTACGCAGAAGGAAAATAAAATCCGCATAGTTTTATGGCTGCAGCAGAAATTGACAGAGCGACTTACGGAGAAATGCTTTAGAGCGGGTTTTCTCAGATTAGAATGAACTTATGTCTACACAAATAGGAACTAACTCAAGCTAAACGTTTATTCTCCGACTGAAAGAAGCCTTAAATCTAAGCCGTTTTCTTCCCATTCTTATTGTACTCATACGAGCCAAGAAAGAATGTGGCACTTCGTAGGCAACATGTGTTGACAAATGAATTAAACTTCGTGAAGTTTCATATAGAGTCTCTTTAATAACCTTCTAGTATATAATTCTAGATATAATCATAAAAGTTTTCACTAAACTTTAATTCTGAGGAAAGCATGGGTTTTATAGATACGAGTATTGTGCCAAGCAAATGTGTAAAACTGAATCTAAGATTAAATGTTTAAAATAAATGGAATATAAACTTTTGCCAACCCTTTTTCTAATGAGAACACAATCAAAGCTCTGATTTATTATTCACACAAAAGGCAAAATGTTTCCAGCAAATGTCTAAAATAGAACTTGTAATTTAAATGCGATATAGAATGAAAGCTCTTATGAAAGCTTTGGCTCGATATATATTAATACACATAAATGTTTAAAATTTAATCTAAAATTTAAGCACCTCCTATAAAAGAGAAAGCTTTATTTCAAAATTCAATTCTAATGAAAGCTCAAATAAAAACTCTATCACGGTAGATTTTGTTCCAAGCAAATACTTCAATCTGATTCTGAGAATGGAAACTGCTTCGATTTAAGCCATTATACAGCATAAAAGCTTTCACTAAACTTTTGTGCTGATGAAAGCTCCAATGAAGGTTTATACTAGAGCTCAAAGTTCGAGAAAACTGAAAGCTTTCACAATTGATAATTTCAAAAAAGTATTTTCTTTCAAAAATACTTAAAGGCCAAACTTTAAAGTTATACATACTCTGTTTCAGTACGTATGCTGCACTCAGCCGACTGCAAAGCACTGCAGTATTGCTGACTCACTCTGCGTAAGCCGCCTAGCGAAGATTTATCATATTTGCTTTGCCAAAGCTAACTCGCTGCGAACGTTAGACAACAATAAACAGCAACAAAAGGAAACAGTTTGCTAAGAAAGTTCAAGTTAAAAGACAAACATCAACACAAACATGTATAGATATGCATATAAGCGTAGTATCACATATCCTTGGCAATAACTCCCAGTGCTACACACGCTTCCTGTCATTGCAACAACCACGTTTTTATTGTTGTTGCTGATGATGATGCTTTACGTGTGCTTTGACAGCAAGAGCGTTAGGCTATTGTGCACGGATTGCACGAATCGGGTAGACAACGCCTTTAAAGAGCGTGCAACACACGCTCAAACCTTCGTGCGCCTTAATGTATGCTTCAGCACTTGCCTGTAAGATGACAACGGCAAGACACTCATTGCAGCAAGCACATCTGCACACACGTGTGCAGGCATTTGCCAGCGAACCGCACCGAAACAAACAAAACTAATAGCAAACAAGCAACCAAACAATAATAATAGCAACAACAACAATATGCATAAATAACAATGGAAACTTAACGAAACTGCAAACTGCGCGCCTGCATAACAACGTGAAGGCGCTGGTGGTAGCTGCGGCTGCGGCTGCGGCGCTGGTTCAGAGTTGTTATTGCCGGCATGCACAACAACAATGCTTGCCACATACCGACAGCAAATGCGACATTGCGGTGCAAATTTAAGTGCCTTGTCGCAAACGACGCGCGTGGTCACAGCGGAATCTGGCAGAGTTTAACGCGTATATACAAATAAATAACTGTGTATATACTTATACACTAAATATACATATATTTCGATACTATACATATATGTATATGCTTCAATTTCTGCGCCAAAGGTCAGTTGGCAGCAAAGTGCGCAATCAATGCATTTATTTGTGCCTTTATGACTTTCTTTCACTGGCCCATTGTTGTTGCTGGTTGCCTTAATGGATCAGGGAGCAACTAAATGCAGAAATGTTCAACGGCCAAAAGCTCACCAGCAACGAGTTGGAACGTTGCACACACACTTCCTGCTGTAATGGTGGTGCAGTGCTGCCAAAACTTTGCTCGTTTCCTACACTCACTTTCATTTTGTTATCGAGTGTCCCTTTTTCGGGCAATAACTTGTATTGAAATGCCTGGAAAAGCAAATGGCAGCAAGCAGTAAAGCAAAAATAAAAAAGCAAGCAAACAATCCAACAGCTAGTGGCTTCACACAGAGCGGAATAGCAAAAGCTTCGGCACTGGGAAATCCGTACGATTCAGCAATGATAAAATCAAATTGGAAATTTTATTGTAGCAGAAAAAAATTTCCAAAAATTCGAAACGCGCCACCAACAACAAAAAAATATTGCGACCAAACCCGAAAACAAAGTCAAGTGCAGTGAAAATGCTAAGCGCAAACACAGATGTAAGCAGGAGCTTTGAAATCAAAGGAGTGCAAGAGTTTGAGCACATTTTCGAATATGTAATATGTAATATGTATGTAGAAACCCAATAAGTGTGTACAAGTTTTACAAATTGAAAAGATAAATTCTCACAATGACTAGTCAATTTCAGCTGAGCAAAACTTTTGCCTTTTTGCCTGCAAACGGTTTCTGTATCGCCTGCTTAATGGCGAAAAAGAATTTGATAGCGGGCTTGGAGGCTTCAAAATTCCAAGTAATCGTCCATGTTTGTTGAAACAAAGGTTAACGGAATAAATAAATAGATTTTGAGAAAAAGGCTGGTACTAAGCAGTTAATTTAGCAGATTTACTTACAAATTGCAGAAATAAATTGTGGTATTGAAACTTGACGAAGAACTGTAAGAATGCTGAAGAGCGCAAAAAATAAATGAAAATTTAAATAAAATTTAAATTACTATCAAATGCTGTCATATGTTGTCTGAACGATAAATGCAACTTTACGAAGCTTAAAGAAACTGAAGGAAAACTTTTTATTGAACTTAACGAATCTCACATCAACCCAACGAAACTAGAAAACTTAAAGTTGCGATAAATGCTACTTAACGAAGCTTATAGAAACTCATCGACACTCTTTTATGAACCATGAATTGAACTTAACGAAACTTACATCAAACTTTTTATGAACGATAAATGCAACCTAACGAAAACTAAATCAACTTAACGCAACTAGAAAACATTTTTATACTTAACTTTTTTTGAAATAATAAGTGTACAATATATAAAAGCTTAGTAAAACATAGTTAACAAAAATAAATATCATGTGCCAAAATAAAACAAGAAAGTAAAACAAAAATATTTTGTACAATAAATTGTTATGAATTATAAGTGCTCTAATTATTCAAAAATTTAATGAGTAAAAACAATTTAAAATTTAACGAAACTTCACAAAAATTGCAAATCCAACGAAATTCAATTTTTTAATTGTAAAATACTATTTATAAATAATTTTAGAAAATCCGGCTTTTTTAGCTCCGCTGGAAGAGAAAAAAGTTAATTTACAAAATTTTCAAGCTTTTTAAAACTTAACGAAACTCTTGAAAACTTAACGAAACATTTAAAAATTTTAGCATAAGTTTATAACAATTAAAAAGACTCAAGGAAATTTAAAAACACATTATCGAAAACTTAACCGAACTCCAGATAGCTGAACGAATGATTTAAAAAGATTATAGAACAAGTAAGGAAGGGCTAAGTTCGGGTGTCACCAAACATTTTATACTCTCGCATGATAAAGTGATAATCGAGATTTCATTATACGTCATTTAAATATTTTTGAAATACCGTATTTTTGTAAAGTTTTATTCCGCTATCATCATTGGTTGCTAATGTATATACTCGTATTATACAGAAAAGGCATCAAATGGAATTCAAAATAGCGCTATATTGGAAGAAGGCGTGGTTGTAAACCGACTTCACCCATATTTCGTACATGTCATCAGGGTGTTAAGAAAATATTATATACCGAATTTCATTGAAATTGGTCTAGTAGTTCCTGAGATATGGTTTTTGGTCCATACGTGGACGAGGCCACGCCCATTTTCAATTTTAAAAAAAGCCTGGGCGCCGCTTCCTTCTGCAATTTCTTCCGTAAAATTTAGTGTTTCTGACGTTTTTTGTTAGTCGGTTAACCTCACTTTTAGTGATTTTCAACATAACCTTTGTATGGGAGGTGGGCGTGGTTATTATCCGATTTCTTCCATTTTTGAACTGTATATGGAAATGCCTGAAGAAAACGACTCTGTAGAGTTTGGTTGACATAGCTATAGTAGTTTCCGAGATATGTACAAAAAACTTAGTAGGGGCGGGGCCACGCCCACTTTTCCAAAAAAATTGCGTCCACATATGCCCCTCCCTAATGCGATCCTTTGTGCCAAATTTCACTTTAATATCTTTATTTATGGCTTAGTTATGACACTTTATATGTTTTCGGTTTTCGCCATTTTGTGGGCGTGGCAGTGGGCCGATTTTGCCCATCTTCGAACTTAACCTTCTTATGGAGCCAAGGAATACATACGTGTACCAAGTTTCATCATGATATCTCAATTTTTACTCAAGTTACAGCTTGCACGGACGGACGGACAGACAGACATCCGTATTTCAACTCTACTTGTCACCCTGATCACTTTGGTATATATAGCCCTATATCTGACTCTTTTAGTTTTAGGACTTACAAACAACCGTTATGTGAACAAAACTATAATACTCTCCTTAGCAACATTGTTGCGAGAGTATAAAAACTTCATAAAACTCAACGAAAGGTTTTTTTGCTCTATAGAAGCTTTTGAAAACTTATCGAAACTTAATAACCTAGCAAAACTTTAAAAAACTTGATAAGACTTTATTACGTGAAACCTGTACTTATGTTTATTAGTGGTCTTAAGTATTATGGAATAGAAATTTTAGTCAGAAACGTATTACCTTTTCTGGAGGAAATTACAAAACTTAACGAAAAGCTAGAAAACTTAATAAAAAATTAAAAAAATAATTATGAAGTTTTAGTAAAAATTTAAATAATAAAACATTTTATAAACCCAATGAAACCTAAAAACTTTTTATCTTAGCTTTTGAAATCTAATCGAAAGTTTCGAAAATTAAACAAAGCTTTAAAGCTTATTAAGAAAAGTTTCCTAGAAAAAATAACAAAACGAATGAATTTAAAAAAATTCTAAAACTTAAGGAAACTCTAGGAAACTTAACGAAATATTAATTGAATTTTGTTTAAATTTTTAAATCATAAAACTTTTTATAAACATCAACGAAACCTAAAAAATATGTATCTAAGCTTTTGAAAACTTATCGAAACTTTTGAAATCTAATCGAAAGTTTTGAAAAACAAACTTTAAAGCTTATTAAGAAAAGTATTATCTTTCCTAGAAAAAACAAGAAACGAATGAATTAAAAAAAATTCTAAAACTTAAGGAAACTCTAGGAAACTTAACGAAATATTAATTAAATTTTGTTTAAATTTTTAAATCATAAAACTTTTTATAAACATCAACGAAACCAAAAAATATGTATCTAAGCTTTTGAAAACTTATCGAAACTTTTGAAATCTAATCGAGCAAAATCTAATCGAGCTTTTGAAAATTGAGCAAACTTTAATGTGAATTTAAAAACTTAGGCAAATCTGGAAAACTGGTAAAAATAAATATAATTCGTACGTTCACTTACCACGTAAACTTAACGAACATCTAGAAAACTTGTAGAAACTCTAGAAAACTTAACGCAAATCTAGAAAACTTATAGAAACTAAACGAAAAGGATATATTAAAAGTTTTAATTAAAATCTTAAAACGTTTAGACATAACGGTAGTCGGCCTCTTCCTTTATGTCATCGTCGAATTCCTCTGATTACTTTTCTTTTTTCTTCTCTTCCTTCTTGGAAGGAAGGCTTTAAAAGCTCTTTTCATGTTTAGTAACCCTTTCATTGCAACTTAATGCAAATTACCTGCCATTATGTTAAATCTTTAAATATATGTAAACTTAATATTGTAATCCTGCCTTTACAAGCTGTTGAGCCTGCCGCACACATCTAATTATTTGTAAGGGAATAACTCAATCAAATTACCGCCTTAGAATGGCCTTAAGTATCTGCACAATACCAACCAAATACTTATCTAACTGCCTACACAAAGCAATTTAAACGCAGACACAGATATTTACATACATATGCTTGTGTATGCACGTATGAGTGAATGAGCAGAAGTGTAGGTAATATGCCGTGATAAGATAGACAAATTGCAGGAAAGTATATGTTATACAAACACAAACAAACTACAAGGAAAATGCTTGTAACAGACAGGAAAGTGCCAGCTTGTAGAAGATTATATGTATGAAACAATAATCGCACACATATGTGCATGTATGTTTGTATAAACACAAGTTTTTATATTCTGCATGGCGTGTCGCCACCTTAAAACGACTGACTTCTACAGAATAGCTGCCACCAGCGACACCGAAAGTGGCACGAGCAATAGCAATAATAATAGCAACAACAAAAAAAAAACCATCAAACAGCCATTTTGATAACGCATTTTGTTATTTGCACTTTGCAATGACAACTGCTCAGAACACAAAGGAAGCCAACGAACAAATAGCTGAGTGAAAAATACAAAACCAACAAAAACGCAGACGAGATGTGGAAAATTATCTCAACATTTTAGCTTGTTAACACAACCAAGAAGCGTGTTGGTGCAACGACCGGTCGCCAGCAGGCAGCCACCGGTGACCGGCAAGTGGCAAGTGGCTTTGCAATGTGCTTTCCAATTGCTCCCGACGGCTGGCCGGACAGGCCAACTAAAGGAACAGTCATCAAATAAGTCGCTATGTGGCACGACAGCGCAATGTGCAAAAAGCAAAGTGTAGTTTTGTGTAAAGATTGCACAAATTGCACGAACGACATAGAAATTACATGTATTGTAAGTGCTTTTGCAATGCACAGCCAAAAATAAGAGCGAATCGATAAATAAAAACAAGAAAAATCGTTAACTGCGTTTGCACCGAAGCTTCAATACACTTCACAAACATAAAAGGTTGCTTAAAAAACTTGATTTTGATCGGTCAGTTTGTGGGACAGCTAAGTATAGGCTCTGATCCGATATCGGCGGTTCCAACAGCACAGCTTCTTGCGCAAAAAAGAATGTGTAACAAACGGGCGGACGAACAGACAGACTTGACTAAATTGACTTAACTCGTCATGCTGATCATCTTTATATATATGAATCTTCTGACCGTGTGTTTGTAATTGAACTGCTCCTAAACGGCTGAACCGATTTTGATGAAATTTTGTGTGTGTGTTCAAGGAGATTCGAGAATAGTTTAGATTCACAATTTGGTTCACTAGAAAATGTTTTTTTAAATTAATTTTTCATTTGTAATTAATTACTAATTTTGGAATGTTTGACCGATAGATTGCGCTACCATGGCAGTATCCAATATTCAAACCTTAAATTGGCGTAAAAGTGCAATAAATAAAACGATGCCAAAGTAAAAGGCGACATCTGTAGACAAGTTTTCAAAACGTGGACAGAGTTGTTCGTTCTTAAGTAATAAATTGGGTGATTCAATACATCTATGGGTAGCTATAACATTTTTTTCATACCTGCTAACTATTGGAGAGGGTATCTTGACAGGCAATTTAAAATTGCAAAAGATCTGGCATAAAATAAAAAACGAAAAAGCGGCATAACTGAAGTTTTGATAAAAAGGTCTATTAAAATTTGAGATATACAGAAATCTTTTCGAAGCATTGCAAGACTGATGCCATAACCTTTCTTAACGCACGAAAAGCTTTTTGATTCATTTTTGTTGGTTCACCAAAAATGCGATTATTCCTTAACTAATACTTATAATCTAACTAATAGAAATCATATAGATGGTATTAGTAGTACTACCTATGTATCAGCCACAGTAAAGCGTGGGCGGATCCTCTAGTTTATGTATATATTTTATAGGGTCTCCGATCTTTCTTTGTGGGTGTTCCAAACTTCGTGGCGAACTTAACATGCTCTATTTAGGGTATAAAAATACAGCGAGTAATCGTATTGCAAATGGAGATTAAAATTCTACGATTTATTTTATTTTCATTTTAATTCTTATTCCTTTTAATTTTTTTTTATTTGAGTTATTCATACATTTTTTTTACTTCTTTTTATAGTTTTCTCCTGTTCCTTTACTATGTATGTTTTTCAAATCTTGCACTCTTTACAAACATGCCAAAAGCAACAACAATAAATGTTGGCAACTACAGCTTGTGTTAACAGCTAACAAGCCGAATCTCAAGCGCTTGCTTGACTTTGACTTTTTAAGCAACGCCCACGAGCGCGACATCGTCAGCTTGTCCAGCGCCAGCAGCTACGCCGACTGCGCACTTACAACTGCCACACTACATACTACTAATCCGGCCACTCATTGTCAGCGCTGTTTGTGCGTGTGCAATGCATTTTGCACACGCTATTTTTTGCCAAGTTTACGCTTTTACATTTTGTCAGTGTGTGTGTGTGTTTCTTCCTTATGCGCTTTTATACTTAGCTGCTGCTGCAGCTTCTTTCCGAATTTTGGAATTTTCTCATGGCATCACTTTTCATTCGCTTTTTTTCCGTCTTTTACTTCTAGTCGCCATAACATGGACAAATGCTCCGGAGAATCAATACCCCATACTCGGTGAGGACTACACTGTCAAGTGTGAAGTGAAGGCCGATCCCAATCCAACCATAGACTGGCTGCGCAACGGTGATCCGGTAAGTAGTGCATAAGGATGTTATTAAAACTTCATGATTTACTTAGGAATTTCGACGACAACAGAAACGCTCTGCTATGCCATGACATGCTACAACAACGATCAAATAACGGCACAACTTAGTGTGTGTGTATGAGTGTGTAGTGACTGCAAGAGTAGTCGTAAGCAGCATCTTCCTTACGAAATGTTAACCCAAAGGGCACAATTTTTAAAATAAATTGTTGTTTTCGTCACCATACACACATATACATATAAACACACTTTGCACTCCATCGTCAGTATGTTAGCGCGTGTTGCAAGAACTTGAGTAAACTTAAATTTCTTGCTCTTAATAATAATGTTGAGACTTTGCAACTTTTTTACTCAGCACTTGCGGCACAACCTTATATAATACTTCGCATAGTTGACATATAGACACGTAGTACATACATGTAGATGAAATTGTCGTTTGCATAAATTGAAATTTAGCTTGTCACTGAGCACTTTTATAAGACTTTTACGAAACTTAACGAAATTGTTAAGTGTTTTTATGTAATTTCATGTTTACACTGTAAATATATATGCATATACTTTGGCTCCCATAGGAAATATGCGGAAAATTTGCATATGAAGAGTGAAATTAACTAGCATAATCTGCGTTTATGTTATAATAATGGATACTTATGGTTTAGTTAAGTTCGGTTAGAAGGGTATTCTGGTCTAGAAGCATGAATTTCAGGTAATTTTTAAAGTGTCGTAAAAAAAAGGCAATGAATATTTTGACTATCCATTTTTTTATCAGTTATTTGTTAATTTTAGAAGAGTACAGAAAAAAATTAAAAACTAAAAAAAGTAAAAAATTTCAAAAATTATGAGCTGACGAAGTGGGGGGTCTCTAAAAATTTCCACGTGACCATACCCATGATTTCAACCCTCCTAGTTATCTGAAACCAAAAAAAAAAAAATTATTAATCTAGAATAATGTCGCAATGGCCGGAACTACGGAAAAGTGGGAAAATTTTTTTTCACAAAATGGCGATTGCCTGAAAAAAATGTTTTTTTGGATCACTTTCGCTGACTATTTCGAATTTTTTAAAAATAATAAAAATAAAAATTTGGGGATGGAGCTAGTTCCAACCATAGACAAGCATATAAAGAAGACTCTTTAAAAATTTCAATTAAATCGGTCCAGTAGAACCTGAGAAATCGTGGGTATCGTTCCGAAAAAGTCAGCTTTGAGAAAAACGCGTTTAAAGTTTTGGAGACAATTCTAGTGAACACGGACGCCACGTCACAAAATCGGCTATATCTCCGAAAATAAGTCGAATTTTAAAAAATCCTTCCAAGGTCATATTTTTGAAAGTCTAAACTTTCAAGATATCCATAAAAAAAAAATCGATTTTTTCAAAATCCTAGACAAGAATACCCCCTTAAAAATTTATACTAAATTAAGAGTTTAAAGAATTTAAAAAAAAAAAAACCTTAACTTCCTTCGATCCGAAGCTATAGCAGGACGGCGATATTAGCCTTGAACTCATTAACAATGTGTTCAGGGTTGGTCAAGAAGTGCCTAACCTAGCTATCAACAGAAAGAAATATCTTTATGATAAGACTGGTATAGGTGCCAGGCCATAGCGGAATCGCAGGAAACTGTACTGATGAGCTAGTTAGGAAAAGCACCCTAGAAGCGGTAACAGTAGAATGTAAGCGGGTCGGTGTTCCCGTAAGCTTTTGTATTCTACTAGCTTGGTCAGCGCTTAGCCACCACCTGTACATGCGTTTTCGCCTTTGGCACGAGATCGATCGCTAGATGTCTAGTGATCTCTTGCCCTCAGTAAGGCTAGCCCCTCCCTTGTTGTGTGGCTTTTAACAGGCCATTGCACTATTGGCGTCCATGCTGTAATGCTGGGAATCTTACCATAAGATATCTGCAAAGACTGTATGGAAGAAGACGAGGTGGAAACAACTCAACACTTCCTTCTTGACTGTCCCGCATTTGGGAGATCAAGGCTTAAACATTTGGGGGCGCATATCGTCAGACATCCCACCGAACTGGCGGAAATGGAAATTAAACGCCTATGTAAAATTATAAGTTCGAACAGAGGAGTTATTTTTTTCTATTGCTTCACAAAGAACTATATATAGCAGTCAAAGTGCAATCTATCTAGATCAGCCATCTAACCTAACCTAACTTGATTCCGAACGTTCAGTTTGCATGACAGCCACATTCATGTATACTACGCTGGTGCGATCAGAACAATTCCTTTAAAGATCGCACCATTGCCTTGGATCGTACGGATAGAACTTATCAATAGTTGCAGTCTCTCAAAAATGCATGGAAACCTTATTACCTTATCGTTTCCATATAAGAGCTTTATGCTTTAAATCTCATATATTATGGTAGATACGAGTGTATTATATCCTAAATAAACTAATTTTATTATTTGGACTTTAGAGATCTCTTCATGCCTTTGTCTTCTACATATCCGTCTTGAAAAGTTATTAAACATGGACTTCTAAAAATTGTAATTTGTACATGTTACTATATTTCAACACTTCCAATATTAGGGCTAGCGGAAATTTAATCGTAACCTGCTTCTAGATTATCTACTCAAGTCCATTCCAGCTAATTTAATACATTCTTTACAGATTCGTACCGGTGATAAATACGTAGTAGAAGCGCACGGTTTGCTCATACGCAATGTGCAAGAATCCGATGATGGTATTTACACTTGCCGTGCGGCTGTAATTGAAACTGGTGAACTGCTTGAACGCACCATACGCGTTGAAGTCTACATACGTCCAGTTATTACGCACTTACCAACCACACTCGAGGCCGTTGAAGGTAAACCTTTTGCCGCGAATTGTACCGCCACAGGCAAACCAGTACCAGAGATTTCTTGGATAAAGGACGCCGCTCAACAGAATGTCGCCACCGCCGATCGCTTCCAAGTGAACCCACAAACTGGCCTACTCACCATTAATTCAGTTTCACAAGATGATTATGGCACCTACACTTGCATAGCCAAGAACGATGCCGGCGTGGTAGATAAGAAAACCAAATTGAATGTACTGGTGCGTCCACAGATTTACGAGTTCTACAATGTAACTGGCGTGAGTAAGAAGGAAATTGCTATCACTTGCCGTTCGAAGGGACGTCCCGCACCCGCTGTCACCTTCAGACGCTGGGGAACTGAGGAAGAATACGCACCAGGTTTGCAAGCCGATGATGAACGCATCTCTTTGGAGCAACATTTTGACGAGGAGCGCGGCGAAAGCACGGGAACGCTACGCATTACAAGTACCACACGTAACGACGATGGACTTTACCAATGTATTGCGCGCAATAAGGGCGACACCGCTTACAAAACCGGACACATAACTGTTGAATTTGCACCAGACTTTTCGCACATGAAAGATCTGCCACCGGTCTTCAGCTGGGAAGAACGTAAAGCCAATCTCAGTTGTCTAGCGCAAGGCATACCAAATGCAACAATCGAATGGCGCTGGAATGGACGCCCACTTAAGGAGGCTTTCGATAAGAATCTTGTCATTGTCGGTACCGGTCCACGTAGCGATTTGATTGTGCATCCTGTAGCACGCCAATACTATTCCGTCTACAAATGCATTGCCACTAATGTACATGGTAGCGCCGAGCATGATATGCAATTGAAAGAGGCGCGTGTGCCCGACCTAGTTGCCGCCGCGATTCCACGTCAACTCACCGCAACAACAATTACCTTTGATATACGCGGACCACCAACGGAACTAGGTTTACCCATCACCGCCTATAGCGTACAATACAAAGAGGCTATTAACCCAGATTGGTCGACGGCACTGAATCGTACCTGGTCACCAGATTCGCCCTACATCGTGGAAGGACTGAAGCCACAGACAGCTTATCAATTTCGCTTTGCGGCACGCAATCAAGTCGGTTTGGGCATGTGGGGCGTAAACCAACAGCAGTCGACACCCAGACGTTCAGCGCCCGAGGAACCCAAGCCACTGCATTCGCCGGTGCAAAATGACAAGGAAGAACCCGTTGTAGTGTCGCCGTACTCCGACCACTTTGAGCTGAGATGGAGCGTGCCAGCTGACAATGGTGAACCCATCGATTTCTATCAAATCAAATACTGCCCAGTAAGTTACACTACAATAAAATATTAGATGTGCTCTTGATATTAAATTTCCTTAACTCTCTCGCTCTCGCTCTCTCTCTTCTCTAATGCAGGGCGTAAAAATGGCCGGCACTTGGCATGAACTGGAAAACCAATGCGTCTCGCAGGACGTCGTCGAAACCACATCGTACGAGATGTCGCGTCTAAGTGGCAACACCTACTATCGCATCGAATTGCGTGCGCACAATGTGATCGGTTTCTCATCACCAGCATCGATTGTTATGAAGACGACACGAGGTGAGTCCGATTCTGCTAATAATAATCTGGGGACATTATTGTATTCGGCCGGTTATAATTCGGCGGCCGATTCGCCACATAAACACTACATTAAATTCATGACCACAACGAGAACAGCCGGAACGAGAACTGCAACAACTGCCATCACAACAGCAACAACAACTGTCATTGCTCTAGCAACAACAACATGCATAACATTAATTAGCATTGTAGCAACGATGTTAGCTTAATGTCGCAAAGAAAAAAACATACGAAAAAACTCACACTAAAATTTCGTAGAAACCGTAAACGAATTTAACGTTAAAATTTCAAATTTTACATAAAAGTTTTTCCAAAGTAATTGCAATGGTAATAGTAAACACAATTGAAAGGAAGTAATACGGACGAAAACATATATTTTTTTAGAGTAGCATGAAAGCTGAAGACACACCGTAAACTTGCGTCTAAAAAACTTTGTAGATTTGCTTTTGTAAAGGAATTGAAAATAATTGCAAATAATTTGCTTATATTCGACAATTAAAATTTGATTACATTGAAGCGTAGTGTCTTGCGAATATATACATATATATATAAGTATATATAAATAGATATAAATTTTAGAACAAAATAAATTAAAATAATGGTACTTTCTACAAAATCATTAAAAAAAAAGTTGCTTCAATTGTGTTTGGATTGTTTTTTTTTCAGTGTATTTTGTGATTTAAGATTTTCGTATCTAACAATGCATGATTTAGTTTTGAAGTGTTTAATTAGCAGTTTCTAACCTTACTTTAGTTACCGCGATTCTAGATATACAATAACAACAACTGTAACTTTTTTCCAAAAGCAATTTCAGTCAGTGCTCATAAAGTGCTGCCGTATCCAGTAACTTTGCAATGAAAATATTTATAGCATTTTTAGTCCCCAATACATTAAAATAATTAATAAGTAATTTTCATTATTATCAGGCATTAAATATTGAAGAGAATCATTAGTGAAAACAGGTGTTCATATTGTCCGTTCAAGCTAAAAATGCGTATTTAGCGGGAGCATTCGAATAAAACAGTTAGTTTGCTGACGGAAAAATCACAAAATGTCAATAACAGCTGTATTGTAGCAAAACATCTATGTCTTCTTAAGTTTCTTAATTCAGCGAATTGCGATTAAAAAGAACAAAAAATATTTTACAAAAAATATTAAAATATATAATTTTTTTTAGTTGTGCTCAATAATGTGAATTTTCGGTACACTTACTGTTTTATGAATTTTCCGGTCGTGTATATTCGCTCACTAACTCACGGTGAACACTCTACATATGTAACTTATTAAGGATTAAACAATTTTTTTTTTACAAAATTAGCATTTCAAAATCATTTATTGGACTTTAAGCCATAACTGTAACTGCAAAATTTCACTTAAAGCAATCAGCAACAGTTTATAAACCATTATACGTAAATTAAAATACCTCCATTCAAAACTAAATTATGCAACAAAAATACACTGAAAAAAATATTAAATACTTTTAACAAGCATGAAATTTAAGTGCAAAAAAAATATTTTTTTATACAAAAAGTTCTCGTGAAAGTAGGCAATATCACACAACATTACAAATATTAACATAACATTTAAAGCGAAACAACACATTTTCCAAATCGAAAATGAATTCGAAAAAATTGCTCATACACTAACATACAATATTATACCAATTACTACTTAATTACAAAATATATGTACTCGTATTTATTTAATTTTTATTTCTTCTCAATATTTTTGTTTCGTGTATCCCAATACCTTACGCAGGGCTTACACACTTTTGTCACATTTAACCCACGTATAATTTTGTCAGCATTTCATGTGAAATTTGATGTGCTCTCTTAACTTGAAACCATTTTTTTGTTAACAAAACTCAACTAAATGTCGAAGAATATCAATGTACCGTTTTCATATACCGTTTCTTATGTTATTGCTTGCTGTCTGCTCAAGTTTATGTAAAACTTTCAATGTTTGTCTGTCGAAATTGTGTAGTTTTGTATGTTTTACGCTCATTACTTTTTTATTGCTGCAAAAAATATTATTTTCTTTTACCTTTATTGTATCTTATAACTTTTTTTTTTAAATATCTTATCACCTGCTAGGTATTGTTGTTGCCAATACCAATGCCTAAGCGCATCAACATTAGTAATCTCAAATTGAATTCCATTACATTTTTACGTACATAATTGAAAGAAAAACGAAAAATTGCTTTGAAAAAAGTGCACTATTTTTAAGTTAGTTTTTAATGCTCCTTAAAAATACATACATACATATGATATGTTTAATATTTTTACTTAATATGCAATAATTAATTTAAATATTATAATACATTTTAAAGCTACTAAGTAAAGTGATTCAGTTGCGCTCAAAGTAGTATGAACTAGCAAAGAATAATATGTGAATTAGTGAAATGGCGAAACACACTGGCATTCAAAAGTATTAGAATTCATTAGTTTGTAAAATGAAAAATTAAAAAGAAAATATCGTTTGCATTTGTTGGGTGATGACTTGAACACAATACCATACATGAATCACAAAGAAAACTTCAAATTCAACAAAACCCATAAAATGTTACTTGTTGCTCCAGTGTTCTCAAAAACGGCATAATGCCACGTTTCCACCATGTCATTAAAAAATCCCTTAAGTTAGCAGTCACCGCCCAACAAATTCAATTGCTTTGCCACTCAAATTGAAAATAATTGGAACATTTCATCAAAACTTATATATTATCAGCCACTATTGTATACGCGTAAATATTGCATAACTTTTGTTGTAATTTATATTTTTGTGTGTGCATATTTTTATGTATTTTTATGTAAAAAATGAAAAAAATTCGAAATATCTGCGAATAGTTATGTGAATCTATATGAAATGAAGCAAAAAATCATATATTTAACATAAGTAAACCGAAAAATATTGGTTAAATATATTAACTTACTATCGTTTAATATTTATTAGGTTTCAGTTCCGCTCTACATATTTGCGCTCACATACTATCACACTCTCTTTCTAATTTGTTTACGCTCACTGAATATTTTTTTTATAAACATATAACTACATATTATATAAATACATATTTTTTAGTTAAATTGATAAGTAAACAATTTTTAATTTCATTTTTTAAATAAAGCAAACGATTATAATATATAATTAATTAAAAAAAAGTTAAAAATAAAAAAAGAAAACAATAGCATTTTTATTTATAAATTAAAAAGCATCCACTCACAGTATTTTTTGTTGTGCTCTAAGTTAGATCGTATATTTGACGCTCGTACGCGCTCCATCGCTCGTACTTCGTTCATACGTTGTGTTCGTTTAACAATCTTCTTTGTATGTTTGCATTGTGTGTTTTGTATTGTAAGAATTCAAACGTAATTTGGTGTATACTTTTATTTCTCTGAGTGTATGTTTGTATGCAGATAATTATTTTGTTGTAGCTATTTTATGTACCGTTGTCTACTCACAACCTTCTGACATTTTTCTCACTTTTCTCTATTACTTTATATATTTGTATTGTGTAGCTGTCTGTGGTCGTTGTTTTTTAATTTTCTTTATGCATTTTATGTACTATGTATGTAATTTGGAACAAAAATTCTTAACGGTATTATTTATTATGTGGCCAACTGTTTTTAACTAATTATTTGTTTGAGGGTTATTTAATATATTAAATTCGTAATATTTTTATAAATATTCCCAAGCAGTTATATATAAAAAATGCGGATTTTATATATATATATTTTATAAATAATTATTTATCTTTTTTTCGGTATACTAAAATTATAGGTACTAAATATTAATAATCATATTTTTATTTTAGAATTGCTAAATTTCGTATATCAAAATATATTTCACATATATTCCCAAATTTTTTTTTCATTTTGCTTCATAAAGTTTTTTAAGTATAATATTATTTAAAATCGTATATACATACATATATTTCATAAATTTTCTTAAATAATTTTTGTCATATTTTAATTCAATTTATATTTTATTGTATTTATTTATATTTATATACATGTATAAGTTATATTTATTTAAATTATTTTATAAAATTTTTAAACATCTTTTTCTCAAACTAAGTCCTCAGTAATACAGAGTAAGGGTCTCAATTAAGAATGAGAATATAAAACAAAGTTTTCATTTGCAGTAAGTCTATTTTTCTAATGCATATATTAGGGTAATAATATTAAAAGGAATTAATTATATAATATTACAAAGATCAATTCAAAAAATCGTTACTTGGAATGGGTTGGTCACAATAATTGAATAGTGTAAACTAGGTATAAACAACTCGCCAAAATGTTTTAAATGACCTCTCCTGAAATAACGGATTTATTAAGAGATATAATGAGCAGCTTATTGATATTTTCATCAAATTTTAAATTATACTAAAAATTACAGTTAACTGTTAATGAAAAACTTTTCCTGAACGAATTAGTTGGTAATTGGTAAAATGAAAATAAATCGCGGAGGGCTGTAGCAATTTGTTTAATAAGTTAATGAATTATATAAATTATTATATTGTGGAAACCGCCACGACGTTGACGATTTTCTAAATAAAATTTACGGACTTTGTGATTCTTAAAATTGAATGAATAGCTTAGAGTAAAACTAATAAATAATATAGTTGACTCTAATTTGTAATATCATATTTATGAAAGAAAAGAATATTATTTCAAAATAACTTTATTAAAATATTTAGATATAGATATTTTTCAAAATCTCAAATTTATATTAATTATTACGTAATCAATATATGTATGAGTATTATTATTCACTAAAAAGGGTATATTAAGTTTGTCGCGAAATTTTTAACACCAAAAAAGAAACGTCAGAGACCCTATAAAGTATATACATATGTATATAAATGAACCACACGACAAGCTAAGTCGATTGAGCCATGTCCGTCTGTCTATATGTCAGATCGAACCACTATAGCATATAGCTGTCATACAAACTGACCGACCAAACTCAACCATTTGTATGGAATTCTAATTTATTTGACGAAGTATCTTTACGATATTTGGCACGGTTCATTGTCCAACGCGACGGTACAATCTCCGAGAAAATGGTTCAGTTCGGACCACTATAGCGTACAGCTACCATACAAAATGTCCGGTCAAAATTAACATAAAAACTTTTTATTCGGTGCTGCCGAAGTTTAAGTTTTTTTGTTTTATTTCTTTTTAAGCTTTTTTACTCAGTATTTTATATATATTTAACATGAAACTGTCTATTATTCTATATATTTTTTTCTAGCAGTTTCTTGAATTAAGTCATTATTTCTTTTTTGTTAACATTCCCCCACAATTAATATGATTTTCATCTGTCGCATCATTGAAAATCGACTGATTTGCATATTTAACAAACTTACTCTATTTTCTTCTTATTGCAATATGTTTAGTGCGTGTTTTTATGGGTGTAACCGTGTTTATAACTAAACACCCATTTTTTAAACAGTTATTTTTCATAAGTGTTTAGCGTGTGCCATTAAGATTATGTGTTTTGTTATATAAAAAGAAACAGGTAAAAATGTGCAAATTTCAAACAACATTTACTACCACACTGTAAAATTAACAAAATATCAAACTCACAAGTGTCATATAACGCAAAAATAACAACAACATGCAAAATCACAAGTGTCATTTAAAACCAAAACAATAAATACTAATTAGTGCCACAGCCACATCCCGCAACGCCCGCAATTAAAAGCGATTGGAAAACTTTACGCATTGGACTAACAAAAACTGCTATCATAAACTCAAACTATCAACATTTGACATTAAAAATTAAATTAAATACAAAATTAAAGCTAAAGCTAACCACAATTGCTACCACTCACCCCATTAAGCACTGCAAGTATTTGGTCTCAACAACACTACAAACAAACTCAGCGCCCGCAAGTTGTGGCAAGTTATTGTAATACGCTCGTTTAGCAAGTTTGTATCATTTCGCAAAAATGAGATTTCCCACACAAATACGCATTAACACAATGACAAAAGTGCGCAAAGTTGTGCTGATGGCGCCATATCCGCAAAACACCGCTTTACGCACACTCTCTTCTCACACAAAAGAAAGGATTCCTTGCCAACCCCAACACATTCAAACCTCAACCGCTTAAATATCATACTCTTACATACACATAACGGTTTAAACGCACAAAAAAGCGACAAACATTTAACCCACTCACCTCATCAAGTCACAATACTACAACAAACATTGTAGTCTAAGAAAATACAATAGCAATGGCATTACTCACACTAAAACGCATTAAAAAGTTAACAAGAGTCGCAAAGTTGTTGCGTTTATTTTTGCTACACTGTTTCACAGCTCCTTTGTCGCTCTGTCTAAACTTTGTGTTTTCTTTACTTTTCTCTTCCACTTAAATTCACGCACACCTATTAAAAATTAAAACAATAACAACATGCTGCTGTCCCTTAATTAAAATGCTAACCCAAATTTAAAAAAAAAAAAAATTAATTAAAAAACAATTTAACAAAAAATATAAAAAACGCAAACAAACCACAAATCGAAAATGCCTTTGCACGTGCTTTTCTAGATAATCCCTATAATGGTGCGGCGACCAGCATCCGTGGCAAAGCGACACACGCACAAAAGTGGCAACATTGCATACTCCTAATTGCGCTGGCGACTATTGCAACGTACGCGTGGCCACAACAACAACAGCTGCTGAAAATTGGCAACATGCCGCGGACCACAGTGACGGTGAATTAGATTAGCACCGCCGTTTACTAAGCTGGGCAAGCGCTTAGCTGGCCAGAACTGGAGTAGATGCAGTAATGTAGTAGTAGAAATTGAAATAAAGCAACTTGTAAATAAAAGTAGATAAACGCGTACATACTTAAATATACCACTTATGTCCTTCCATATAAGACTTATGTGTATGTTGCTTCAATCTGTATTCCAATTTACTGTACAAAAAATAACAAACCGAAAAAATAGTAAAGGCCAAATGAAATATTAGACAGCTTTTATATTATAATTGGTATTTGTGCAATGAATATAAAAACATAAAAAATTAAATATTTTAACAATGTGTGCTTCTACTGTTACCTTTCAGCAAGTATTTTGCGTTATTGAAATAAATAGTAAAAAATATTGTACAAACTAACAACAATTTAATAAAGCAATATAAGCTTCACTTGTATATACATATACATTAGTAAATTTTTCTTCATATAGCGTGAAATTTAAAAAAAAAAACCTTGTTATACGCTGGTTATTTACTTAAACACAACATTGTTATTAATTAATTTTAATACTTATATGCCTTCGGCTCTAAAACGCGCGCATTTATTTACTGAAAGCAGACGGAAATTTTAAAAATACAATATAACAAATCCATATTCACTTAAAGTAAACCTAGCAATAGTTTTTATGTACATACATACATATATATATATATACTATATGTAATTCTAAACTAAAATAAAAGGTCAACATTGGAGTAAACGAATTTTTGTTTATTATTTTTTATTATATTTTTTGAGATGCATAACCATTATAGTCTTTCAATTATTATTTTATTATTTAATAACTGGAATATTATTTTTTAACCTCAATAGAAATACTTATTTTTTATTAATTATTATTTTTTTCAATTATGATTATTTCTACTTTTTTAAATAGTTTTTTAGTTGCATAAAAATTTTACTTTTGAATTAATATTTTTTATTTATTAAATAACATTATATTTTAACTTAGAACTTTTTAATATTTTCATTTTTATCCGTTTATATATTTATATTTCTTTATTATCAGAACATTATCTCTCCATTCTGACTAACACTGCCAAATATTATAAAATATATAATAAATGTATAAATAACATCATACTAAATAAAACGCAGATTTATAGTTTTAAGCCAAAACAATTTACAGACAAAGCCGCATAAAATCAGGTTAGGAAATCCCTACGACATACTGCAGACCGCACAAACGCGAACATTCTCCACGGAATGTACATTTTCCATGCAACGAATAAATCTTGTGAACAACTCAAAATTTTGATAAACATATTACAGTGAACTTTTGAATGGTTTTTTCTGAACACTTACTAATATTTACTAAAGATTTTGTACGTAACCAAGAGGGGAAAGGAATTTTTAATTTAGTAAATGCATATTCCAAGCAAAATTCCACAAAATAGGACTAAAATAAGCGATAGTTTCATTGTTTACCAGCATTTGAAATTAAACGGTAGTAAGAAATGTCGATAAATATTTCGTTAACAATTGTAAAATATCGATAGTTGAACGGTTGTGTAATTATGCAGTGCTTACACAGCGAAACACAATTACCAAAGGGAATCTAATATATGATATTATTTATTGTAAAGTATCAAAAATAAATAATAAATGATTTATAGAATTAAATAATAGAATGAAAAATATAACACACTGCAAAAAAGAAAATAATTAAAATTAAATAATTACAATAAAAATAAAAATAGGATATGCACAATATAAGCAACGGGCATAAACATATTCGCATATTTATGCGAAAATATTTAAAATTTTAATAAAACGAAATTTAAATATAAATATACTATATACATATAGCCTACACAGTGATGTAAAAATAGTACTATTAGTTATTTATTTATTATTATGTTAAACTTGCAGGCGTGTATTAGTCGTTGGTATATGTATAAATGCAATTTCCGATAATATTTTTTCGCGTACCTTTGTATGTATCTAGTGCATATTGTATACGTTCTTAGGACAATAAACTATATTAAGCTGATATTTAAAATTGTGTAGCAGTTAAAGCAAGTAAAACTGCTTTTAATGAAGAACAGTTAGCTAAATGAAGTATTTGGCTTAATTTGTATGCTTGGCTTAGAGTGTTGGTTAAAGTTATCAAAAAGAGTGTGCCAAAATAGTGTTTCAAGAGGTTTAGATTATATTTATCTCTATAAAACAGTGATTCCTTTGGGTGGTAAATTGGCGTACATAACAACATAACTTGTTTGCCGTTAAACAAATGATCTGCGTGACACGTTACTCGATCGATTTTAGTAGATCTTATGAAATATTTCTACACATATTTTTTTAAATTACATGTTGCAGTTTTTAGAAGAAAATTAATTCGCGAAAGTTTATCAAAATATTCGTGCTAATAATGATTTAATTAATTTTAAAGCATAAATCATTAAACACATTTATGCAGTCTGTAAATAAGTAAACATCAATATCTAAACTTTATGTGTAAGTAAATAATTTTAGTACCAGTTAGATATTATAAATATTAAATGTGTTTAACTAGCAAGGTAAATTGATATACATACATATGAACTCGTCTATAAATTAAGCGTTTGGCTAAATCATGTGTAGTTATAATGAATAAAACACTAAAAATATAAAATAATTGTAAAATTTGCATAATGTATAGATATTAGCGAATGAAATATAATATAGTTAAATTAATAATAACTCTTGCATAAATTGAAATCATTTAAAAAGGAGCTTAAAGCGAAATAATAGGCACGCTAAGTCAGTCAAAAATTTTCCAATTGATTTAATTAAGGATAATTGATTTAATTAAAGAGCTCTTTGAAACGCCTGTAATATTGCATCGCAGGCAAGACATTTGTGCTTGTTAGTCGACAAAGTGCAATTGATGTGGAGTTCAGCGTTAATGTGGTGCATGAATCAAGAAAATGCTGGCAGCAAGGAAAATAATAAGATCTCGTACATATAAATATGTATATATATTTGAAATCGCTTGAATTTTATCAAGCTCTCACAACTGCACAAAAACGTAATATTATTGTGGAAGTATGAACAAATCATGCAGCCACAGTTAATGACGAGAAGTCGTATCTTGTCATCTGCTGTAACATTACTGGCATGTGCTTTTATATTTTTACAATAAATAATAAATTGACACATGTAAAACTTACTTTTCTACTGATAACTATTAAATCACATCAGCATAACTTATCACGGAAACTCGCCACAAATCATGTAATATACGTTTAACGTGTTTCTTTACATTGCGCGTTGTCTATACGCACTGTAAACACCTGCTTAATCCAGCAAAGAAACAGTGCAAGAACTAACGTGTTTCAAAGGTAACAAATATCAAAGGTATAATTAGTGATTTACATACAGCTGTATTTAAAAAGAAAATAAAAAATTAAATAAAAAAGGGTTTTTAATGTAAACAATAAATTTATGTTATAACTAGATGCATATTAAAAACGAAAACATTTGTACATTTAAACGTTAATTAATACAAAATTCAACTAAATTAATGCTGACTTCTTAGTAGTAGTTATTTTAGCTATCCCCAACCATGACCCTCAATGCAGATAACAGTCTTAACTTTTATTTTATTATTTATCAAAGCCTCAAAACACCTTTTTGCAAAATACTACACTTTTCGCGCACATATTTATCGATTATTGTTCTCAAAATACCAATGTGTCCGTCTTTTAAATAAAGATTTTTTAAACAAATCTTTTCTACAGCCTATATATAATTTATTTTATACAGTATTGTACAAAAATAAAACGCTTTGTATGCTTAAATTTATTTATTATTGAAATGTACATTAATGCCACCCATTCAAACAATTCCATTTCAGTTTTACAGTTGGCCTCACTTTATATAAGTTGTAAAATTATTATTTTATCTAGCAAGTCTATACAATATCAAATTTATTTTTCCTTTATTATTACAATTATTTTTAATTTTTTCATTGATAATTATTATCTTATATATCTATGGCTTAAAACAAAATCTGTTTGATTTCCTTTGTAAAAATATTTGTTTGCATGACTTCACTCACACATTGAACGCAACCTGCAAGCTGATTTCCCGCCGTTGTAAGGAATGCTTTTTATGCTGACAATTGGTGCATTACTTTTTCTTTATTATTATCCACTTTTGTTTTTTATTTTAGTTTTTATAGATTTTCGTATACTATTTTAGTAGTTTTGTTTTTAATTTCGTTTATTTTGGTTTACAAACAAGCAAATATTACATATACACACACAAAAATGTAAATTATAACAATTTTTATTTAACGGAGAAATATAGCAATAAATAATAATAAGTATTAATAACTAATATAATATGTAAAAAATTATTTTTAAGTGTAGCCGTAATTATTGTGAATGACAGAAAATTATGTATGCCTGCAGGAAAGTGATACAAATATTATTATTCTGTAAATTATTTTTATTCAGGGATTTTTGTTAATATGCACTTTCAAAAACTAAAAAAAAATTTTTTTGGGGTGTTGTATTTTAAAGCGTTAAAATGTCTGATAATTTAAGTGCAATATAATCTATTAAAAAATCATAGTTTTTTATTTCAATTTTTTTCTATAATACAAAAACTTAATTAAAGAAAATATTCATACAAAAATCAACAATTAATTTAAATATAATTTCATTTTAGGTTTTTAATATACTATTTCTGATTTCTTTAAAACGGTTAGTTTACACTTATTTTTTAATATTTTAAACCATTAGACAATTTTGTAATGTACATACATAAACACTTTCGTTATTATATTTTTTTTTTAATACTATTTCTGAATGTTTAACACGTTTGCTTTTTAATATTTCAATCATTAAAAAAACTTCGTTAACGAAAATATTCATACAAAAATTAGCAATGTTTTTAAATATAAATTTTTTTAATTTAGTTTTTTAAAGTACTATTTCTGTATTCTTTTAGACGGTTAAAAAAATGCAATATACAATAATGCAGTGAAAATTTGGTACTTTTAACTTTTTATTTTGATTTTTTAATGGACCCTTTCTGAAATTTTTATGCAAAATTATAATAAAATATTATTATATTATTTTCAATTAATTTTTATTTATTTTTTTGCGTTTTTGATACACTATTTCTAATTTTTAAACACTGCGAATATTCACTCACTTTGTATCACTTTAAATATTATAATTAATTTCAATTTTTGGCTAAGTGCAGTTTTATAAAAATTTTTCCAAGTTTTTCAAAATTCACACATTTAATGTTTAAATCAAATTATTTCACTTTTTTCAATTAAGTTTTAATGTAATTTTTTTATGTTCTTTATTTTTTATAATTCATTTGTTATACAGTTACTTTAATTACATTTCAATTCTTTAATGCCTTAGCTTCAAATTTGCAGACTTATTCAAATAAAAATTTATATAAATTTAATTATAATTCAGAAATTGTTAAATCTTTACACTATATACATACATATTTATGATTTGCTTTTTATATATTATTATCAATTTTAATTTAAGTGCCATAATTTTTAATATAATATATTTTTATTTTATACATGCATGTATATTTTTCTTTTTTCTTTTCAATATATATATTTTTTTTTTGTTTTATATATACATATATTTTCTCTATTTTTTAATTTTATGGCATTAATTTAAGTGTTATGAATTTTAATTTAATTTCTTTTTTAGATATGTATCTTTTTTTTTACAATATTTTTTGTTTTATATACATTTTTATTTTGTTTAATTTTTTACTTTTTAATTTTATGAGTTTTTCAAGGATAGAAGTATTAAAATTTATCAATTTTTATTTTTCCATAGTTTAAATGTAACAATTTTTAATTTATTTTTTAATTTTTTTATTTTTATTTTAATTTTTCTTTTTAATTTTTATTTTATTTTTAATTTTACGAGAAAGTGTTAAAATAGTTTAACATTAATTTATAATATTTTAACATTTCTTTATTATATTGCTAATATTTTAAATAAATTTGTGTTACTCATTAAAGTTAAATAAACGTATAAAAGGGTATACACTCGAAAAAATCCAACAAGACACATGAACAGTGGATATTTTATGCTTACATACATAATTTTCTGTCAAAATTATTAAAATATAATTGTAAATAATCATAAGTGCTGCATTTTCAATTTCCACCAAACTTTCAAATATTCCATAACTTTACTTACATTGCGCTTTTCCTCACCCAAACAGGCATCGATGTCATACAAGTAGCCGAACGACAAGTGCTCTCCTCCGCCACCATTGTGGGCATAGCTGTGGGCGGCGTGTTGCTGCTGCTCTTCATCATCGATCTGCTATGCTGTGTAACGGTGCGCATGGGCGTAATGGCTACCATGTGCCGACGGGCGAAGCGTTCGCCATCCGATATCGACGATGAGACCAAATTGGGCAGGTAGGCGCATTAAAGAAAATTTCGCTTTAAATGTAACTGTGATTTAATTACAATTAAACATTCCATTATGTATAAAATGGTATTGCACTAAAAATACGTAATTTCGTATTAATGAAAAAAAAATGAGTAAAACGAAAATTAATTAAAATTTTTTTTTCTTTCACCCTTCTTTTTCACGCAATTATTTGAATTTTGCACAAACAAAAACAAAATTGTTATTTTTTCTCATTGTTTGTGTTTTTTCTCTTTATGAAAACAAACCCACACCGGCTCAGTGCGAATTCACGCGGCACGCAAATGGATCTTGAGTACGCTTGGGTGTTTGCTAGACCGAAATCATTTCTGCTCAATCGCAATTCATTGGTTTTCGTTTAATTCGCATTAATTTCATTTGCATTTTTACACACGCTACTCAAATTGTGCCTTAATTTCACATTTCATTTCCTTTAAATGTCAATAAACATGTGTAAATGTGTACGTGCAGCCTTATATTTTTAGTGCAATATTATTTAGACCTATCCTAGACCACGCACTCCTCACCGATAATCCCACCAACCAAACCGACATACAAAGCAAAGCAGCAGGTGTCGATATTCCATGGAAGTTTAGTGTGTGTCTTCCGCACAAAGTATTTATGGTATACGTTTATTTATAGTAATTAATCCCGTTATCCATCACTTATATTATCTGTATGTATGTATGTGTACGTGCATATGTTGTAATACTACTGTTTTGTGGTGCGTAAGTAACCCACATCAATGCGCTTTTAATTGAACTAACTGTTAGCATATAATGTTACGAGTACCGTTGCTTAAGCAGCAAGTAAGCAATCAAACACTGAACTACTTGCAATCTTCCATAATCACTTTCCAACAATGTTATCTAAGCATATCTGTTTATATTTGTACAACAACAACTTTTGTATTTGCTATTTGTGTGTAACCTCCTCACCGCCACCTTCCTCCTCGCCATCAAACATATCCATCCCCATGCTCCTCAATCACTCGCTCTATCATACATCCTCGTGCTCCTCATTCTAACATATTCACCAAAACCAAAAAAAAAATAAAAACAACCAAAAAATACGTGAAACATTTAACCAAGCAGTCTTTACGGTTGGCATTTCCCGCTACTTAATTACAGTGGGCAGTTGGTTAAGGAACCTCCACCATCACCGCTACCATTACCGCCACCCGTTAAACTCGGTGGATCACCTATGACATCGCCATTGTACGTATCACCAAAGTAAAAAATTTAATATTCGTAATTGAAAATCATTTTGCATACTAACCTTTGATGTTGCGCATGTGTGTTTTCTATATATTTGTATGTATTTTATGTATATTTTCCCGTAGTTCCTAGGTGGAACATAGGGTCTCATGTACTATGTATTTTATACGTAGAAATTATTATTTACATATACACACAAGTATGTGTAAGTAGTTACTAGATTTATTTCTATTTAAATATTTTATAATTATTGCATTTGGTATTAGTAAGTAATTGCTAAATCACTCATACGACCTGGCGTACTCTACAGTTCAGGCTTCGTTTAGACTGAGCTATATACGAAAAATCTTGCTAAAAAAGATAAATATACCCGCCGAACACTCCAACAACATTCGGCTCCTTGTAACCAAACGAATCCGAATTTACATTCTGCCAAGTACTGTTATTTGCGCATTATTCTCAATTTATTTGGGGAATATTTGCGGAATATTCTCTGCCGATACAACAACTAGAACCGTAGCTGTTCAATTCAATTTTCAAATATAACGGGTTTTCAATAGGTACGCTACCTAAGTAGAGCAATAGGGACAGCAAATGACACCATATTTTCCCCGCTCTCATAACATTTCTCTTCAGTAAGGTTTGCCATTTCATCATATACGTTCCAACACGGGTCGAAATTATTAAAATTTATTTTTTCATGGAGGTATAGCCTCTCCCAGGGAGATGAGTATTCACTCCGTTAGCAGATGCATAGTACTAGCGTTGACCTTGCAAACTGTGTGTTCAAAGTTAGTCAAGGAATGTCTGTTCTCACTAGAAATATGATCAAGCTACTTCAACTTTAGACTCGTTTAAGTGCCTGGTAATGGATCGTAATAACGGAATGGCTGGCAACTGCAAAGCCGTTGGGCCAGAAAGAGGGGGCACCCGCACCCCACTCACAACCGAGTAGAAACGAGTTGGATCTCTGTTGTCACCTTGCGTTCCAAGACTTCCTTCTGGCCTAGAGTAGAGTAGAGCGTAGGAGAACTACTAAACTGTTTCAGCTTAGCAAAGTTCATATTGCCACAATCGTAAGAATTACTTACTGGACATTGTCCAATAGACCTAAAAATCGTATCGAACGTAAGTTGTCAAAGTTCTATTGTATAGGTGAGGTGGTAACATACTCGCACTTTCTTCTCCACTGTTCCCGCCAAAACTGACATCAACCGCCTCAACAAACATAGCTTTGTAGGAAATTGATTGCTCTATAAAAATGGTCTCATATGATTTTTCGATTAAGTTAAGCGTTTACGAGATATTCATCGTCAAACATCAATGCATATTAAGGTAGATAAAAAAAAAAACATTTTTTACTACTCTGAAAAATAGGTTCCTAGACACCTCTAAGAAAGTCTATAAGTTTCATCATTCATAATAATTTTTTTTCATTGAATTATAAAATTCATAAGAAATAAAAAGTTTTCCCAAAAATAACCAAACTTTAACTGTTAATATCTTTTAAACGTTTGGGTTTACGAAAAAATCATATTGGACCTTTTTTGTAGAGCATTCAATTTCCTACAAAATCTAAGGAACAAGATATTTTTTCAAGTAGTTGGAAGCGAGATATAAATTTTTCTATCTTCCCATTACAATTAAAAACTCATGTTTGGAGAGGCTTTCTTAGAGGTGTCTAGCAACCTATTTTTCCGAGTACAAAACGAAAAAAAAAATTTTTTTTTTTTGAATCACTCTAATGTACATATGTATATGATAAATTATGTAAGAGTTGTAGGTATGGTACAGACCGGCGTTATAAGCTGCCCAATTGAAATCTCTAAACGATCGACCATTTAGCGTAACGTACCCTAACTCTTTAAGCAACTTTTTTTCTCAATTTATGAACTGTCATTTCTATAATTACAATGTTGCCTGTTTTTGTATTAGTAAAATCGTAAACTAAACAACTTTAGAATAATTGAACGACTCAATAGATGCACATTCCACATTTGTCGTTCATAGACTTTCTTGGTCGGTTAGCTTGTATTTTGTTCAATTTTGAGCGATGTTCAAGCCCCTACACTTATCAGCTGAAACGATGGAGACAGGTATTTTTCGTTGTGCTAAAGGACGTCTACAGTTGCATGAGGTTGCCGATTTTTTTCTCTTAAGCTTTTATTTCTTTACTTTTTACTATAATATATAAAGAGCTAATAATATTTATAGTTTGATACGCATTTAAACAAAAAATTTTAAACGGTTGCCACTACAAATTTTTTATACTGTTTCCTGTTTCCTTATAAAAATATGTTTTTTTTTTAGAGTTTTATGATATTCTTATTAACAATCGATAAATAACATATTAGAAAGCCGCAATTGAACTACTTATGTTATTGATTGATTATTGGAAATATTTGATTTTGGATTTTGTTACTCACTTTTTGACGCTTCACTAACAATTTACTGGCAATTTCATTATTTAAAAAAAGTTTATTATAAAACTTACTTACTTTGCTAACAAAATTCACTTATGCACTCTCTTCATTTAACAGAGACGAAAAGCAGCCTTTGCAGACACCAACTGGTAGCATGAAGCAAAACTCCACCGTCGAATTCGATGGACAATTCGTGCATTCGCGCAGCGGCGAAATACTCGGCAAAAACTCAGCTGTGTGAATGAAACTGGAAGTATTCTAAGGACCAAATGAAATCACACAAAACGGATAAATTAGCTGGAAACGTTGAAATCGAGCATTAACATTTATAAAACAAAAAACCGACTAGACAAATATGTTGAACAACAAAATTTGTTCAAGTGTACGTGTTAAATGTCAATGCATAGTGGCGCTGTAACACTGGTGGCGAACAAAATAATAACTATTTGAATGGATACGAACAAATATGACAAACAAAAACTACAGAACAGTTGTAAACAATATTATGAAATTAAAAATATGCTTCATTTTATAAAAACAGAAAAAAATACAGCTTATACATATATGTTTCCGCTAAATATTATAATTACAACAAATAGACATTTATATGTTAAACAACAGAAGCTTAAAAGCATACGTATTATACAGTAAATTACATGCAAAATAGTAAAAATCGATTCCAAGTGCAAAAAGCAACAAAAATTCCACAAAACATTATTTCCTTAAAAATAGTATTTTTTATTATTTTTAAAATATTTTTAAGCTAATTTCTAAACATTTTATGAAACACAAATAAGCCCAAAAGCTCTACTTGTATATTCATAATATTTTAAGTGTCTGCTTTACTTGACCTGCGTAACAGTTAAATCCATTCATTTCTGCCTTAAAAATAATATAAAAAAATCATTTAGCATTAATATATGTTCTGTAATTGGAATGTATTTAATAACAAATATTGATAATTAATAGTAGTTAAGAATAATTTGCTGTTATTAAGTGCTTATGTATGCAAAAACAAAGTGTGAACGGCACTCATATTTAAACTAAGATTTAGTATATGTTAAACATTAACAATTATTTTATTTTTAATTAAATTCAGTGTAGAAATTTTAATTTTTTACTTTCTGAAAGCATTCAGTTCTTAAAATAATGTACTTAAAAAAATACTGTAAGACTATTAAAAGCTGTGTGAAAGCGTAAACTCGGGGCTTAAGCCTGCATACTATCTGAGAATTGTAAATTAATTCCGGCATTATTAAATGAAAAATTTATTTTGAGCAAAAAGTTGCAAAATAAAGAAAGTAAAGTGCATACAATTTCTTTTAGAAATTAAAAATAATTGTTATTATGTTTTATTTCTTTTTTCTATACTTAAATTTATTAAAAGTTTATTTTGAGAAAAAATTGTAAAATAAATATAATTAATTCATACAGTTTCTTTTGGTAATTAAAAATAATAATTATTTTAAATTGCTTCATGATTTCTCCTAATGGTAACGTTTAGCATGAAAAAATACAATAATTACAAAAACAAAATGATCTGCAATTCATATGAAAATCTACTTCGAGTTATTATTTAGTTTATTAATAAATTACTTTATTAATTTTAAAGTAATAATTATGTATTAAATAAAAAAACGTTTGGTTTAAACAGCAATTTCGATTCAAAAAACATTTGCATAAATTATATCTACAAAATTTATTATTATCTTATCAAATGAAAACTGAGAACTTATAATTAAACGAAATTCATTAAGCAAGTTCACCATTTATCACTTCATAACAACCATTATCATGTTTTGCTGATTTTATTTTATTTTAATCAACAACATTTATAATAATTGAATAAATAGCTTTCTAAAATATTAACATTATTTTTTACACACTTTTAACGAGGGCACAGATTCCATATTTTATTAAATAACTCATTTAGTCATTAAAAAAAGTATGCGTCATTAGTTATAACAACGTATAGATAACAATTGTATGTCAAATGTGGCTTATGTGTATAGAAAAGAGAGAAAATTATATATATTTAATATAAGAACGGAACATTAAACAAAGATTCATTGCTCAGAAATTTTCGCCAAAGATATGAAAATGTGAAAATGAAAATGCTAAAACATCAAAGTGTAAACGTAGCTTAAACAAGTTAAGAAAAGTGCTCAAGCATTGACAAATACAAAATTTTTTCGTGTTACAAATTAAAAAGAACTAATAAAAAAATTTAAATTAGCATGACAGTTGATAAAAAAATATCTTGTGTAAAAATTAAAAAAAAAAACATGGTTTGGATATAACTTCAATAAACAACCAACTTAAATAAATTACAATAAAGAGCATTATTGACAAATACTTCAACTTCATGATTTTAGTTAAGCATTTTCTGAATATATATATGTATATTCTTGCATCAGCACATAAAATATATTTAAATAAGATAAAATAATATTTGTTTACAATCATAAAAACTTAACATGTAAATTAATTAATAATTTAGTATAAAAGCGTATAATTGTATTTGTATAGTATTAATGGCTCAGTTTAAATCAAAAAGCGTATTAATAAAAATGAGTTTACAACAAAAGTAAATGTATTTAGTAGTTTTAAGGCTTTTTTCTTTTACATTATACAATGGGAGTAAATAAATATAAGTATGTAATGCAAGTGGAAACATAAAAACAAATAAAAGCGTATGCATTTATTACAAAATAATATGTTTTGAATTTTCTTTTAATTGCATTTAATTATTCAACACTAATTTGCACCTTACCCTATACTCAAGCGCCTTTTACAGAGCTTTTTACAAAAAATAAAAAGAAAAAAATAAAATAATTAAGCAAATATATGCCCAACTATAAATAAATAAAAAAAAACATATTAATCTTTAAATTAATATAATGAAAAATACATACATAAATATTTACCGAGAAAAATTTTAGTTCCACATTAAGCAAAAGAATTTAAGAAAATGTCATATTTACTTACGTATACATATGCATATGTACGTTTTTCCAAGTTGAATTTGTACAAAAGCGTATTTTGAATATTGAAATTTAAAAAAATGTTTTTGCTAAAAACATGAGTTGTATAAATACGATTTATGTATAGATACATACTATATATGTATGTATGTATATGGCTGATTACCTTAAATCAAACACAAAGCATTTTCCGCAACTGCCAAAAAATTCAAACAAAAAATTAAATTAAATTCAAAATGTTCTTATATAACATTTATCTGTAATTGAGAAATTATTGTTGTTGTATGTAATCTTTTATACTAATCATAAAATATTTACATACATACATACATACATGCATGCATCATAATGATTAGATCATTAAATCGAATTGAAAAAAGCGGTACGGTATAAATGAATAAATGAAAGACTAAAATTAAAAACAGAATCGTGTATTTTCATTTCAAAAAATTGTGAAGGTATGTATGTTTTTCCTCTTGCCAAGTAGAATGGAAATTGGCACAAAAAAAATAAAGAATAATAAGAGTAAAGTTGCTGGTACATAATTCATTTTGATTTAACTACATATTGTAGCAGAATAAATTGTCGATGTTTTTAACTGGTTCTCCATATATTGAAAATTTCAATAGTGCTATCATTATTTGATCAAACCAGCAGAGATAGCTATTAAGGAGGTATTCTGGTTTCGAAATTCGAAAAAAACCGTTTTTTTGTATATTTTTATAGTAGTTTATAAAGAAAATGTCCCTAAGAGCATTTTTCGAAATTCAAATTATTTTCCGAGTTACAGCTCATTTTGTGACGCGCCGACTAGACCGTTTCGCAGCCGGTAACAACTCGTTTTTCTCATAACTACTTTTCTAGAAACGGTGTGCATGATATCTCAAGTTCTACTTAACTGACATTATAGTATCGCACTACGAAGAGCTTTCGATTTTTTTTTTTTTTTTAAATTCCGAACCACAAAAAAACAGAAAATACGAGACCTTTTTTTCAAACCTCCACCATTTTGTAAAAAAAAAATCAAAAGCGTTTCGTAGTGCGATAACTACACTTTTACTCTTCACGGATTTCGCATAAATTTTCATTTTAGGTCTCGGAAAGGATTTGTATTTTGCACACCAGGACAAGCCATTGTTTCATCAGTCTCTACTTCGCCGACCTGCAGTTTTTTTAAATTAAATCTTTTTTCTTATATTATTTATGTTTTGTATTCTTAGAATATCAATAAAAAAGCATGTAAAAAAATGGATAGTCAAAATAATTTTTGTTTTTTTTTTTATCGCGTCAAAAAAAATACCTAAAATTCGGGCTTCTGAACCAGAATTCTTCCTTAAGCTATCAAAGAACTTAACATGCAATCTGATGTAAGTGCCTTTTGAACTTTCGTAAATCGAAATTCTATAACGCGAAATTCTCCATAACTCGAAAACTTAAACTGGCAATAGAAGTCAAATTGCATAACAACTGCGTTTTTTGTGGATTATGAGCATTCGAGTTAGAGAAATGCTACTGTACAAGCATTTAACAAAAGCCTATAATTCCAACCTTATCTCATTTCTTAACAACCGATAATAACAAATCAAACACTAGTGTTCACAATTTAAAAAGTAACTGGATTTGAGAAGTGTTTCCTTTTTTTGACAATTCGCAGTAATGCATTTGCGATTACACAATGGTACCATACATTTATGCTTTAATTCACATAGGCAAATTTACAATACGTGTGCATTCGGAAATTTACTACAAAATAATGTACAAATTTGTATTAGCAGCTCCAATAATTGACCAAATGACAGAAGAATTGTGTTGTTGGCCGGTTATTGGAACCTACTCATGTCCGGTTATAGGAATTGCTTTTGTATGAAAGTAATAATGAAGACGTTGTGTGTATGAAATCTATCCAGTTATGGGAAATGTCCGGCTATGAGGACTGATCCAGAATTGCATTGTAAATAATTACAAGTTCATCAAAATAGCAAATTATTAGCAATAAGGAATAGCTTTATAATAGAATATTAATTAATTCACAATAAATAGAAATAGGAATAAACAAATATACAATTGTGAATGTCATACGCATGACAGCCCAGTCCTACGTTTGCTTGGTCTCTTAAAATAAACAAAGTGTTCCCAATTAGAATGTAGTGCATTGTGAGATTTAATAGACAAAAAAATTATCATAAATTGCTTATTTTTATGCTCGGTGTTTTCCACATATCATATATCGAAAATACATATATTCTTTTGCAGCAATAAAAATATAGTTGTACATTGTTTCAAATTGTTTCGTCATGTCTGAAATGCGAATCCGTCCACGACAGGTGCTCATACTTATTATTGTGTTCCTAGTGATATTGCTTTTAGTGCATCGGAATGGGAAGCGTACTTGCCAGGGTCCCGAATTTTTGCAGGCTATTTATGCTAAACAAACGGAGAACGCTTTACCAAAAATTTATGCCATAACACCAACATACAGTCGGCCATCGCAAAAAGCCGAACTAACAAGGTAAATATGTACTTTACTAATTAATCACAAATATTGGCCTACAATATCATATCTTTCTTGTTTTATCTGTGCAGATTGTCACATATATTCATGCTTATGCCTAATTTACATTGGATTTTAATTGAAGATTCCAATACAACGACGAAAGTAGTGCGCAACCTGTTGACGCGAGCGGGTTTAACGGAACGTTCAACCCAACTCAACATTAAAACACCAGTTAATTATAAATTGAAAAATAAAGATCCGAACTGGCTGAAGCCACGTGGAGTGGAACAACGAAATTTAGCCCTCAGTTGGATACGTACAAATGTAGATCCAGCGGAACATAGTGTGATATTTTTTATGGACGATGACAACTCTTACAGTGTGGAGCTGTTTGTGGAAATGACTAAAATCGAACCCGGTCGTGTTGGCATATGGCCAGTGGGTTTAGTAGGTGGACTTATGGTGGAAAAACCTATACTTAATGCTGAAAATACGCAAGTAATTGGTTTTAATGCAGCGTGGCGACCGGAGAGACCATTTCCTATAGATATGGCTGCGTTCGCAATTAGTACTGATTTGTTATTTAAATATCCACAAGCGCAATTTGCTTACGAAGTGGAGCGAGGCTACCAAGAAAGTGAAATATTAAGACACATAACAACAAGAGAACAACTACAACCTTTGGCGAATAATTGCCGAGATGTGCTAGTGTGGCATACTCGTACTGAAAAAACAAATCTCGTATCTGAAATAAAACTGAATAAAGATGGGAAACATTCTGACGTTGGCATGGAGGTCTAGCATTAATAAAAGAGAATTTAAAATTTAAAAAAAATTGCGTCATGATTTAAATGCTCGCAATTTTTTTTTTATATCCGGTATATTTACGCATTAATAATTCTCCACAAGTGATTAAAAAAGATCGTATATCGTAGTACTTCCAAAATATTTATTATATACATATATTATGCCCATAAACACATTTAGTTATATAAGAATTAAACAATACATACATATTTAAAATAGTTTATTATCTTAAGTAGTAATATTATTAATTGAAAGTATAAGCAAATTTTTATAAATTTTACTAACAGACTTAAAAGTTTGTTGATTTTTTATATAATAAAAAAGTATGCAATTGATATAATATGCAGAGTTGCTTATCAGATCAGTTAGATAAGAAATATTCAGACAGCTTGTTATTTTTAATGTCAGCTAAACAAACAACAAAAGTGCAATAAATACCGTCAACCAATTACATTATATGTCAATATGTTTTTTTTTTTGTTTTTGGAAATTTAATGCATTAATAATAAAATGTTACACATCATTTTATGAATGTAAAAGATTTTTTTGTGAAATGTCTGCTTATTAAAACAATTAAAATTTCATACTTCTTACGTAGGTGGGTAGAACTTGGTATTATCTTTTTACTGCTGTTACTTTCCGTTGATTTTCAAAGCAACACTTTTTTTGATTAACAGTTATATATTATTAACTTGAAATTTATTCAAGTTTTTTGTTATTTATGAAAAAAGAAAGTGAGTAGCTCGGTGAATTGTTCGATCAGGATCGTAGTTGTTGTGGTAGCAGAAGGCATACCTGAATGTACTTGAAAGAACGCTGCTGAGGTGACAGTACTTGGCGGGATAAAACCCCGGTTTCGTTTCGGCTATGTACACCTAACTGTCTTGGCAACGGCAGCGGTATTATAAGAAAGTTAGAAATCTTTTAACATAGACATACCCAACATACATAGGTCCTGCGTGTAATTAGTACCCGCGCGATACTAGTCATGTTTTTGTTGTTGTAGCGGGTACCTAGTCTCCGTTGGGATTTCTGGGAAAAATAAGAATTCATGTTTTTGGACTACTATATAATAATTGTGGCATAAATTTTATATACCAATTAAAATAATAAATTTCAAATGAGGAATGATATTTTGATTTATGCTTGTATAAATTTATTAAATTTAAGACTTCACTCATTCCCAACCCATTTTGCATAATTGTTCTGCAAATTAACAATATTAACCTAAATATGAATTTTTTGGAAAAGTGTATTAAATTATTTAGAAAATATACTTTATTTTTATAATTTTACACAACCGTCTTAATACTCGCTCTACTAAATTTAATATTACCGAAATGAAACTGCCGTCGGTATATACTTACATATGTAAATGGGATCTGTTGCCTCTTCGTAATTTTCATAGAAATGAAAACTGATCTGTCAAACTGCTGAAGTGACAGCTTATTGCTTTTAATACATTGTATACTAATTAGTATTCCATATAGATTTCTAGTATTCCATCAAGATTTCTATGAATTATTTTACGAACTTTTTATTTAATTCTTGGTGCACCCGCTCTGAATAAATTCTAGTTTTTATCTATATAAAGGACAATCGAATTTTAATTTGTAAATTTACGTTATTACTACATATTGAATGGGTTTGAAAGAAGAAGAAGAATTACAATGCAAATTCAATTTGTGACAACAAAGTGTAAATAAAACATATGTAAACTGAAAAATTCTAATAGATTCGAATAGTAAAATGATTTGCCGACTGTGTTTAATTGAGTCAAATGAAATTTTAAAAATTTATAACGAAACCGGAGAAATGATAGATAATGACATATTGAAAGTAGTGGCAAAACATTTCCAAATTGAGGTATGATTTTTATTGATATACTGTTGAAATTTTAACTCAGTCCTGCTCCACTCTATTTTAGATTCGATACGATGATGCAGTATCTAATATAATATGTTTGGTATGTTGGGATTATCTATCGAAGTTCCATAAATATTGGTTGAGTATCGAAGAAAAGCAGATAACATTGAATAACCAATTGCATTTTACGGAAATAAAACGTGATATCGAAGATGTGCAGACAGAGGGTTTCGCTGGAGCAGAAAATAATTCAGCTAATGAAAAAATAGAGACTGGTTTGTGTGAACCTGAAATAGATATGTTAATTCAAAATACAGACACATTTGGAGTTGAAACCGAATTTGTTGCTGCAAAAACTGAAGAAGAAGATGAGGCGACTGTTGATTGTGATGTTTTTGCCACCACAACAAATTCCCTTGGTGAGAACATAAAATATGATTCATTTCCTTTATTCCTTTAAATGTACCATCTGCATGCTTTCCTATTTTAGACATCCTTTCAAGAGAAAATGAAATTGAAACTGAGGATATTGCACCAAATAGTCAACAAAAACGCAAATACACTAAAAGGAATAAAAAGCTAGAGAAATCAATTTCAGAAAAAGGAAAGAGAAAAAGGGGTCGACCTAGGTTAACAAATAACAATTCAAAAGCGAGTTCAAGTCCCACCAAAGAAAAAAAGATCGAAAGTTCCCAAACTTATGAAGAAAAATTGAAAACTATACAGGAAGCTGATAAGTTTTTAGCAGAAAACACACAGTTGAACTGTTGTATTTGTACGGAACAATTAAACGATTTTAAGGAACTTAAAACTCATTTTCGACAAAAACACCAATGCACCGGATATGTGATTTGTTGTAATCTACGCTTTAATAAACGTACTTTATATGTGGACCATATTCAGTTGCATAAGAATCCAGACTTCTTCAAGTATTTTTTGCTCTCAAATTCAATATATAAGTTTGATTTATTCGGTTTCGTTTTTAAATACTTTCGCAGGTGCTGCATTTGTAATAAACAACTAATAAGCCGCAAAAATTACGCAAATCATATGCACTCGTTGCACCCGGCTGAAGAAAATCTGCAATTTGCTTGTAAACTTTGTCCGAAAAAATTTTCTAAGCAATATATACTAGATAGTCACATAAAAATGCGTCACATGCCCAAGGACCATATTTGTAATCTCTGCGACAAGGCGTATGTAACGAGTTTTATTAAGAATGTTATAATATTTCATTATTTATACAATTTCAGATTTGCAAGTATCTGGATTTTGAAGCAACACGAAAAAGCTGTTCATCGCAATGAATTTGAATCAGTTTGTGAAATATGTGGAAAGCGTTTGAGGAATGCTGCAAACTTACAATATCATATGGATAACATACACAATACCGAACCACGTCCGGAAGTTGAATGTACGCTTTGTCATAAATGGCTAAAAAGTGACCGTAGTTTGCGGAAGCATATGATTTCACATCGTGATGAAGCATCAGGTACAGTTTTTAAATGTCCTCAATGTGATGTTGAGAAAAAATCGAGACATTCGCTTGCATCACATATCCGGTATCATCACTCCAACCGAAGTTTCTCCTGCACAATGTGTACCAAAGAATTTAAAACTCCAATCGCACTGAAGGTTGTAAAATTAAATAGTTAATAATTAATTCAATTTAATCGAATGCTATTTTGCAGGAACATGAAGCCACCCATACTGGTGTCGATTTGTATACTTGCCCCTTCTGCCCTAAGACGTTCAGATCCCACGCCAATATGCATAAACATAAATTGCATAGTCACTCAGATGAATGGGTTCGCAAATATGCGCAACCCAATGAATTCACCCAAAGTCTTTTAAACCAAACGCGTAACACCGAGACATAACTGAACTTATTTGAATTGGCTAAGCTGATTTATAAACTTTTGTTGTGCACTTTGTTAAAATTAAGTTTAATGATTCTTCAAATATACATATAAACACAATTAGTGTATAATATATTAACGATTTCTTTCCTAATGATGAGCTTTGTAATAATAAATAACCAATTAACAAATTGAATATAAAACCATTATAATTCTAGTCTCAAATGTGACAAAATCTCTCAAGTGTACTCGCTCTTTTTTTCGAAAAATGTCGTGTATTATTGTTTTTGATATATTGGTAGTCGACGTCGTTGCATTCGTATATCTCCAGAGCTACCAGTCACATTGTGTCACCATAAAGTGAAAGGTGAGATTTTAAGCTCAATTTTACAGAAAAAAAAACAAAATTCGACGAAGCTGAAAAAAAGTTACAGATGTTCACAAATGAGTGAAAATAATGAAGAAATTCGCTATTTGTTTTGTATAAAAAAGGGAATAATGCCACGCTTGGTGATTTGCGAAGTTTACGGAGACGATGCTGTATCAATTCGTGTAGCACAATTGTTCGCTCACTTCCGTTCAGAAAATTTCAAAATTTCGATTTACACTGATGGAATAATATCTCTAGCGGAAAAATGGCAAGTGGTCGACCAAAATAGTACCTATTTGTACATAAGTTGAAGTTTGATTAGAAATACGAAAATACTTTTTCGACCACTCAATATTTTTGTACGATCTTGCAAAATATTTATTTTCTCTTAACAAACCGAATCGATTTTCTCTTATATACAGTACGATTATGAGTGAATATGTCCTATTATTACTAATTTTTACAAAAAATCAGTATACCAAAAAACAGTACAAACAATTTTCTTCAACAAATTCAATTAAAGGCAATTTTTCAATAGGTTGAAATTACTTCTTATTTATTGAAAAACCATAAGCTAAAAGAAAAACATGAAAACTTTCAATTGATCAAAAGTTACCCGCTTTTTTACTTTGACGCTGCAGTTGGTTCGCCGGGTATGTGATGCAACCGAATGTCTCGATTTTTGATAACTGCACCAGATGCTTTAGCACGATGTGAAATCATATGCTTTCGCAAACTGCGATTACTTTTTAGCCATTTATGACAAAGCGTACATTCAACTTCCGGACGTGGTTCGGTATTGTGTATGTTATCCATATGATATTGTAAGTTTGCGGCATTCCTCAAACGCTTTCCACATATCTCACAAACTGATTCAAATTCGTTGCGATGAACAGCTTTTTCGTGTTGTTCCAAAATCCAGATACGTGAAAATCTGAAATTTTGTAAATAATGAAATTGATTGAATTACAGTAACAACATTCTTAATAAAAGTAGTTACGTACGCCTTATCACAGATATTACAAATATGGTCCTTGGGCATGTGTCGCGTTTTTATGTGGGTATCTAGTATGTATTTCTTAGAAAACTTTTTTGGACAAAGTTTACAAGCAAATTGCAGATTTTCTTCAGCCGGGTGTAATGAGTGCATATGATGTGCGTAATTTTTGCGGCTTATTAGTTGTTTATTGCAAATGCAGCATCTGCGAATATATTAAAAAACAAAACCAAATAAATTAAACTTTTATTTTTAAGAGCAAAAAATACTTGAAGAAGTCTGGATTCTTATGCAGCTGAATATGATCCGCATATAAAGAACGTTTATTAAAACGGAGATTACAACAAATCATATATCCGGCGCATTGGTGTTTTTGTCGAAAATGAGTTTTAAGTTCCTTAAAATCTTTCAGCTGTTCCGTACAAATACAACAGTTCAACTGTGTGTTTTCTGCTATAAACTTATCAGCTTCCCGGATAGCTTTGTTTTGGGAACTTTCGACTTTTATTTCTTTGGTGGCACTTGAACTCGCTTTTGAAATCGTTTTGTTCCTTTTGGTATATTTGCGCTTCTGTTGACTATTGGATGCAATATCCTCAATTTCAATTTCATTTTCTCTTGAAAGAATATCTAAAATAGGAAAGCATGCATTATCAGATTACTACAATTGAATGAATAAAGGAAACTTATTTTGAATATCAACATGGTTTATGTACCAAGGGAATCTGATTTTGGGCCAAAAACATCACAATCAACAGTCGCCTCAATTTCTTCTTCAGTTTTTGCAGCAACAAATTCGGTTTCAACTCCAAATGTGTCTGTATTTTCAATAAACATAACTATTTCAGGTTCACACAAACCAGTCTCTATTTTTTCATTAGTTGAATTATTTTCTTCATAAGCGATACCTTCTGTCTCTACATCTTCGGTATCACGTTTTATTTCCGTAAAATGCAATTGGTTATTCAATGTTATCTGCTTTTCTTCAATACTCAACCAATATTTATGGAACTTCGATAGATAATCCCAACATACGAAACATATTATATTAGATACTGCATCATCGTATCGAATCTAAAATTAAGTGGAGCAGTACTGAGTTAAAACCTTAACAATATATCAAAACAATCATACCTCAATTTGGAAATGTTTAGCCACTACTTTCAATATGTCATTATCTATCATTTCTCCGGTTTCGTTATAAATTTTTAATATTTCATTTGACTCAATTAAACACAGTCGGCAAATCATTTTACTATCCGATAAGAATTTTTCAGTTTGCATATGTTTTATTTACACTTCGTTATCAGAAATTGAATTTAGATTGTAATGTGCTGAACACATAGAGCACGACAGTTTGCAAGCGACATCTCTCAAATATTAAAATACACGCGTTGTTATGGACAGCTATATGACTACACGACTGCAGGCTCTCGGTTGTCGATATCGCTAACTTGAAAATATTTTTAAATTTGCCGACGACAGTAGAGAGGAGTGGTGACACTCGTATGTAAAATGTAAATTATTCAAAGCTCTGTATATAACAGATTGTAATAACAATTGATAATTTAAAATAAAAATATTTACCTATTTACTTCTTTTTTGCATAAAAAATTTTACTTTGAACAAAATATTAAAATTTCATTGAAGTGAAAGGCATTACTTCTTTTTTGCATAAAAAATTTTACTTTCAACAAAATATTAAAATTTCAACATGGCAACAACGGATTGTGTACATACAAAATGGACAACTGTGTAGTTTTGTGTAAAAGCCGGCCATTGTTATGTCGCTACCTTTTTAGAAATATTCATGTAGTAGGCTTCACCACGCCATTTACAGTTCAGGGTCGTGCTGCCATGTCGTGTCGCTTTCTGTGTTCAGAGCGTAAGACTTCTTCTTCTTTAAAATCCCTTCAATATGTAGTAATAGTGTAAATTCACCTATTCTGGTCATGTTATTGTTCACTCCATCCCGTCTATAAAATTCAATTATACTTATAAATAAAAACTAGAATTTATTCAAAGCATGTGCACTAATAATTAATTAAAAAGTTGTTAAAATAATTCATAGAAATCTTAATAATTTATTGACTCTTCAAATTTGTTCTCCATCAGGTGGTAAAATATTTAACAAGCTTTTGGTAATCTCGCTTGGTTGCGACCGTTTACGAACCCACTCATTTGAATGATTATTGACCTTATGTTTGTGCATATTGCCATGAGACCTAAATGTCTTTGGACAAAAGGAACAGGTATACAAATGGGTTCCAGTATGTGTAGTTTCATGTTCCTATAAATGGAGAAAGCGATATTTAACATATAAATATAATTTTTTTTGTTTTTGATTTGAATATACATATACATTACCCTCAATGCGCGGGGATTTTTAAATTCTTTATTGCACATTGTGCATGTAAACACTTTATCCGAGTGATGATATCGGATATGAGCGGAAAGCGCATGACGTGTATTTTTTTCCATACCACACTGAGGACATTTGAACTCTTGTCCGGACGCTTGGTCTCGATGTATGATCATGTGTTTTTTTACACAACGTGCATTTTTCAACCACTTAAGACAGATTTTACATTGTTCTTCCGGACGAGGTTCTGTATTATGAATGGCCTCCATGTGAGACAAAAGATTTTGGGCGGTTTTAAGACACTTGCCGCAAACTTCACAAACAGAGTCGTATTCATTTAAATGTACTGCTTTTTCATGCTGCTTTAAAACTGCGGAATTTATGAATCTTAAAAAAAAAGAATAATATCAAGAATTGATTGTAAAATCCGAAAAAAATTTATCACCCCTTATTGCAGGTTTTGCAGATATAATTTCGCTCTGTAGTATGGCTAGACTTTATGTGATAGTCTAAAATGTACTGCTTAGCAAACTTTCTGGGGCATAATTTACAGGGATACAGTAAACTTTCTGCGTCTGGATGTATAGTGTCCATATGATTTTGGTAGTTATTTCTGCTTGCTAATTGTTTATTACAGAGTGTACATCTATATAAAGGTTTTGATCAATAATACATAAAGTCGTTAAAATTTTATTTGAAATAAGTATGCAAAACTTACTTGAAAAAATCTGGGTCTTTATGAAGTTTCAGATGGTCCACATATAAAGTCCGTTTTCTATACCGATTATTACAACAAGGTATATAGCCTACACACTGATGTTCTTGTCGAAAATGTTTCTTTAAATCTGTGAAATCTTTAAGTGATACAGCGCATAAGCAACAAGATAATTGTGTGTTTTCTGCTATGAATTCGTCTAATTCCCGTATCAAAGTTTTTGTATTATGTTTTTTAACGACTTTCTTTCCTTCTATTTTTAAATTATCCTTTTCAACATTAACATCAGATTTTATTTTTCCCTTTCTTTTCTTTGAACAACGAGTTTTATCAATACTTTCTTTTTCTAGTTTTTTCTGTTTGGTGCCTCTTTTCGTGTATTTCCGCTTTTTAGTAGACCTTAATTCCATTACATTTTCTTCTGAAACTAACGGCTAAATTTAATGGTCGTGAAAGAATTTTTTTATAATCATAGTTACCTTCATCTGTATATGATGGTGTAGGAGAAGGCAATGAGTCTCGATCGCTTGATAGAACATCATCCTTCATTTCAACAGCATTAAATTCCAATCCATCTGTAGATATCATCGGATGTACAACCAAGTCTATCTCTGGTTCTCGTAATTCATTATTTTTTGTGTCAATAGGAGATTTTACATCGGCACTGGTGAGTTCCAGTTGAAAATCATCTACATCTTGTTTTATTTGCGTGCACACTATATATGTTTGCAATGTTTTCTGTTTTTCATCTATTTTTAACCAAAATCTGTGGAAAACCGATGTACATTTCCAACACTCTGCACAAATCTTATTGGAAATAATATCACTTGGTTGTACCTGTTATTGATTGGATGTTTTAATGGTGCCGAAGCATATTCATATTTAAGCCTTACCTCGAAATGAAAGTATTTAGTAATAATTTTTGCAACTTCAGTTTCTGCATTGTCAGAGAATATATCTAAACTATCATGTGAATCTTCCAAACAGAGACGACAAACCATTTTTGTCGAATCAAAATACTGCTAAGTTCAGTTTCAGTCCGTCTTCTTATTATTTATTTACTTCCTCTTCTTTCAAAACCCAATTTAATTCACGGTAGTATTTTATATTGAATACCTAATTCGCTTCTTGTTAACGTTGCCAAACTATCAAAACAAATCTATTAAGTATTTGTATATACTATTTCAATCAATTGGTAACTAATTCAAAACGGAGGAGTCCAATAACGGTAACGCAACAAACGCTAAATAATGAATATTAGGTGCAGTTTAATGAGTAACAATAGTCTTATTTCTAGTTTAAATTCTTAGTCACAAATTTATAATACTGTATCTTTAAGACTGTGGTTCACTAAATGGTAATAAAGTCAGATACCCAGAAGGCATATCATTCGCTTGAATAGAGTGCTGTGGCAACTTTTCTTCCGATTTTTGCTGTAAGTTCTCATTACATTTTTCATGTACTGATTCATCCGAATGATTAGCCATATGTTTGCGCATATTACGGATCGACCTAAACTTCTTTGCACAAATTGAACATGTGTAGAGGTGTATTCCAGCATGCCTGGCCTCATGCTCCTAAAATTAATCGAATTAATATAACGGAAGCTTGAACATTTAGTTAGATTGCAATTACTCTCAATGCGATCGGCAGTTTGAACTCTTTGCTGCATACTGGACATTTAAAACTTCGGTCCGAATGATGGTAACGTATATGTGCCGCCAGTGAATGTCTGGAGTATTTAATGGCATTGCATTTAGAACACGGGTATTCCCTACCTAACGGTTCTTCGCTGTGAGCTATGATATGTTTTTTTAGTGTATACGCATTTTTCAGCCACTTTTGACATATATGGCATTGAGCTCTGGTACGTGGTTCTGCGCTATGAATAGAATCTACATGACGCAAAAGATTGTGAGCAGCTTTAAAGCATTTTCCACAAATCTCGCAAACAGATTCATATTCATTCAGGTGAATGTTCCTTTCATGTTTCTTCAAAACACCAGCACTGACGAATCTTTATATTATAACACAAAATATTTAAAAAAATTTATATTAACAATAAAATTTTTGGTAGACATTACCCTTTGTTGCATATTTTACATATGAAATCGCGTGTAGTCGTATGTTTAGAACGCATATGATAATCCAAAAGATATTGTTTAACGAATTTTCTAGGGCACAATTTGCAAAAGAATTGTAAGTCTTCAGTATCAGGATGTTTTGAATCCATATGATTTTGATAAGTATTCCGGCTTGCCAACTTCTTATTGCATATATGGCACCTATAACAGCATACATATTAGTAAATTAAAAATATCAGTCACTTTAAAAAAAAAAAGTGAATACTTACTTCAAAAAGTCTGGATCCCTATGCATTTTTAGATGGTCTACCCAAAGAGATCGTTTTAAGAAACGACTATTGCAACAAGTCATATATCCTTCGCATTTATGTTGGTCACGGAAATGTTTTCTTAACTGAAGGAAGTCTGTAAGTTGTTGCTTGCACAAACAACAACTCAATTCCGAATTTTGTGCTATATACTCATCCATCTCAGCAATCAAAGCCAATTTGGCCATACGTCGACTTGTGGCTTCTTCGTCATTTGTAGGATCTCTTGTCAAATTATCATCGCTTTTTGATTTTAACGACTTTTTCTTGTTCTCGCGCTTGGGTCTGTTATCAAGATCGTTTATCTTCTTTTTCGTCTTAACACCTTAATATAGAGAATTTTAATTTAAATAATTAGAAATACAAAAATAATAACTCACAATTATAAGTCGGTTTCGTTTTTACTGTAAGTAATGATCCTTGATCGGATAATACGTAGTTATGTTTGTCTCCATCATCGAATCCGGCTTCATCTTCGCAATCGTTATCCAAATCAGCAGCATCAAATTCAACTTCATTATCGCAAAAGTCTGATTGTAGAACAGCCAAATCTATTTGTGGTTCTCTCAACCCAATTTCCTTACAGTCAATAGATGATTTAATATGGACCGAGGGAAATTCTTCTGTCTCAATATCTTCTATGGGATGTTTCGTTTCTATGCATTCCAAATGGGTTTGCAAAGTCTTCTGTTTTTCATCAATATTTACCCAAAACTTATGGAAATCGTCAATATGCTTCCAACACTCGCAGCAAATTTCATTAGAAATTGTTTCGTGGTACTGAATCTTAAATTAATTGTTATCAATTAATTACTAACATAAACATATGACATATGCCCATATGAGTTTAAAATACAAATAAACGAAAATATGATTTACCTCAATGCAAAAATATCTTTTTATCACTTTTGCGGCATCACTTTCACCATTATCAGACCATAGTTCTATACCGTTAGTTATTCCCAATAAACATAAACGACAAATCATTTTTCTAAACAAATAAGTAAACAAACACCAAAAGATGAATTCCTATTGGTTATAAGGAAGACGATAAACTGGTTTCCACTTATTCGATTTTTCGACTAACCGATAAACATGTATTCCGTTTGCAGCATATCGAATTTCAACGAGATATTATTAATGCCACAAAAAACACCAGTAAAAATAAAACGTATAAAGAATTTTTATAATATATAAAAAAAGAACATGTTTTTAATATATAATAAGTTTTATTGTTAACATAAAATATTTCATTCCACCTTATACAAATTAATGAATCGATAACCATTTGCTCGTTTAAATGTACGCAATCATATGTTATTGCTGTTATCAAGACTATTCTAGATAAACAAAACGTTGCAAATTGTCCGGCTAATATATATAAACAAAAAAGAATAAATGCAAGCACAACGGATTATTATAATACACCCAGGATCGCTCTATGTTAGAATAGGAAGAGCCTCTGATCTTAATCCTATTACACTTTTACATGCAGTAGCGTACCGAAAGCGTGAATCTACATCTGCTCAAGAACATAAAGATGAGTTACTGCCACATGTGCAAGGTTCTGCCGAAACTCTCACAGAATTTGAGGAACAAAGGCTACAAGTTTCCCATTCTATACAATCATATGCACCACTTCAAGAAACTTACGAACGCAGTGCCAAACGACTGCGAGTTGCTACGCCACCGCAACAAATCGCTACTTTCAACAGGCGAAGTGTTCCCGAGGACCTTCCAATAATAGACGACAACAACTGCAACGAAAAAAGTGAAAATGTAGTTGGACGTGAAAGGCTATTTGACAAAAATATTTTAGCGCTCAACGAAAAAGAAGCAATTGCTTATAACGTCCATTTTCCGATAAGACGCGGTGAACTAAATTTGCATAAAGGTGTGGGTGGTTCTATGGCAGCAATCATATCTAGCATGGAAATAATATGGTTGTATGCATTAAAAAATCATTTAAATATTATGGCAGATGCATTACCACATTATAGTGCTGTTTTGGTTGTATCGGACGTCTACCATCGTAGTCATCTACGAGAATTGACAACATTATTATTACAACGTTTGAGATTTCGTTCATGTTTTTTATTACAAGATCATGTTGCGTCTACTTTTGGGGCTGGACTAAGTTATGCCTGTGTTGTTGATATTGGGGATCAAAAATGTTCAATATCTTGTGTGGAGGATGGTATTAGTCACCCAGAAACTCGTGTACGACTTTCTTATGGTGGTGGCGATGTGACACAAGTGTTTTTAAACCTTCTACGCAAGTGCAGCTTTCCTTACAGAGAATGTGATGTAAGAAAAGGTTATGCAGATGCAGCATTAATAATGCATTTGAAAGAACGGTTTTGTCATCTTACCTTAGATGTTTGCGGAGCGCAAGAACGTTGTTTTGAGGTAATGGAAAATTTATATAATAATTCTTCTTAATATCAATTCTGTTAAATTTGTAGGTAAAGAAAGAAAATAAACGATTGCGATACACTCTTCAAATAGGTGACGAATGTGTTGTAGCGCCACTATGCCTTTTTCATACAGAACTACTTAATATTACTGGCAAAACGAAGCAAGCTAAAGTTCAACTGCGTAGTAGTCAACAACCGGATCCGGAAGATTGCTTTGATGCCGAATACATAAGGGAAACAGGGCGTCGAAATGGAGTACGAGATCAATTACTTGAAGGGGCGATACCAGTAACAGGCGAAGTGACTGAAGATGATTTAGTGGTAGACGATGTGGTTGAACGTGACGCCAATAGTAAAACTAGTGATAAAGATGAACTTTTGTATGTCGTAAACGGGCAGATTATGCCAATTGACCAAGCTATAGTTCGGAGTATTGAACGTTGTTCAACAGAAGAGATTAAGCGCAAAATGTATAGCTGTATATTGCTTGTGGGAGGCAGCACGAAATTTCCAGGTTTCTCAAAATGGCTGGAACAACGTGTTATGCTTCAATTAGCGGCCACGTCAACATCATACTCTGCATTTGAAGTAAATGCGTTCACCAAAGAAATGGACGCTGGTATGATAGCTTGGAAGGGTGCGGCTATAATGTCATGTTTGGAGAGTGCGCCTGAGCTATGGATATACTCTAGTGAATGGGAGAAATATGGTTTGCGAATATTACGTGAAAAAGCACCGTTTATTTGGTAATTAGTATTAATTTTTGTACAATAGGGGTTGAACACCCTAAACTAAAATATTAACAAGTGACTCAGTTGAAAAATCCACTGTTTGTAGTAATGTAAACATACAAATAAAATCCGAAGGCATTTATACACTTTAAAATGATTATTACTATTTACAAATTTAGTACTGCATTACTACAACAAAAAATATCAGTTTAATAAATGGCGGTACGTTACAAATTCATTTAAGATCTTTGGGAGTGCTGGAACCCATATAGTGATATAAGTCTTGCAGTGTCGATTGAACTAATTTAGCCTTTATAGTATCACGTTTCAACCGCTTGTATGCTTCGTACCGATGACAACCCCCAAAGCTGTAAAAATAATCACCACCCTCAGAACCCTTAATCCAGAGCACATCTATTGGTGGGACATCGTCTTCTGTGACTTCATTCTACTTACAAAAAACATAAGAAATTATATAAAACATATAATGAAGATTTAAATTATATTTCAGCATACCTTTATAGTATTCATAAGAGATTGAACCTTTTCTTCGTCCAACACCGGAGGAATTGGTCTATGTATGACACTCATGGGTACCATATGTACTTCTGTTATTGCTGCGGAATGTACACTTTTACTGCTCATGTTGCACGACATTTTTTCACCAAATCTTCCTACAATGCCATTTTATTAAGTACTTTAGGTTAGTAAAATGAGTTGTGAAATTGTAAACAGTAACTCTATTTATTATTAGTATACTTGTTAATATATTAAAATACAAATAATATTAGATATTTTTACCTTGTTTATGAAACGTTTTAATTCTGACCAGAGAGTTTTTACGTGTAATCATACGTAAAGCTATAATACTAATGAATGACATTGTACGAAGTTGTGCATAAACGTTACCATAAATAATTTACTACTACTTAGCACATGAGTTGGTAAATAATACAACAACTACATATGTATGTATGTTCGATGAAAACAAATAACATTTTTTATGAAACTGTGTACTGCATTGCATTTAAGTAAATGATTTCTGGGGGCAAATTGCTGTATAATTTTGAAAACACATACACATAGTAAGTATGTACATGGTTTTGCTGGTGAAATTGATGGCGATTTTTTGCTTTAAATTCCATTAATCGTAAAGAACAAAGAAATTTAAATTTAGAATCGGAGATAAAATGCAAGAAAATAAATAAAAACCCATAAGATTATTAACAGGAGTTAATAAACAGTTTAAAGTTCAAATTATTAAGTGATTATAAACATACCCCTCATGGTTTTATGAATGTTCTATTAATTTAAAGGAACGGACAAATTTTGTATTCTCTAAGAATCAATTTAATTGTCATAATATTGAATATTATGAGAATAGAGTTTAATCTTCCTTTTAATGCCGGTATTCCGGTAAAACTATTTTCAAATAGTTTGCAGAGGTATTGGATATTATTATAGTCTTTACAAATTGTTATATTTTTTAATAAAACACGATTAAATCAAGGATTAAAACAACGATATTTTTGACTCATCCGCTACTGATTGGAAATGGGATATTTATTTCGGGGGAAATTTTTAATCCTTTTAATAACAATAATGTTCTGACCTAATATGTTATTTCGACACATCTTTTATATATATATACAAAGATTTATTTTATAGCTTTACCATAAAACTAACATTTTTCTATTTAATTGCAAATTTATAAAAAAAAAAACACTGTAAAATTTTTAAGCTTTGGCAACCATGTTTATGAGTTGTCAAACAAAGTAAAGAAAAGAAGATTATACGAATGGTGGTTGATACGAGAATAGCAGAAAAATTATCGGAAAATAATTAAAACGAGATACATTTGTGAAAATAGGAGTATATAATTGTATATATTTCATTTTTTAATTATTGTGGGAGCTAAAGATGAGTGTTTTACCATATCAACCAACAAGCGATGAGGATATCTTTCGCCTATGCACAAAGGAATGCGGGATCATCACAGCCACAGAGGATCAGCAATACTTTGCATTAGGCTGTATGTTTTGTCCGACCAAATTTCTGTATTTCGACGCTTTTATTGGACATATGCAAACAGATCATGGACCACAAACACTGGGCCAAAAGGGACTGTTTGGTGATATGCTGGGGTAAGACAATTACAACGACTTTTGTAGCCAATAGAATCAATGCAAATTGGCGTAATGTTAGACAAGTTTTTAGTAGGTGTACAGCGTATAAAATAAATTGTTAGATATTTTCTTATATTAAATTGTTAGATGTAACACTTATTGAATGTAAAAGAAAAATTTTATGTTACATTTCCAAATAATATTTAATTGCACTATTATATTTTAAACAGACTCGGTTATAATGGCTCCTATAGTGAAAATGATAGCGGTCATAGTGGCGTCGCCGCAGAAGATCTTACAGACACCGATCCCTCGCTTTTAGTACCACAAACAGTTATGATTAAAGAGGAAGTAGGAGATGTTAGTATAATAAATATTCTTAAGTACTTATAAAGATAATAATAATTTTGAAATCTTCACAGGACGCATTAGAACCACCAAAACATGATGACTCCATAATTACAGGATTATCAACAGAAAATGAATTAGCAGACACTGTGAATTCTATGTACCCAGTCAAACAGGAGCATTCAGAGCCGGAAGTTGCAATGGAAGCAGACGGTGAGAGCTATATGCCTGATAACTATGGAAATTATGAAGATTTCACTAATAATGGTGATGAAGATGAACACAATTATCAAGAAGATGATGAGAATAATTATGATGACTTAGTTGAACAATCGTTATTGGGCGGAAACCATGAAATGGTATATTGTCCGCAATGCGTATATTTAAAATTCTAAAGTTTTTTGTATTATAGGAATCAGGTTTAACTATGCATATAAAAGACCGCAAAATGATTCAATTTCTTATCGACTCTTATCGGCGCAACACATTTCTTTGGGATCATCGACATCCACAATTTCGTGATCGTTCTAAAAGACAGCACTTTCTCGATTGGATTGTAATGGAATTTAAGCGGCGGTTTAACTTATCTTTGGCAAAGGATGCAGTTACCCGAAAGTGGGACAATTTAAGAACTGTATATAAAAGGGAATGCAATCGAATGTCTTTAGAAAATACCAACATCAGTACACTCTGGTATTTTAAGGATTTACATTTTCTTAATCGGTTTTATGGTGGAAATCAAAAGATGACTGAGGCTGTCGTAAAGGTATTTTATACCTATTTAAAAATAACCAATATTGAAATATAAGTCAAAAGTTTGGGTTTTGATATTCTGACATCAGAAGAATGCCAATTAATTTTCCCCTGGGCATGGTATATTTACTAAGAAGTTTTTAACATTCAGAAGGAAACGCCGAGATCCAATAAAATGAAATATATAAATATATATGTATCCTTAGCCATATCTGTTGTTATTGTTGTAGAGGCAGAATTATGCCGAGTTGACAGTCCTTGGCCGGATAAAAAAAAATCCGGTACGGTAGCCATGTCCGTCTGTCTGTCTGTCTATATATACGCAAACTAATCGCTTTCGCTCGGAAATTTTACATACGTCCTTTTCTCTCCAAGAAGCTGCTCAAATAATATACTGTCATGCAAACTGAAGGATCAGAATCCAGGTCATATATGAAAACTGTTTTTTTGTTTTCTTGGTTTAGTTATATTTTAAGGATAAGAAAATAAGAAATTCACACCATAAATTTTGTAACTACAACAACTCTCTTAAATAACATTTCAGGAAACAGTATACCGACGTCGGTCCTCGGCACTTTGGAATGATGTCTCTACTATGAAACTTTTATCAATGGTCGAACAATATCCATGTTTTTATAATAAATACAACATAGACTACCGTAGCAAAGAAAAACGAGGAGAAGCACTACAGCAAATGGCGGCAGAACTGCAAAAGATGATTGAGGTCAGCACCATACAAATATCAAAGCGTATTTCTCAATTGCGTTTTGATTACTCCAAACAAAAACAAGAACGTTTGCTATGCGAGCAAAACAATAAAGTGTTTATGCCAACTTACAGTTACTACGATCAAATGCAGTTTATGGATGCGGATATTGCACCATTTAAATGTGAATTTTGTCCTGTTATTGTGCAATCACCACGAGAACTAGATACACATCTCAATACGCATCAGCCAGAGGGTACTTACGCATGTAATATCTGTCCTGTTAGCTTTTTAGACGTTGATCAGTTGAACCAGCATAAGCAAATACACACACCCACAAGTAAGGAGGTAAAATACTGGTGCGACTTATGCACAGCTAGTTTTCGAACTAAGGAAGTGTACGATGAACATATGCGTCGACATAACGATGAACTCTTACTGCCTTCATTAGCCAATATCCCGCATACAGGCAGTGACATGGGTATGGCGGAAAATGAAAATCCTCTATTGCACATGGATAATTCAGAGTACGATGACGGCTATTCGTGTGACATATGTGGCAAATCTTTTACCAATATGGTGTATCTCAATGCGCACCGTGCACAGCATACCAGTCCCAGTGAGCGTCCATTCCGTTGTGATTACTCTCATTGCGGTCGTTTATTTCCCACGCGACAATCTATGCTAGAACATGCTAGGCAGCACTATAACGATGAAGAATTTAAATGCGACATATGTGGCAAAACCTTCAAATCACTTAAAAATCTGCAGAATCACAAGCAAATACATGATGCTATCAAACGATATGTGTGTAAGATTTGTGGCTCAGCGTTTGCGCAAGCAGCCGGCTTATATTTGCATAAGCGTCGACATAATCGGCCAAACTCACGCATACGTCAAGGTTACTGATCCACTTACATAAACCTATAAAAGGTATTGCAGGCAGCACTTAAATATAGCATTGTAGGTTAAGCATATGGAAAATCAACTACAGTAATATTAACACGTATTTTGCTATGCGCGATATACTTATAGTAATAACTGCATAAAATAAACAATTTTAGATTTTCAAGTAATTACACTTGTGTTAATGCAATACAAAGGTCTAAACGAAGTAGAAGTCATTACGTTTTTAAGACTAATTTTTAATTTTAACTAATTTTATTTTTGTAATTTTACACAGTTACAATAAAAGAGATTTTTTATAACTAGTACTGCATATACATACATATAAAAAATTATGTATGCGTACGCTGAAACAATTCACAAGTATTAATACACAAATCTATATTAATTTATTTCAATGGGCACACATAACGGTGCAAGAAAATTATTTTCCATTAATTACTCTAGATTGGTTATAACATAGGAATGTACTTAGAAATTGTATAATGTAAAATTTAACCTTAAGAAGAATTAAACATAATTAATATAAAAAATAATCATATATCAATCGAATTTATGCTTTTAATTTTACTTGGTGTTGGTATAGATAAAATATTTACCTTTAGTTTAATAATACACTAACCAATGCGAGTAGCTTCACTGTTTTATGATTGTTAAAGTGGTTTGTTTCGAAGGACCTAACCACAAAATTTAGAATATTTATTTTAACAAAATTACAAATTCCAATTTCTTGCTTAATTAAAGTCTTCTCAAAGTTTCCTATTGTTTTTAAGTCATTTATATTTTATGGATACAAGCATATTTACATATGTACTCATACCTTAGTCTGTTACGGGTCTCAGCAATAATTTAAAATATTTCATTTTAAAAACAACGTATACTGTATATTTGTTTCAATAGAAAGCCATTGTGGTATGTCGCTTTGAAGATGGTGCATATATAAGAGACATGAAAAAATTACAATTTTAATTTTTTCCCCAAATAAAAAGTAAACCATAGCATCATTAAAGAACGTTTCGACTTGACGGAAATTAAAAAAATTAATAACTTTAAAAGTAGTGGCTGTTTGTGTTGATCTGACAGAAAAATCGCTTTTTGAAAATTCTGACTGCCACTAATTCCTTGCATCGATTTTGGTACGAGTATATCACATACAAACTGTGAAAAGAATTATAACTCATACAAATTTCTGAATAAATTTTTTCAACATATCGCACACTAAATACAAAAGAGTCACAGCTCATACGCGGACTAAATACAAAAGAATCGCAACTCAAACATTTTAAAAATAAGTTTTTTTAATATATCAATTTTGTCATCACTATCCAACCTAATTGGAAAATCACAGTTAAATCTACTATTTTGTTAATTGCGTCCTCTGCCTTCTGAGCATTTTACTTTTGTAGTTAGTGTGCGATGTGTGTATTATACATATATTCGTTACAAAAGATAATTATTTATTTTCAATAAAAAACACGATATATCCTTAATTACATATGTATATCTATGTATGTACATATATTTTTTTAAACTTTCAGACTGGCTGATAAGAAGGAATGAATTATTCGACATATTTTATGGTAACTCGAATATTTTTTCAAACTTTTTTTTTTTAATTTCTCCAAAATACCACAGGAATTTAAGAAATATATTTAACATTATTTGGCGTTTTTAACAGTTGAAACTATTGCACCACCTTATAAAAATTAAAATTTTAGTTAAAAAAAAGATTAATAATTGAACTAATTTTTATATTATTTTCATCGTAAACTTTTAAAATACAACAATAAAAAATTTAAAAATATGTTTACGTAAAGGTCTTCATTCGTCAAATCCCTGATCACTTCGCAGATAGACTCAAAAGGTTGTGGGCTTAAAGTATGGTTGCAGCGAAATTAAGAAAATATACATATTATTAATTTGAACATCTATAACGCAGATCATCAATTTATTCATGAAACAACTAATAATTATATGCATACATCCCTGTAAATAGACACAAATATTACATATGTACATTTTTCATGTTTTCGGATAACATTGCTTGTATAAATAAAAAAAAACTTGCTAATAAATATAAACACATATACCTTTAAACCACATATAATATTAATTAAAAATTTTACTTAAGAAAATTACGGAAAAAATTGTTTGTATAAATAAAATCATATAATAAAAAATGTAATAATGAATATAAACACATATATCTTTAAACCACAAATTAATAAACAATTTAACTTGAGTAAATATCTTTGCATATGAATACGCACATATGTGCTTATATGTATGTACATATATGTGACCTGGTCTACGAAAAGGGGGCTTAGGTGCCAAAAAAAAGGAGAACAATTAATGAGATAACGAGAAACTGACGATTGTTTTTAACAGCTTTTCCAAGAAAACTAGTTTTCGCACCTAAGCCCTCTTTTCGTAGACCAGGTCACATATATGTATGTATAAGCGACTTATGGAAGATACGTTTAAAAAATAAATATAAAACATAGATACATATATACAAATATATATAAATTCGATCAAAAATAGTTTTATATTGTTTATATAAATATTAAATCAAACACTAATGTTTAAAAGTGTTTTTTGTCGTGCATACATATGTATGTATATCCAACACATACATACGTAAGTAATTGAATAAATTTATATAGATATATAACAAATAAAAATGTAATGCGCATATAGTCTTATAAAAATAAGTAGCTATTAACCAAGTGAATAAGCCTAATCACAAGTGTTTTAATTTCACGAAGCAAATATTATATGTTTGAATTTTTTAAGTTTAGAATTAAGCAAATAAGGAATAATTCGTAAACAAAAACCTAAAAGCATACATAATTGTTTCCTACTAACAAGAATAAAATAAAAACTTAGACATAAACAACAAATCGTCATAAATATTTATTGTTATATGTAAATAGTTTTTTTTTTATGAAAAGTGAAAAGTCTAGTCAAAGGAGTAATTACAATAAATGCGCCACATCCTTAACAGAAGCATTATTAAACATTACCCAAAGTTAATTAGCAAGTACGAATTAAGAAGAACTACACTTCAAAGCGAGTTTATAATCCTCACACCGCATATAAGTATGCCTTAAGTAATCGAATATTAATTGTGTTCCTCTTGTTGTTAACGTAGAATAGAATATAATTTTTAGGTTTGTACTGGGACCTAAGGTCCATTGTACCCTACACAGGGGTTGCCGGCAGATTGCAAAATAGGCTATACCCATGTCATATACGCAGGTTCTTTTTGCTCCTGCAATGCTCAGTGTAGGAAGCGAAGCGAAGCTTTACATGGCGAATACCTGCATTTTCTCTTTCTTGTGGAGCAGCTCCTTTATGAGAATCCATCGCAATACAACCTGGAAGCAACAGCAGAGCGGGCAAGCTACCGCTGTATTATGGTAATACGATGGTTGCGTTGAAAATGTTTTCAACATACTGACTTATAGCAAAGGAAACTGCTTCAAATGTGCTCGGAAAATATCCCTTGGGTATGGAAAACATAATTTTAAGGGATACCGCTGCGTTGACAGTCTTTGGCGGCATTTAATTCAGATCGCTTTCGGCTAGGTAATGAGAGATTTCCCTTCACTTGATTTCTTTTGCAAAGTTCGAATACCATGTCCTCTTCATTAGACTCTAGTTGACTACATCGCACCCTAGAAGGGTTTTTCAATAAGAAAACCTTGCTCTGCTTTACGAGCTGTTTTTTGTTAGTATCAGCAATTCAAAACCCACTTAGGTTTAAGAATATTACTTGCTGTCATAGAAATCATATAACGAGTGGTCAAGGACTGTCCTTTCGGCGCTCTAACCCTATTTGGATGGGTAAGTATTAAGTACAGAAATGTTAGATAAATAGCGTTAATTGGAGTCACGGGCCATGCTGTCATTCACGGGAAAAGAGTTTGTAAAGATGTTAACTAAATTTCTGAGAATGACATATGCGATATTCAGCTAGATTTTCATTTATTTCATTCAGTTGCCGAAGATTTAAGCGCTAGACTAGGATAAGATGAGATTCCCTGGTTATTGCAAAATATCTGGTAATGGCACCAGAAGAGTTGCTCATTTTCGAATCAGGTATTCAATAACCTATGTCGTTTTCATAGTAGTGTTGTAATCATATGTACATATATCATTTCAACTTGGTAGTATTGCATATCGTTATAGTCATCGTTACACAGCAAAATTTTGTGCTTATCCGTCACAATAATAACGGCCTAATTCAATAATTCAGATGTCAAGCAGATGTTCAACAAATATACGCATTCAAAAATAAATCATTAAACTGGTATTGCTTTTGAGTTATTTAAACAAAAGAAAGTCCAAAACCTTTGTGTCATTAGGTCTATACTTTAAGCGATATTGATATGCAAATTATAAATGTTTATATTAGCTAAAATTTATATATGTATGTACAAATGTACATAGATAAGTATGTACAGACACTATATTGTACTGGCACATTTCGCACTGCAAATATTCACACACACATACATATACGCATATTTTTTTAAATTTTTTCTATTATCTTTTATTAATTATTATTGTAATGATTCGGGAAAAGTTTTGAGAAATTATATGATAACAGTGTTTGGTTGGATATAAATAAGTTTTTATTCTAATCGAGTTGATTTGACCATTCAGGTAAACTGGTTGATCTAATGTTTATCTAGTTAGTGTATTGTAAACGTTCTACTGATATTTTCATATACACACATAAGTAAATGACGTTAACCTCAGCTGTATCGAAGTCATAATACCCCTCACATATGTATGTATGTACATATGTACATATAAAAATAATTTCATTTTGATCGGTCAGTTTGTATGACAGCTATACACTATAGTGGTACGATCGTAACAATTTGTTCCGAGTTGGTACCATTGTCTTAGACAATAATCTATGCCAAATTTCGTGAGAATATCGTGTCAAATTAAAAAGTTAAATAAAAATAAGAAATTTATAGCAATATTTATAAGTTTAGTTTGTATGACAACTATATGCTATAGTGATCCGATATCGGCGGTTCCGAGAAATAAGCACCTTCTTTGCAAGAAACTTTATTTTTTAAACTTTCGGTAAATTATGAAGTACTTACAATAAGATGTGGTAAATAAATATGCAACAATTATTTACGCCAAAATTAATACACTACATACATACATACATAAAAAATAAAGGTACATTATCACATTGAGACCGTCAACAACTAATTACTACCAATTTTATCTTATCACAAATCATTTAGACGCGCGCGCCTCCACTATCCGCTATTAAATTATCATTTGTACACATATTCGTATATGATTGTAGCAGTTATCAGTACAATTAGATTATAATCACAATTAATTTTATTTCCTAACGCTTTAATGAATGTGAATCATTATTAAATTTTATTGGCATAAAATAAAATGCGTATACATTTAGTATGATTTCCTCCAAGAGATTTTCATGAACAGTGTACTAAATGATTTTTTTGGTAACGAATTCACTTTGGCAGAAGTATGTAATATACATATGTATGTACATTACATTAGATGACGTCGATGACAACTTATCTAATCCTTACCATCGTAACTGGGATTAGGATCCGTAACAACAACAACATAATCCTTCGTTATTACGAAATCCATATCAGATTGTGAAATACTTGTTTTATAAGTACATTTAAGCAACCCCTATCTGAGAAAACCTTCTTATATATATTCACGGCTATGATTTATATCAACGCCCTACCGAATGACAATCAAATACTCATAACACTTGGTTTCAGCTAATAAAACAAAATAAGTGTTCAATCGCTTTTACAAATACTTCATTAAATAATGTACATGGAACACATATCCAATAGGAAAAATTTCCTAATTCGGCCATGCCTCTGCAATTATTTTTTTTTTTTTATAAATAGATAAAAGTTATAGTCACGTGTATTTTAAAACGAAATAAATTATTGATTGTTAATGTTTCGATATTTTGCTTTAATACTTTTATTGCTTTTTTTGTGAAGTTTCTCATTACTTTTGCATTTGTAATATATTACATTCCAGGATGTTAATTCACTGCACAAAATACATAAATAAAGATGCAACCTGAAGTGGTTGCACGGTAGTTACATTCAAATTCAAAGCATATAATATATTGAACTATAGCATTACTTATTTACAATATAGATAAATTCCAATTAGATTATTATGGCAGGTCTCCAGGTTAATGTCAGTATTCGGTCATGGAGCCATCGGTTCCACAAGCAATTGAAAACGTGTTTTCGAAGGCTGAGCCTATATGATTTTTATCTCCTGTATTTTAAACACTTTATTCTATTAATGATAAAATTGTTATTTATGATATTTTGTGAAGCAGTATTCATTATTAATAGCAATACATAAGACTGAAGTTAATTGTAATTTAATTTCATGTTGCTTGCAGCTAAATTAATTCGCCTTTTTCGTTTACTTTGATGACTTTAACGCGATCACCTCGCTCGGCTAGCACCTGGTCAAAATTCTTGCCTTTGGTTTTGGCAAACCATCCAGAATGATCGGCTATTAAATGGTTCACAGAACAACCGTCACATTGGAGAATTACCACACCGCTTCTGTATGCAGCTTCAGAGACCAGCTTACTGTTACGTGTGTTGCACAGTTTACAGCGATAAACTAACTCAACCTTGCGCTCCATGCATCGCAATCGTTTTAAGGTAGTTGGTGAAATCGATCCAGAGGCAGTTGTTTCACCAAAGTTTTTACCAATAAAAGTAGTTGCATCGAGAATTGATTTTGGTATTTTCAACGGTTGACATGCTTCTTTATTAGTACCTTCATCGAAGTCTGTAATTGGTGCAACCGCCGGTGCACCATCAACTGGTTGTGCAATATTAAAGAGGACATTCTGGCCATGTTGCCTTACACTATTTAGTGTTCTCGAGCTAAAGAGGTTACGCAAAGCGTTCATTTCACAAGCTCATCACGACGTGTTTATTTATACGCAATAAAATTAAAACAATATGTAAACACTAGAACTATCTAAAACGTAGATTATGTATATATGTATTATATATGAATTAGATTTTGTTGGTATTGCTATTCGTGGATATGTAGATGCTTCACTTCTAAATTCTGATATAAACTTGCGCAACGCAAGCTTTTGACAGCGGTAACGCTATGTATAAATTACCAGCTGTTTACCAAAATTTCGTTAAGACTGATAAGGAAATTGACGAAGATATACAGTGCTGTAAAAGTAATGGTTTGTGAAAATAGTCCTATTAAAAAAAGGTCAATGTAAAAAGTTAGAAAAATTAAAACTTTTTTAAATTTGTAAATGCATATAAGCATTAGATTTGCTACAGATCTATAAATATAAAAATTACGTGTAAGGTTTTCTCCTAAACTGCAGAACCGATTTCAGTAAAATTTAGCACACTGCTCAGTTTTGTCCAACTTAAAAGATAGGATAACTTATATCTCAATTATGCTAAAACTAGTATAATTCAAAATTGAAAAAATATAGTTAACAAATTTAATATTAAAACAAAAATATTGTTAATTTTTCATTTAAATGCCAAATGAAAAAACTTATTATTTTTTTAAAAGACAAACATTTGTAATAATAGTTTTTATATACCATATTTAATCGTCTTCTATTCCAATAATTTTAAAAAATATGCCTTTTTTGAAAGTGTTCCCAAAAAGCTAAAAATTTATCTTTTGAAAAAAACCCACAGCGTTTCTTGGGCAATTATCTTTTGATATAATTTGATTTTTTGACTTCAGAAGACTTTTGTCCGAGATGCTCTAGAGTACCATTGTCGAATTTTTAATACTCATATTGTAATATACCATTAATTTTTAAAAATATATTTTTACTGTTTCATATAAATATCCTAAAAACAATATCATGTTTTGCTCGAATGAACCTCTCCCTTAAATGAAACAGTAAAATTATTCATCTAAGTTAAACTTTATTTAAAATATATATAGTTCGTTAAATATGTAATATTACAACTTTGAGAACGCTTAACTGCAACTACGTAATGCGAAAACGTAGCAGTTTATGTTTCTAACCTTTATGTATATTAGAGTGTTATTTTATTTAAAATAATTTGTGTCGTACTAAGAAATAAATATGTAAATAATAATAGAAAAAACGAAAAATCTTTTTTATTAAACATCACGAGTTTTTTGTGCAATTTTTAACTGAAAAGTATTGATGTTTTATAAAACATAAGCAACATAACATTTTGCATTATTTTCTAAGTGATTGTTTTAAATTAAAAACAATATGCTAAAAGCTATTTTTAAATTTTCATTTTTAAAAATTAAGACTTATTGCAGCTAACCGCATCCGTACCAACAACGACAAATTCTTAGCCCTGGCCATTACTCGATCCTAATTCAGGTATTGAGAAAACAAATGACAAACATCCGAAACGTATTAAAGTACCATGCGTAAGTATAGCCGTACCTTCCCAAGCACCGGCAAGCATAGGAGGCTCTTGAACGAAAGTGCATTTGCACTCAGGTTTCATTGGCGGAGCCATTCTGTAATAGACAATGTATAATAATTTAATTTTAAACTCATTTTCATGTGTACCTTGAATTTCTGTCCACAATGTAATGTTGACGTTGTATGCCACGACGTTTATCTAAAATCTCTTGAACACGTTTCTGTAACTCGATGTCCTCATTTTTAAGCTTTTTGGCCGGCGTTGGTCCATAATCAGTAAAATCGCAAGAATACAGCTGTCCATTAACTTCGGTGCCGTACTCTGAGTAATTAATGAGTTCATATGTTTTTGTAAAATCGTCATAAAATATAGTTGCATGTTTGGGCGAAATCCGACAACAGTGTCCAATATGGGAAAGGTTTACATCAACAGAAGTTTGGCCAGATCCAATATGCATATTGCGATAACGCATAAAAAATGAGGAATGTAACTCAACGTTACTAAACCATCGATTGTCTTCCAATATGTCACCTAACGGTGTTAGGACAGCGCGTGCACGTACTTTACATCGTAATAATTTCAGCTCAAGCCGTGTTGCTATTTCGTAAGCTTTTTCTCCATCGGTACGTACGCGTAGCTTGTATTTCTGCTCTTCCTCATCCGCAGCAACAATAGCAGCAGCAGTGGCTAAAGCCGGATGTAACTGTGGCAAGTCGTTATCACTATCACTTTGGTGTTGCGCCAATATCGAGGACGTCTCGCCAGTAAACATTATGGATAGACGTCGTACATCTTCTGGCGAGAGTATTTGTGATGGTAATACTTGTGGTGGATCAATATGTGAAAGTTCACGTATCCTTTTGGCGGCAGTACGGTTCTGATATTGCACTACAATTTCTGGGTGCTCCTGCACCAGCTGTTGCACCCGTTGAAATGCTAACTTCTTTATTAAATCAACATCTAGATAACGAAGTTCTGCGTCTATATCAGCAATGCATTTAGTTTCATCGTCGGTTTCTTCTTCATCTTCACTTTTGATTTTATCCACCATTTGCTGTTGCTGAGCTTGATTTGTTGGCAATTTTTCCGTATCATTATCAATTTTAACGTCCTCTTCGCTTTTGATTTGTACATCAGATGAACAGTTTTTGGTAGAATCTCCACGTTTACTACGCTTTTTATTACTTTTCACCTTATTTAGTTTATCGTCCTCTTCGACTTTTTCTTTGTCTGTAATTTCATTATCTGTTTTTGCCTCTACATCTTCATCCTTTTTATCGTCGGTGTTTTCTGTTACATTGTTATCTTCCTCTTCGCTGCTACTCAAGTCATCTACTTGACCTAGCTCCTTTTGAATCTCGCGAAATTTAGCTTTGGCACTTTGGAGAGCTTCCAAATCTTTAAAAACTGATTCAGCTACAGTTTCTTTTGATATTATTTCAGGAGAACTAGGAAGACATTTGCGTCGTTTAACAATATCGTAACGCAAAGTTTCACGTAATGACGGTAAGAGAGGGGGAGGATTTTCGTAGTGATACTTGACCATTGGAGGAATTTCAATTGTTTCACGTGTTTTTATTGGCACTTTGATGCGAAAGGGAGGATTACGCATGTGAACGCGTCGAAAAAATTCCATTTTTACTGATTCATGATCAAAAGGTTGTGAAAACTTATCCCATAAACGAATGCGTTCTGTTGCTGAAATGCTGTTGACAAGATGATTATCCTTCAAAATAAATACATATACATTAAGTTCATCCCATTAAAATCAATTAGGAAATTATTTATCTTACAATGAAGTTTTCCACATGGTTCGGACACATCCATAAGCCAGTTGGCAATGCTGTCATGGGTGGATTTAGGCAATCCTGATGAAAATATAAAGGACAATAGTCGCATGCCACTAGTGGAGCTTTCTTACAAGACTTGCGACAATAAAAACATGTTTTAGCTGGCAATGGTACCAAACCCTGAGAGTCCAGCTCATACGGTTTAGAATTCCTTCGTATATTGTTTGGTTTTTTATTTCCATTTCCATTCTTGCGAATAGGTTCCACTAAAATAAAAATGTGTTATGCTTATTGTGTATTGAGCCAAAATGTGTACTACCTATACCTTTATCATTGCCAGGAAATTGAGAATGTATTTCTAGTTCACGCGGCAGCTCAAATTGCTTCGGATTTAATATACTAGCAGCTTTTATCAGCTCATCAAGTGGTGTAGGCTTTTTGTTGGGATCCAATGCTCTTTGTATACCCACTGGCAATTTTGACAAATATTTTTCAGTATTGCTCAGATCGCTACTAAAAGATGCACGACTACTGCTGCGTTTTCGTAAATTACGAAATTTAAATGGGGCCGATTCGGCATCTACTGACGGCGTATTTGGTCGAGAACTCTCTGTACGTGCAGCGGTAACTGCACCGGCAGCACTGCGCTCAACAGAACTTGATTTAGATGATGATGTAGGCTTAAGGGTCATGCGGCAGTTATGACAAAGCCACTGTCCACTTGGTATATCTTCTTCTGTTAGCGGTGGGTCGCTAAGATAATCGAACGCATTTGTATTATTCAATTAACTATGCATACATAAATAAACAAATAAACACGTGTACTTACTGGCACTGCAAATGGAAACTGGATGGACAACGATCACAACAAAGTAGATCTCCACCTTCTTCGCAAGCATCGCAAAGGTCATGATTGTGTCCTCGACCAGGCCGTTTATAATATGGATGCTTGGTATTCACTGGCCGCAATGTTATTTTTTCTTCTTCGGAGGGAGGTGGTTTAATGAGGATTTTAATTTGCTATTTGAACAAAATTATGTACAAATATTGTATAAAAGTTTAGAACTTTTTTAAAACATTCATAATTTTTGTGGTTAAAATAGATTATACAAATTTTGTAACACAAATGCGGATCGAGATGTTCCACAAACTTTCACCAAAGTTTTGTGTTAAGAGAAACTTAATAAATACCTCCATTATGGGCAAATTGGGATCCACTTCCACTTTCGACATGTCGGCTTTGGTATCTTATATTAAAAATCACGAAAAAAATCTTTTTAATCCGATGCAATATATAAATTATTCCAAAGGACCTTTAGCTGCAGTTAAAATGTTTGACATTTGTTCAATTCGATGCTGAAGGAGGTGTTCAGTGATAAATCCACTATTATGGTTAGGATTGCATTTGAGAGTATGTTTTGAAAATTGAAGTTTTTAAAGTCAATTTGCAATTTAACTGTCTAATTTCTAACATTCTAAATCTATATTCAGAATATCATTAATTCTAATATGTAATTTTTCTTATTTTTCGATCTACTAATCTCTTAATCTTAAATAAAAGCCATTCCATGTCAAAGATTTTTACTTAGATAACATCAATTATATGGACATTGGCAACACTAGGCTTGAGTCAACAACTAAAATAGAACAATAACAATTGAAGTAGTCGAAACGTTAAGTAAATTTGTTGTCGCACAATTAACTTAGATCGGAATTCGCTAAATAAATATTACTATAATAATTCAGTACAAATATGCTTTCGTTTTTCTCCAAGAAAAAACAAGACACAGATTCTGCTGAAGAAGCAATACAAGGACCTACGGATTCTACACAATCGAATGAAGGTGGAGACGATTTCATTTTTATAGAAAGAAAAACTTCAGACCACGATCCCACTAAATTTTCAGCACAAGGTATAGGAATGTATCCACCTATACCTCCCGCATTTGGAATGGGCAGATATCCGGGCCAATCGGTTTATCCTCCTATGACTAATGTCGCCAGTGCATCAGACAACGTGTCACCAGTACCATACGTACAAGGAGTGCCCTTCGAGCTAGCGCCGCAGCTTAGCACAAAAAGTGATTTTGAAGTAACTCAATTGCAAGTTGACAGCATTTTAGCGCTGTTGACCCGTCAAATGTCGGTGGACGAAAACGAAGAATATAACTTTGCGCTGGAGAGATCAATACAAAACGAATGTTATTAGCTTAGTAAATCGTTTATATATTCGATTTATTTAGTTTTAAGAAAATATAAATAAAAAAATTTAGTAATACATTAAAACCTTAATTTTGTTTTTTAAATAAATTTTAGATATGTCCATACATATTGATTTGCTTCACAGAAATACTTCAGCTTCAATAGAATTTAAAATTGTAATTTGAAGAAATACATATTTTAGAGATTTAAAGTGAAATAAATATTAAAAGATAGCTATATGACAATTTTTTCCAGAATAACTCTCGTTGGGTACGTATCCGCAAATCAGCTGATTGTGACATTAGAAGCCTTGAATGGAAATAGTGTTTGTGTTCATTCATCCGCTCGCACTTTAAACAAAAACAATTTTACTTGCTATGGTTAGTATTCGACTCTGGTTTTTTGCTCATACCATTTAGAAAAATTACTCACCCTCCTCATATAGTGTTGACAAAGTGTATCGTCGTACTGACGCAATTAATTAATATCAAGGAGATATCTTTATAACATATCAAGTACATATGGTTTACTTTTCTAAGTATAATAATTTTGTAATTAATAATTATTATATTTTTGTAGAAAGATGAATTCTAGTTCTGTTACGGCAGGCAATATTTCCAAGGCGGGATCTGATTTACAACAGCTGCCACAACAACAGCAGTTATATGTTGAAACTTATTCGGTGTATGTGGTGACATGGAATGTAGGCACCCGTTTTCCGGATAACATCTCATTGCGTTCGCTTTTGGGTCTTCAAGGTGTCGATGACCCGAACACACAAGATTTGCCCGACATTTACGCTATTGGTTTGCAGGAGGTTAACGTTCAACCACAACAACAGATGCTTGGTCTATTTAAGGAGGATCCTTGGACACACAAAATAAAAAAAATACTTCGTGACTACGACTATGTGGTAATTAAATCAGAACAAATGCAAGGGTTATTACTTTCTCTGTTTGTGCGCCGTGTTCATGTGAAACATATGCGGGATATAGAACCGGAATTCACCCGTACCGGTTTTGGTGGAATGTGGGGCAATAAAGGCGCAGTGAGTATTCGATTCTCGTTGTATGGTTGCGCAATTACGTTTGTAGTCGCACATTTGGCTGCGCATGATAAACATTTGGATGAGCGCATCGAGGACTATGAACAAATTATGGAAAACCATCACTATCATGTACCACACTATCGCGAAATCTACGACCACGATTATGTTTTTTGGTTTGGAGATTTAAATTTTCGTTTGATGGGCGACGATAGTCCTGCTGATGTTCTAGCTGCTATTAAAAATGATAAACTACCTGAACTTATTGAACGCGATCAATTGCTGCACGTACGCACTAAATTGCAAAAAGCATTTCATTTAATGCATGAGCGTTTGCCAGCTTTTCCACCGACATTTAAATTTCATGAAGGAACTTCGAATTATGATTTAAAACGCCGCCCTGCATGGACCGATCGAATATTATATGCTCTACAACCGCTCAATAAACGTCCAGATGAGAGACTCGCCATCGAACAAAGATCATACAAATCGTTTCCAGCATATAACATTAGTGACCATAAGCCAGTGAGCAGCGAATTTAGCGTAAAACTTTATCCGAACTACCGAGCACCTTGTGTCAACTTTAAAGAGATCGCAGGATGGCAAATTGGTGAAGAAAATACAGTCGAATATGTAAAGCCAAATGACTTCGAAGAACGTAATCATGACTGGATTGGTGTTTATCGTGAGGACTTCGCGAGTTTAAATGAATATATCGGTTATGAATATGTGAATCAAGCTGAGTCACCACCATCGTCACCCGATTCACCCGTAGATCCTTTCTTTGAATCACCCGGTCCTCAACGTTCGCGTCGTCACCATCACCGCAATCATGAGCGTTTGCGTCGCCAACAGTTGCAGGATGAAGAAGACATTCGACTGGACTTCTCAGATGACATAAATATGCGGGATGGCGAGCGTTATTTGCTAATATATTTCCAAAACACTGGCATGCGGGGCGTAACCAGCATAGCTGGTATGAGTAACATTTTTCGTGCAATTATGCCCAGAGGCAATGCTAATTAATATTTTAACTTAGCTAATATATAATTTGTTTATATTTCGTGACTTATTTAAATACGTTTTAGTTTTTATTATACCAAGGCGAAAGACATGTACATAGATTAATCTTACACAATATATACATACATACATACCCTTGTATTCCGAGTTATGCATATTTAATAGTAGTCAATTTAAGAACAAGTAATACGCATTTAGATACGTTTTTAAACATTCTATAGTGTGTGATAATTTTAAAAGTGCTAACAATTTACTTACAATTTAAATAAAAGTTATACAGTTTACATTTTTGGCGATATAATGGTGTTTTAAACTTTAAATTATATTTTTTAGATACAACCCTACTAATCCACAATACCTCTGTCTAGTCCAGTTTTTTAAGTTATGTAAATAATTTTGTTTCATTTTATTATTTTTAAATAAAATTACATATTAAAAAGTTTTGTTAAAAACAAACTTATGTACATATGTACTTATGTGTGAGCATATAGCTGAAATCGACGAAATTGTTATCAGCTACTACGATAATTCTATTTGTTTGCTTTTTTCAATGAATAATAAAACTGTAAGCTTTGATAAAAATTACCGCAATCATATCTACCATAATATATACATATGTACATGTGTATGTTTTAAATATTGAAATAACACAATTGTCTTAATGTACAATATGTTTTAACTATCAGAAAATAGTAAAATACTTAAATTTCTCACAAATCGGTTGAACGATTTAGCAGCTAGTGCTTCTATTGGAATAGTTGTTAAATGATAGTTAAAATGTTATTTTTGTAGAATAATAAATATGTAAGAATGTTTACCAATAAGAATATATCTCGCTAAATAGTTGAGTGTCTAGAGCGCCACCTATTGCGGAATAGTCATTCATTTTGAAAAAAAATACGCTTATAATAACGACGGTTTTCAGAGAAAAATATCCAAATATTCAAATTAAACATTTTTAAATTATATTTTGACGTATGTATTAAGTATGTTCATATCACATAAATTATAGAAATTCCCTTTTTGTGAATACCGGCAAGATTACTGGCCAGAGCAATTGTACACAACCAGTCTTTTTACACGTTTTTTTTTGAAGCAATTTAGCGTGTAATACCAGAATTAAGTGTACGTGTGTAAAGAATCTTTGCAAAAAGGTTATCTGTCAAATTAACAAAATGTTTGTAAAGTCATATTATTATATTCTGTGCTATTAACTAAAATTTACTTATTTTTTTTTGCGCGGTTATAATTATCAACGCAAAATTTACATATGTACTATGTATGTATAAAGCAAAAAGTTTTATTTAACATGGTATGTACAGATCTTTATAGTGGTCAATGATACTCACAGTTAAAAACAAACAAGTAAGAAAGAGCGAAAACACTGGCATACAGAAATGTATAACGCTTGCAGCAAAACACAAAAGGAATTTTCAACTCATATCCACCCTCCGCCGCTGTTTCCAGCTTGACGAAACTTTAAACATTCATCTCCCATCCAAACTTCATGCAATCGACACTCAACTTGAATGGCATAAGTCTACATAAGTTTAAAAAATCAACCATCAGTAACACAATTATTCAACAAAACTTAGAATAAACAAACGACTATAAGAATGAAAAGAGTAAAACAATTTTTACAGATGGGTCCAAATTAACTAATAATGCCTACGCAGTTACCATCGCTAACGGGACACCTTTCCCATATTCGTCCGTATTTACCGCCGAGGTAATATTGGTAATATATGGCGTTAAAATACGCTATAACTTCTCTTGCTTGAACGTCATACGAAACAATTCCGTAGTAATATCTAAAATTCGAGATATTTGCATTAAATATACAAGAAAAATAGCTCTTTCTCTGGGTGACAGGTCTTGTTGGCATTCCTAGGAATGAATATGATGACAACGCGGTAAGATTCTTCGAATCTGCCCCCACGTTTCTTAACGAGGTTCAATAGCAAAATGACCTCAGAAAAATGCCAAGCCGACACATTCATGAACAGATAGTTGCAGACAAGAAGAAATCTAAACTTCAACAAACTACACGAAAAGATATGCTGCCCCAACAACATCTCGCGGCAGCAAGCAACACTCACCAACACCTTCTTAACGGCAATCCTACACCATTCTGCTCCACCACATTATCCATGAAACATATGTATATTCAATACCTGTGCATCAGAGTAGAGAGTATTAGGCAAAATTATCTTAATTCTACATAGTAAATACCAAACATTGTCACCATCTTAGGTAAGAAAGCACTAAGTTTGGGTGCAACCGAATATTTTATACTCTTGCAACTTGCAAGAATCAAAGCCAGGGAAATATTTAAGGTGTACGTATTCGCCATTATAAGAGAAGGATTTCCCTTAATTACAATTATATATCTCACACATTGGACAACATTTTCGATCAAAAGTCAATTATAGGTACGGGGGTCCAAATATTCAGTACCTAGGAGCTTAAACAGTTTTTATTGGATTTAAACAATTTTTGGTCATAAGGAGGCACACACCGAGGACAAAGCTTTATCTCGTTATATTAATTGCTTCCTGATTTGTTTACTGAAAACTGAACGAATCAAGTAGAATTTAAAATTGTGCTATATGGGAAGTAGGCGTGGCTTTTCCGATTTCGTCCATTTTCACACTTTGATATAAGAATGTAAGATGAATGCCACATACTAAATCTGTCGAAATCGGTTGGTCGAGTACCGAGATATGGGATTTCATCAAAAAGTGGGCGGTGCCACGCGCATCGTCCAATTTTCCCACCAGCTCCCACAAAGCGTATTTAATTCTTGATTTATCGCGCTTGTAATACTTTTTAACGGTGCCGTTATATGGGGAGTGAGCCGAGTTATCCTCCGATTTCATCCATTTTCACGCTATCGGTAGAAGATTTCTCTCTTAATTCTTATAAGATTTGCACTCAGCAAATTTGGTTGTTGTAGCTTTAATTGTTTAGTTGATATGAACATTAAACTTGTTGGGGGCGGGGCCGCGTCCACTTTTTCTAAAATTTTTGCCCACAGGTGCCCCTTGGTACTGCGGTCCTCTGTACAAATTAGTTTTATATCTCAATTTAAATACAAAGCTTTATTCGGCATATTAAGAAATAAAAGTGAGTAATTTTAAAATGCATTCGAGATTTGTACTACTGTGATTGAAAGGTGAATTTTTCCATTTATACTTCGCGTATTTTTCAAATCGGTAATTTTTTTTCTGTAATGTGGTAGTACTGTTAGTGGCATCGATGCTAAATTTTACGTCAAAATATTCATTAGTATTTGAGATGCGCGTCGTTTTGTGAGGCTCTAAAAGTGAATTCTTCGATTTTTACTATGTCTGAATTTATTGAACAAAGAAATGCGATAATGCACCATCTCATACTGCACTGGTTATTCGTGGTCAGTTCATCACATCTTCAACTAATAACGTGCGGCAACCACCGCATTCGCCTGATTTACCTTCGTGTAACTTCTGGCTATTCAGTAAATTCACATGACCACTCCGAGGGCACCGTTTTGACTCAATTAAGGATATAAAAGCTGATCCGAAGAAGGTTCTGATGGCCATCACGACGGAGTATTTTTCCAAGTGCTTTGATGACTGGAAAATAAATTAAGATACAACTCTGCACTAGTGCATAGCTTAGTCAATTTAGCCATGGTCATCTTTCTGTATATACGCGAACTAATCATGCATTTATTGGAAAGTCGGTATGAAATTTTGTACATGTTATTTTCTCCACAAGAAGCTGCTGATTTGTCGAAACCGCTGATAGCTGACTACTATAGCATATAGCTGCCATACAAACTGAACGATTAAAATCCAGCCCTTGTATGGAGAAACTTTTTATTTGACGAGATATCTACATTAAAAATGGCATGGATTACTGCACAAGCCAACGGTACAATCTTCGAATGAAAAATACACCTGTGGAGGGAATTATAGCTTCGATGCAGCAGAAGTTAAAGTGTTTTCTTGTTTTAATGTAAACTTTTTAAAATAAAAAGAGTTTTTACAATACAACTGTTTGTAGCATCATTGTGCCGCAATATTGCTGTACACCTTACCGCACATTTCACTCCACGCAGTAAAATAAAACGCAGAATTTAAATTTTTGATAGCGGAAAATTTAGTTACATATATTTATTCATCGTTGTACGTTATTATAAACTATCTATGTAAGTATAATAATGGTAATGTGTAAACACATATACCATTTGTAATGTATAATAAATAGTAGTATAGAAATATATGTAGATTATTTTGCATATTTGTATATAGTGCATTGTTTTCATTGCAATATTAAAATCATGCTACTATTTGTTTTCCTTTCAACTTACAAAGGCTTATACTAATTTTTAAAACAATAACTACATTTTTTTCGATTTGGCAGATTTATTGTTTAAACAGTCCTGGTAAATACTCATAAGACATACATATGTATGTATATAATCCATGTTATAATTATATTCAGTTAGACTTTCTTTTCTTGAGGAATTTTGATTTTTTTTTTTCATATTTAGTTGCCTTAATTAAATGTTAACTTTCTTTCCCACAAACTGTGTAGTTGTGTAAGGTCACACATACGTAGGTAATATGTATGTATGTATGTATAATTTTTTGTATAAAGTGTGAAGTATGTATGTACATATATTTATGTTACGAAAGTTTGTTTATTGTCTTATGTATGAAAGATGTTAGTGCGCTAATTTGCATACTTTGTGCAAATTTGAATACTAGTGTAATTAAAAACGTATAGTATGTTACTACAATTATGACACTGCAGTCTTGCCGCAATAATATCATATACTACATATGTTAAAAAGATGAAATACATAAAGTTGCATGTAAATAGTTGCTTACACATACTGTTAACGTAAATTTATAGCAGCAATATTCGTTGTTCTCATTTATTCGAGTATAATTTAATGCAAAATGACTAACTATAATATGTTAATTGTTGTACAATTGCTTATAAAATATAATAAAAATTAAAAAAATAATAATACATAGTTAACAAATTTAAAAACACATGAAGAGTTTATACAATTCATAAGAGTAGCTGCGCGCATTCAGTCATTAAAGTTACATTTCTTCAAATATTTTGTATGTAATAACAATTTTGCGCTAATTGTTAATTTTTTTAACATTGTACATACATATTATTTGTACATACATTATTACTTAAAATTTTATTTTTAAAGTTTGTTTGGAGCAAACAAATTGAGCTTATGAGCAAAAAACAAATATTTAAGGCTTATGTTTACATTTCTTAACTTATTTATTTAAATTAACAATTTTGCAAAATACTCAAGCAAAGGTAAAGCATATACGCATATGCAGTGGAGCTTCGATACGTACACACATCGTACAACGTCAAACAGCAACGAAGACTGCGTTCATACACAGACTCTTTTGTCATTAGAACGAGGAAAGATGATGAGACCGTGCCGCTCGTGCTTTCTGATCTTCTTCGTAACAGTTCGCTGCTATGTAATTCGCCATTCGTTTTCATTTCGAAATTCTCTCCATGGTAGCAGTTGTGCTCGGTTTCAAATTAATATTTGCAATACATATTTTAGCAAATTTTAAATATTAATTATTTTTATTTTATTATTTATTTTTGTATGTAATATGCAAATATGCATAATTTAATAGAAACACTTGAGCAAAGGGTGAATAAAAATAAAAATTTGTTAATTAAAAATATTTTTGGCCGACTCAATGTGTCACCCTTGAAAACGCAGTGAGCGACACCATAAGAGATTTTGCTGATGTGAGTGACAAAAGAGTTCGTGTGTGAATGTATTTTACGTTGCTGAGTAATATTCAATAATAAATGTAAGTATGTATGCATGTAGGTATTCGAAAATCATTGAAAAAAAAAAACAATTTTTACGGCTAAATTTTGGCTTAAAATAATATAAATGCATTGATGTTGTATATATGTGTATGTAGGCAAATCAAATATTTTTATTGTGCAAACTGAGCTCGTGGTTAAAATACATATGTGGTACGTGTGTGGTTTAGTTGGTTAACCGTATGACATATCGAAATTCCGCTGTATATGGTAAAGTTTCATAAATAGAGTCTATTAGCGTAGCATTATAAATATCGTAGTCTTAAAGCGTTAAACAATTTGTATTGTGAGGAAAATAAAAATATTAGGGATAGCATAAGAATAGTTTACCAATGGCAATTCGTCAATCTTTTGCAGGCAGGAAAGAATAGGGAAGCAGCCGTCTGTTGGTCATGAAATCTTTTAAGTACTTTGATAGGCTGAAATAAAAAATTATTTTAATTTATTTTAAACAAATTTAATTTACATAAACTTTGTACAGTATTAGTATCATTAATGTAACACATGAAAATATATTATTTCTAGCTTTATCAAAAATTTTGTTCTATAAAGTATTGCTAGAATAGAAGCAGATACACATACATACATACATATATGAATAGTGTTTTAAACTAGTGTTTCCTTAAATTTCTCTTGATGAAGTGTTTTTTGCATGCTCTTGCTATCCCAAATCAAAAACAAAAAAAAAAACGAAAAAAGTAACTGTGTAGCAGGCTTACTCACTGACTTTATGCCAAATCAGTTGTGTAGGTGTGCAAAACATTTGTATGTCTGCAGTATTTGCCGTTTGATTCGTCAATTATTCTGAAATGTTACTTTTTAATTTTCTTAAAATTAATTTTTAGTCAAACATTTATCAATTGAATAATCAACACGACGAACGGAAACACATCATCCATACTTAATTGGAAAACATTGAAGATTTTCAGAAATTTCTGAACGTTTTTTTAAATCATAAATCTATAGAGTTATTATTTGAAATCTTGATAAAGATTGTCAACTGAAATTATTGCTTATGACCGAACACGAAAAATAAATTAGCGATGAACCTCAAATATTCTCATCAGACAAAGCATGTGTAGCTATGTGCTTATACATATGTATGTAAGTTAAATTGGTTTTTGAAAAAATTGGACAAAAAATAATTTGATGTTTTTATGAAATCCAACTTTCAGTGACAAAAGCGGTTTCGATACCAAAATATGGCTTATCGAGTAAATTCCACACAGGCGCCGGATACCATGAAATCAGAGGATTTCCAAAAGAGACTGTTACGATGAATCAAAAAACATGAAAGCTGCACGTAGGCTCTAAAATCCTTCACAGGTGTAATTTTTATATCATAAAAGGATATAAATAGATGTTTATCCTGATTCTAATCGGTCAGTTTGTATGCGATAGTGGTCCGATCTGAACAATTTGTTAGGGGATTGTAGCGTTGGTGTTGTATATATGCCGAATTTCGTGAAGATATAATGTCAAATACAAAGACTTAATTCTGATTTTTTAGTTTGTGTGTCAGCTATATGTTATAATGGACCAATCGGAACAATTTTTTCGGAGATTGTATCGTTGACTTGAGTAATAGTCTATGTGAAATTTCATAAAAAAGTTTTCTATACAAGAACTTGATTTTAATTGGTCAGTTTACTTAATATAAGCTATACTGGTCCGTCATCGTTGATTCCGACAAGTGAGCAGCTTGTTGGGGAGAAAAGGTTTTGTGAAATTTCAGAATGATAAAAACTTAGCCACCAGTTCGCGTATATACAGGACATGTCTAATTCGACTCAGCTTTTCACGATCATCATCATTCCGACGTTTTCTTCTGGGTGTTACAAACTTCGTGGCAAATTTAATATATTCTGTTTAGGGTATAAGAAATAAATTCTCATTCAACTCGGCAACAAAAAGTGCGTTAACACTAAATTTAATCACAAAGTTGGCAAAAAAGCGACTATAACTTTAAATAGTAATCTTTTACATACGCACATATATACATCTCAGCGCAAAACTATGTAATATACTATATTTATATTTTTAAAGGGATTATATGGGTAATACCAAACGTAACATATTTGCGTCACTGCCAAAATAAGGTACATACATACATATGTACAAAGTCAGCAACAAACAAGCATATTGGTTGCATATTGAATAAGCATTGTTGTTGCCTATATACTAATTGGCACTTGACACAAATCCGCAGTAAATCCCAACTAAAGCTATTATATGATTTTTCGACACCAATAACAGTGAACTGAATATCACAACTTGATAAACCTAGCAGTTTATCACTTTTATCTACATATGTATGTATATACTATGCGTGTAAATATGCGATTGTTTGCAGATGTATGTAGGTATGTACACCCATGTGTAATGTTTATATATCTTGTACACATGTTTTATATTAATCAAAGAATGTATATTTATATGTGTTGCTTTTCATCGCTTTCACACCAAAACAGCAATTCAAATGTTTCATCATTACATACTTTTTTCATTTGATTTCGAAAAACGTGTACAGTTGGCGAACCTTGTCAAGTATAAAACAATCTAAAATAAAACTACTTGATTTTTCAAATGTCCCTTTACAGTGCATTGTGAAGACAATCAGGCGTCTACTCTCTACATACAAATATATCATGCTTGTACATAAGTATGTAAGCATCTAAACGCACATACATACTTATGTATGTGTAGAAATTTAGGTATTTCAAGTGGAATTCCTGTTTTACTTTTTAATGTTTGTTTACACAATCTAAAAAGCCAGAAGGTTAAATGTTTAGAAGATGCATACAAATGAACTGTACATACAAACATACTATATCTGAGTGCAGACTAGTTTGAAGTACGTTAGAGTACATAAATACCGCAAGAACCTAAAATTCTCAGTTTGTAGTTAAAAAGTTTAACTAGTGGAAGATCTAGTATCTAAGGAAAATACGCAATTATTGGCTTATTTTCTTGAGGACTTGGTCAAAGGATGAGATGGTATAATGGGCCGTTCAGTCATATAACCGTCAGTACAATGCCAATCGACACACTGTGCGTAACAGATCAAGAAATGATTCATCTACTCCAAGATCGAATTGAACAAGTCGAGACGGACTTGAAAAGAAGCTTTTTGCAGAATTAAATTATTTCTCACCAAGAAAACAGAAAACAATTTCCATACAAAAATGAAAAAAAAAAAAACTTTATACATATGTCGGCTATATACTATAGTGATCCAATCCGAACAATTTGTTCGGAGAATATACCATTATATTGGAAAATATTCTGTGGCAAATTGTGTAGAGCTATCTTGTCAATAAAAAGCTTCAATGCAAGGGCTTAAATTTGATCGTTCAGTTTGTATGAAGCTATGGTATATACTATAGTAGTTGGATCTAAACAATTTGTTTGGAGATTATATCGCTGTATTGGAAAAATAATTCATGCCAAATTGTGTAAAGTTATCTTGTCAAAAAAATTTAAAGCATTTTTTATTTGATCGTTCATTTTGTGTGGCAGCTAGAGATTATATTCGTCCGATATCGAACAAATCCGACAAATGAGCAACTCCTTTAGCAGAAAGAATTTCAAGTCACCCACTAGAATTTCACCAACTTTCGCGATGTTTTATGACAAACTGGATTACATCACTTAACGCTTTAGTTTCACATTAAGAACGTAATGGTAACTTTCAGACAATAACTTCAGAACGATTGGTAGAAATGGCCTGGAACTTTTATTCTTGTTAAGATTAGTACTCAAGTCGCTCAAAGTCGTTCCGAGCGTAAATTCAGTTGTGCCTATATGGGGGAAAATGCGTTCCGCCCGGCTTTAAGCGTCCACTCTGCGGTCACCTTAAAGCATTTATGTATTTGATACATGTGATATTCGCATATACATACATACATATGTATTTCATTTCACTCCCAATCGTGAACTAACTAAAGGTGTTTGTCAATATTTATTTGACTAGCACGCATCAACATACCATTAGATGTAGTATTGTCATTGTTATTTATAATATGTTTTCTGTATACTTATGTATATCTTGTAATATTTATTTTGGACTTGCTTATTCTAAATTCCAAGACGCCATGCTAATGCCAGGCTTAAATAAACATGCTACTTTAGCACATAGTACATATTTATATACGACTACATGTTACTAAAATTTTGTGTTAATATTCTTAAAATAACACAAAAAATTACATTCTATATATACATATGTACATACTTTTAGCATATTTGTGTAAGCTTAAGTATACGAACGCACCTAGTCGAGCAGCAGCAGCTTCAGAGCAACAAACCATACGCAATCACGATCAGTCATTCTTCCAACTATTCAACCAACCATTTTTTCATCTACCCCACATACTTTGTATCCATCCGACCAAATGTCCATTCATCCATAAGTATTCCAATGCAAGAAGCATATACATATGTAACTACATACATACATATATATGTATGTATGTGTATGCTTGTATAAGTGTATGTACATACCATACTTTACATTCGTGAAATCGTTACTCAAACTGAATATAATAATTCTTGCTTGCAATTTTCAACCACCCCACCACATATCTGCGCTTCCTGCTGCGTTGCCACGACTACAGCTATAGCTATTATACGCTAATAATGTTCGCCGCGATTTTTCTTTATAGAGGCAGCTTTGTTTTAGCTTTGTCAATTACTTACATACTTGTACGTACATAGTATAATTTCTTTTTCACTTATTCGTTGTAGTTGTTTTCTCATTTTGTTCTATTTTTTCCCTCTTCTTTTTTATCCAATTTGGTTTCGCTGGTTGGCTTTTCTCTATCTTTTTGTTTTTGCAATACTGTCTGCTTGTCTGCGAGTATCTTGCAATGTGCGTCGATCTGCGTTGTTGGCTATTGCTTACGTTAATACTATTGTTTTTGTTGTAGTAATTACTTTAGTCATTGTTTTTGTTATTGTAATTGTTGTGGAATCACTGCTTTGCAATGATCTGATCTTCGGCATTCGACGCGCTCACCGTCGTCCAGCTGCTATGGTATATTGTGCATACATACATATATCGGTGTGAATAAACTGCCGACGCTGTGAAATGAAATTATGCTTTCGTTGAAGAAATACTGTAAAGAAACGAAAACAAATTTATGTATATACGTACATACATATGCATGTACATCCGATATTAAATGTAATGTAGCATACAGCTTTTATATTATTTTATTTTCTTTGTTATACCCTGAACAGGGTATATTAAGTTTGCCACGGCGATCCGATAAATGATCAGTATGATTTGCTGATGTCTATCTGTAGTCTCTTATTTTTTGAGGTATCGAAATGAAATTTTGCAGACTTTAGACTGATCGATCAAAATTAAGCCCTCATATGGAAAATTTTTTAATTCAAAGAGATATGTAGGGTCGGGTTTAGTATCGCGCCGGTTAATTTTGGTTCACTGTACCTAAACGAAAGAACCAAATTGAAAATTTTAAACACGCATGTATGCTTAAATTATCGAACTTTATTTTAAAACATATTATTAAAAAGTTCAATCCTTCCTCTTTCCAATAAGGGGGCGTGAGGGGGGTAACCTCCCCCTGTTTTTCTCCATAAACGATACTTAACTGGCGCGATACTAAACATTTCCCGATATGTATCTTCACAAATCTTCAAAATGTTCAAGGCTACAATCTCCGAATCTATTGTTCAAATCGGACCGCTATACCATATACCTAACAGAACAATCAAAATTAAGCTCTTGTATGGAAAACTTTTTTTTTGAAAAGATATCATCACGAATTTTAGCATGTATTATTGTCCAAAGCAACATTATAATCTCCCAACAAATTGTTCAGATCGGATCACTATAGCATATACATATCTATCATACAAACTAGCCGATCAAAATCAAGATAAAGATCGTCAAAAAAATATGTTTCCCTTATAAAATACCTTATAAATAACCTTACTTCGACTTGAAGGTTTATATCAAGCAGTCTGGAAATGCACTTGTGATGAGTATTATAGCTTTGGTGCAGTCGAAATTAAGGTTTTTGGTGTGTCTGCTTTTCGCATTATTTGCAGGGCTTTTATTTTTGCATATGGTATTTTTCATTCAATTCTTCTTTGGTTTTATTTAAATGACAAAATGCGTGCGATTTTAATAAAGAGCAACTGGGCCGAACTAAGTCATAAAGTTGCGACAATGTGCACACACGTGCATATGTAAATATGCATACCTTTTATAAGAGAGTACCCATAGTATGTATGTATGTATTTAAATTGGCACTCAAACTCATTACGAAAGTCTGCGCACGATTTACTAAATAGTTTGTCAAGAGAAAGGGCCACGAAATAACAACAATTTACTAGTGAGCGAGTGCACAGATGCGAAGTAGCTATAGCGAACTGGAAAGGCCCAAGATTTGTATTCGGTTAGGGCGTATCGTTATTAAAGCCAAGACAAAAATTTAATTTTCCCCAAGTACTCGTACATTGCACTCTGGCTATTGACCAGATTGCAATTTTTTTCGAATTTTTAAGACAATAGTCACTGATCTGAAGGCGGAAAAACGCATTAAGAATGAAGTGGCTCCATATAACAAGCACCACAAAATGCGAACAACGTTAATTATAACAGGAAAGGAAGAGCAAAGTTCGATTGAAGTCAACCATTAGATACACTTATAATTTGTAAGAGTTAAAAGCGTAGATAATATTTCGGGATTTGAAGAAGAAATATTATATAAAATATTGCAACACATAACACAGAGTCTTTTATCGTCGGAGACCTTATATTATGTACATTGTAACAACAATGTACCCGGAAATTGTATATGAAACACAAAATATTTAATTATTCCTCAATATTAATTTTGTCGCGTTCAAAGTAATCCCCACAAGGTGTACACTTATGCCAACGATTTTCCATTTTTTCATAAGCACTTTTTGGGATGGCCTTCAGCTCCTTCAGCGAATTTTGTTTTAAATCTTCGATCGACTGAAAACGGGATCGACGGAGCGGCAATTTCAATTTGGGGAACAAAAATCACACGGAGCCAAATCTGGTGAATACGGTGGCTGAACGATGGTATTCATTGCGTTTTTTACTTTAAATTCGGTCATAATCGTGGCTCGATACGATGGTGCATTATCATTGTGTAAAATCCATGAACGGTTACTCCACAATTCTAGGCGTTTTCGATGGATGTTCTCACGCAAGCGCCTTAATACTGCCAAATAGAACTCCTTATTGACCGTATGTTGAGATCTCTTGCCATTTCTCTAACACTTGATTGACGATTTTCAAGTACTAAATTCTTCACTTTTTTAATATTTTCATCAGTTGAAGAGATCGAAGGTGGTCCATAACGAGGTTTGTCTTTAACGATTTCTCGACCGGCTTTGATGGCTGGCGGAAACTCGCAGGCTTGTGCCTTTGATTAAACTGAATTGCCGTAAGCCTTTTCCAATATTCGCAACGGTTCCGCCCACGAATTTTGGTCAGAAATACAAAATTTGAGACAAATTCTTTGTCCGATATTTTTAACCATTGTAAAAATCGCTACACACTACTGAGGTGCACCGACCTAAGTAACTGCTGTAAATAAACTAGTTAATAGATCGCGCTCATATTTGTTCATTGTTATTAAGGACAGTCCTACCAACTTATCGAAATACATTTTTTTAAATATCATTTACCCGTTAAATTTAATTAAAATTTCTATGTGCTTTTTGTCACAATGTATAAATGATCGACGTATTGAGTGATTTAGCAATGTCTGTCTCACCATTTGTGTGTTTTTCATAGATTAATGACCAAGGGAACGGTACAATCTCTGAAGAGATCAGAGATGTACAGATCAGCGTATACCTAGCTGTCAATTAAAATTAAATTCTTGTATAGTAAACCTTTTTATTTGGTACATATTATTGTTCAAAGTAACGTACATTCTCAGCACAAATTGCTTAGATTTAGTTTTACTTATAGGAAAAGCATCTCTCAAGGGAGATGCTGTATCGTGAGGTTAGCCTATATTATAGCCTACGTTAATTTTATCAACATATCTCAGAACTCAACTGATATAGGTGTATCTGTATACAGTTAGCTAAAGGAGCGAAAACCATTACATATAATAAGTAAGTATATGGACACTCAAGGAAAGTACAGATGATTTTATTTATCGAAACATATTTTATTAAATTTTAGCACCAAATATTCGGTACAAAGTCCGCCGTAAAAATGGAAAGAAATAAGCAGACAATATTTGAATTGTACATTTTGCCAATAATCTGTAAAATACTGTAGTTTATTCCAATAATTAGTAAAAAATTGGGATCATAGCAATTTTTTTATGAATCAGCAAGCGTTTACTGAAAATGCGGTCAAAAATGTCCGGAATGTCTAAACTATGCAGTTTGTTACCGTACTAATTGGAAGTCCTACCCCAACCGCCATATTTCCCAGATATTGCTCGGTCTGTTTATTTTTTATTCCTTTCGGTGGTCCATGCTCTGCCACAGAAGCCGTCCCACTTACAAGACGACATAAAAAAATGGTTTGATTCTTGGATACGATCACACAAGGTGAACAGTTTTACAGTGATGGTATTCGAGCTGTGCCAAAAAGATGGGAAAAGGTTATTACTAGCGATGGGCAATACTTAGAATAAAATTACAAAGCGAGAACTTAGTTCGGAACCAAATATAATATCCAAATTCACTCAGGTCAAATCCTTTTGGCATGAAAATGGCTGTAATCGGATTATAAATGCAACCACCACCCATTTAACGGTTCTGTTAAAAATCCTACTACAAATTCGATCAATTTATAACTAAATGCGGCAAAGACATATAGTTTTACACCCGAAGTGGTAAAAAAGCACTTTATAACGGGTGATCCAAGTAAAGGTACTTTTTTAATATAATTTTTTGACAGATCACGCGTGAGTCGTACCAAACTATCATGTTATTTTTGTTCAGTATTGTTTGGTAAAAGGCCCTAACAACGTTTACAAATCGTTAAACTTTGTTACAAAAATTCACGTTCTGAATAGAATGTGTTTCCTACCCTGAGACCCAACATTCATTTTTGGATAATATTTGACTGAATATACCACGTCTAGCTACCGTAACTGAGAGTGTACACGAAGACCATGGAGAGTCAATTGTGCGCCGTTCGCACCAACTTGGACTGACGGATGGAACGACTTGGCGCATTTTAAGTTGAGATTTCAAATTGAAATCATACAAAATACAGATTGTGCAAAAACTGAACCCACTCGACCTTCCCAAGCTCGACGTTTTCGAGCCAAATTTTGTACAGCGATGAGACCCATTTATGGTTCAATGGGTATGTAAAGAAACAAAATTGCCGCATTTGGAACGGAGGCAAGCTGAAGAGATTTTAGAGCTGTCATTTCATCCAGAAAAAACAACGGTTTGGTGTGGTTTGTGGGCCGGTGAAATCATCGGTACATACATATTTCTTCAAAAAGATGCAGTTGAGAACGTAATCGTAAATAACGATCGTTATCGAGCCACGAGGACATGAAAATGGATTTATTGAGAGAGCACTTCGGTGAGCACATAATTTCACATTTTGGGCAGGTCGACTTTTTTCTGTGGAGATATGTAAAGTGTAATGCCTATAAAGACAATCCCGCTTCAATTCCAGCTTTCAGGCAAAACTCACGCGAGTCTTTCGCCAGTTACCATTCGAAATGCTCGAACGAGTCATCGAAAATTGGACTCAACGGACGGAGACGTTGCCGCGGCCAACATTTGAAAGAGATAACCTTCAATGAATAAGTGTAAAAGAATGTTCTTTCGAATAATAATAAACATTGCCCATTAAATTGTATTTAAATAAGTAGGGAATATTGAAATGGAACACCCTTCAGAAGTGTGCCGCCTTATATCCAAAAACTAATAAAAATAAGAATTGAAGAGAAAGCTTTTGGTTTTGCCTTTGCGTTTTGGAAATAATAACGTGAGGCAAATAAAAAACTTACTTTTTAATTATTACATAAGAGTTATTTAAAACTCACCGCATAACTATAATTCTGTGAGAAGTAAATAAAAGGTATGAAATAACTCTTATTTTGTAAGGGAAAAATAAAACTGAAAATATAACGATTATTTTGTGAGGAAAAGAATATAAATTGAAAAATAATTGTTAAACTTGATTTTTTGCTCATATAACTGTTCCGGTCCCTAATTCGTAAACCTTGAATATGTAAATATTTTGTTAAATAATTGATAGTAAAAATATGTATTGATTTTCATTTATAAAACCCGAAAAAGCAGCTTACCTTAATGCCTCTAGCCTAGAATACCCTCCTAATCTACTAGCGGAGGAAATCAAATACCGGTACACACTTTCTTGGTTCATTTTATTGTACATACATATATCATCAGAAAAAGCAATGTATTAATAATGAAGATACCGTTTTGGCGTTCGAAAAGCCTTGTGTATTTTCTTTGATATGTTTATTCAGACCTTTTTGTGTTTTGTAACAATACCGTTTTATAGCCATTACTCGATTACTCCAATTTACGAAACCAATCTTACTTTAAACGAGCTTTGTTGTGCAACAAGTCAGCTTTCGCAGACAAACCGACAGGTAGACTGGCAGATTGGCAAGCTTTCATATATGTTATATGTACATACATATGTATATTTTTATAAATACAGATTGTATATATCAAATATATACATGTATAGATGCATTTGCATGCCTACAAATATTAATATTTCCACGATTGGCGCCAACAAATAAGGAAACCATTAACCTACTGCACCGCAAAATGATTCTTGTAACCCACTTCAGAACTATAAAGGTCTGTAATTTGAAAAACACTTAAGTGACAACTTCTTTGAATTCAGTTGTTACATTGTTCTATGCGTATTTACCGCCACTAAGCAACATATTTACCGCATTTGGTTCGTTGTAGTGTTGGCACGGTTGACCTCAGGCTACGGTCTGAGGCCGTGATTGCGAAAAGTGAAAGAAACGAAGACAGCAGACGGTACGTACGCGTTTTACAGACTCATAAATGCCAAGACGCGGGTTTGGCCACCGCCAGGTACTGATATATACACATACATTTGAACAAAAGGTAAGTACATACACACATAGAAACCGCTAAAGTAGTACATTTGAAAACATGTGTTAATAAATTTTTACAATTACTACGTCTACAAAAGCAGCAAGCGTCCAAAGAAACTTCAACCGTGAAAAAGATATTTAATGATGTTATGAACGCGGGCAAAACACACAAATGCACAAATATCTCTTGAGCGTTTGTGAATGTAGTTCAAATTAGTAAACGCTAAAAAAATACTGTGTGTGCAATGAATATGCGTTTATGAATAACGCAAATTAAGTACTTAAAAAATATGTTGAGCCTTAATTTTTATATTAACACACTTTCGATTCAGCATTTCAACGTCTAAAAAATATAATAAAATTCAATTTTCATACCGAACAATTTATGAGACTAAATCAAGAAAAAGCATTGACTTTTCACAAATTTTTCACTTAATTTTGAACAGTCAGTTCGTATGGCAACTATAGGCCGTAGTGGTCCGATATCGGCGGTTCATACATGAGAGCAGCTTCTGGGGGAGAAAAGGATTGATATCTCAAAAGCTGAGCGACTGGTTCGCCTACATACATATATACAGCCAGATGGATATAACTCCACTCAGCTTATTATGCTGACCATTTATATGCAATATAAAAAGGTCTTCCACATTTCCTTATAGGTGTTACCATATTTTTATCCGGGAAATAACTATCTAATCGGCAGCATTCTTTCAAATTTCTTCAGGAATATTTTCTGCTACTTTAACAACAACAACTACACGAGGTCCTTGACTACGTCGCCAACATCGAACAGTACGTCGACCAGATTTCGGACGCAACTCACACATGCACTTACTGACATTAACAGTGGACCTATTAACACCTTCACCCACTCCCTCTCAAGGAATGGCGAACTTGGAGACAAACCACCACCCATTGCAGATGATTCGAGAGATTCAAGAGTGACCCATGCGCAACTTCGTTCTTGATATAGTAGTTGGTTAAATTCCTACTTATCCCGACATACAAAATGCATATATATTTAACATGCAACGATTCCCCATAGACCTCTAACCATCTCTTCGAATGCCACCGAACACACCACTCATCTTACACTTTTCTCCCTATGGTCCAAACCCGTCGAAACAGATCGTTTCTGGTCCCAGATGACTTCGATGATCACCCAAGCGGGTAGTAGATAACCGTTACAACAACGACTAATCAACAGAAACTTTTAAAGCTGAGTTGAACTACCTTGAAGACATAATTTGTTCAAAGTTGAATCTGATATCTTCATGTGTGGCTGATTTATATACTGTAAGGTAAAAGAATCAGAGGGAATATGGAATTGTGATGTATCGGAAGAAGGCATGATTGATTCTGATTTTCGCCCATTGTCACACAGTGAAATAAGGATATAAGTACAATAATTTACTCCAAATTTGGTTGAAATTAGTGGATAGAGTGATATAAGATTTTACCTTAAAGTTGGTGCAATGTCCAATTTGTAATTGTCGAAAAAATCTTTTTGTGTTTCTAATCAAACTTCAACTTATTTTTTTATTTATAATAATATATTTATTTTATGTACAATATGTACAAATATGTATTTTGGTCGACCACTTTTTGGCATTTTTCCGTTAGAGACATTATTCCATCAGTGTAAACCGAAATTTCGAAATTTTCAGAATGGAAGCGAGCGAACAATTGTTCTGCTACACGAACTGATACAGCAGCGCATCCGTAAACTTCACAAATTTCATTGGGGATTGCGTGGTATTCTTCCCTTTTTTATACACAAATTTCACAATAAAGCGAATTTTTTGATTATTTTCACTCATTTTTGAACAGCTATAACTTCTTTGACAAAGTCTGATAGTGTTTAACGTGGGATCCTGCTGTCGACAGTTTAACTCCACGGTGCTCAAAAGCACAACGGATCAATACAATGCGTCGATCAGCGCCCTGAAAACTGGGTAACGATTTTCAGTACCAATCGGCAGTGTGGCATGGACACACTAACCACCTTGCTAGGGCTCGAGGCCCATCTAAAACCTCTGCCGTACTTTGGGTCCGGCACCCGGTTGCAATGCAACTGCACATTCGACTGACAAAGTCAGTTCTTCCCGCGATTTGGGTTTTAACCACAGCCACCACGAATCTCCACAAAGGGCCAAACCCAATGGGCAGACTGGAGCGAACTCCAGGGGCTACTGCTCCCCGTGGTACCAGGTTAAAGTATTTAGTATTGACCTTGAAACCGAAGCTACGACCAGTTGAGCTTCCATATAGCCCTGGACTGGTAGCCAGGATCTTAGTCGCCTCTTACGACAAGCAGACCTTACCGCGGGTATATTCGGTTTCCCCTCGAACCCAGAGGGGTCCCCCCGTACCCGCAGGGGGAAACTTCTTTGACAGTCATAACTTTGAAGTTGTAAATAATTTCGTCTATTTAGGAACCAGTATTAACACCACCAACAATGTCAGCCCGTAAATCCAACGGAGGATTGCTCTTGCCAACAGGTGCTACTTCGGACTGAGTAGGCAATTGAAAAGTAAAGTCCTCTTTCGACGAACAAAATTCAAACTCTATAAGTCGCTCATAATTCCCATCCTGCTATATGGTGCAGAGGCTTGGACGATGACAGCAACGGATGAGTCGACGTTGCGAGTTTTCGAGAGAAAAGTTCTGCGAAAGATTTATGGTCCTTTGCGCGTTAGCCACGGTGAATACCGCATTCGATGGAACGATGAGCTGTACGAGATATACGACGACATTGACATAGTTCAGCGAATTAAAAGACAGCGGCTATGCTGGCTAGGCTAATGGACAAAAACACTCCACCTCTGAAAGTATTCGACGTAGTACCCGCTTTGGGAAGCAGAGGAAAAGGAAGACCTGCACTCCGTTGGAAGGACCAAGTGGAGAAGGACCTGTCTTCGCTTGGAATATCCACTTGGCGCCACGTAGCGAAAAGAAGAAACGACTGGCGCGTTGTTGTTAACTCGGCTATAGTCGCGTCTACGAAAATTAAGAAGAAGAAGATAACTTCTTTTCAACTTCCCCGAATTACATTTTTTTTTGTAAAATGAAGCTTAAAACCTCACCTTTCTAACGATATATGGATATGACACAATCTAATTGGTAGCAATTAAGATATACGACTCCAACGACATCTATTAACAAAATACGAAAAGACTTTTTCGACTAACCAATATTTCTATAATCCCATACATAGTATGACTTCCCAGAATTTCAGAAAATCTTTAAATAAAACAGTTTAATTTGCTAACAAAAAAACAGAAAAATTAAAATAAGCACGACTGCTTTAATCCCATTTTCAATAAAAACTCCATTATCCATATTCTCTAGAATATTTGATAGCTTTCGTGAGACATATTTTATGTTATAGATACTAATAGAAATACAACTTTTATTTTATCAGCATTTTACAAATTGATAGAAAATATTTACAGGGGTACGTCGTTATTAACCCTGGAAGTGCTTGGTTAGTCGATTCGACTAACAATCATCGTTTTGCAAACAGCAACAAAATAACGATGCCCGTCAGGGTTAATTAGTTGCCCGCATCTGTTTATTGTTCTAAATAAGTAAAAACATTCAGACATATGTACATATGTACTACACCACACCTATGAACATTTTTTTAAATCTGAAATTTAGTTTTAAATTTGCTAAACAGAAGTTAGATCAATGGGTGGTAAATAGAAATCTCATTTCCAAAGAGCATACACAATGAATAAGCTCACAGTATGCAAGTTCGCCACAATAGGTTATTTTTTACACTACCTAAATAGTCTTTATCTTTTTACACATATACATACATATGTACATATGCATAGTCTTTTTCCCCTTTGCAAATTTTCCATATTCCGACCATTTTTTTACAATAAGAAAATGTTTTAAAAGAACGACGTAGAAGCGCTAAAAACGCTCTATGGACCTTTAGCATGGAATGGAATGTTCATTTCAATAAGCTTAAATATTTATTTATTTTATTTTCCAAAAATTAATTAAAGCGTTTGCTAATTGCCTCTATTACTTGCCTTAGAGCATATGCCCTATCTTCTGGATACCCGAATGTGGGGTATTGCAGAAATCTGAAGTGTGCTAATTTATTAAAAGCTAACAATTGTGCGGATATACATACATTCATAAATTAAATTACTTTTATGTAGGTTCTTATTTGTATGTATTATTCACAGTTAAACGATACAAAGGAATATTGGAAAAAAATATTACAAATACATATGGACGGTGGTGCTACTTGGGCGGACTATTGAAACAACATTGCAGTAACACACTGTACAAGCTATATATAATATGTACAATATATGTATGTACATATGTATGTTTACCTATACCTTAAACATTTTTCAATATAAACAAATATGAAAATTTATAAGTGTAAATATTCTTAATTTAGAAAAATTACCGTATGTACTTATGAGTAACACTGACATTCCTAAGAAAGCGTATATATTTCCTGACTTTAACGGTATATTTTGTGAGTAAAATCAAATACCATAAGTATTATAAGTAAGTTCCATTTACTTTATATTGGTTAGTTTCGCTGATTTTATAACAGAGATGACACATACTTATGTATGCCTGCATAGGCATTAAACGAGAAAGGAAGAATCGCAAATTATTCGTCCCAGAGCTAAACAATTTTATATAACCATTTTTTTTATTTATTCCTTGGCATTGTATAATAAATATAGGAGATTACAAATCTTTCAACTGACTCTGAACAGCTAATAGTGTCGCGGTGTTGTCGTTTTAGGAACAAATTTAAAAAGCTTTAAGACGGTTACCATTACACAAAAAACAACGTAAGTGAACGTCGCGAATTTCTGAAGAAAAAAACTTTAACGTCAGCTGCTCCAAAGTTATAATGCCTTTCACAGGTGTTTCTTTTATAGCATAAGGGTATAAAAACATCTTTACTTGATTTTGATATGGATGACAGATCTGAACAATATATTGGGAGATTGTTCCGACAAATGAGCAGCTTCTCTGAGATAACGGGACATTTTCAAAAATTCATTCTTGAGGAATTAGTTCGCAAATATGTATGTATACAGACGGACAGACAAACGGACTTTTCAAAATCGACTTAAGGGCCTGGCCCAATGCTGGCTGGCTTTACTTGCTTTGCTTTGCTTTGAGAACTGGGTTTGCCAGCGCTTTTGAAAATAGATTTTGTAACTATGGTTGCCAGTCGGTACTTTTGTTTATATATAAAAAGAACTAGTCACGTTGCTTGTCCGCGATGGACTCCTAAACCACTGAACCGATTTTAGTAAAAGTTAGCACAGTGTGAACACAGTTCGAACCAACTTAGAATATAGGACAGTAAAAACAATTCATAAATAAAGAATATATGTAGTGAACGCTCTATTAAATGGACGTCCTATTAAGTGGACATCTCCATTAAAATTGCACATTGTTAATGTTTATTAAGTACAATCTATTAAGCGGACAACTCTATTAACTGGACAGAAAGACTCTTAACCTGACATTGAAAAAGCAGCCTTAAATTCATTATTTTTTCCAATTAAATTTATTTGTATAAACATACCATATTCAAAATTAAATCTCAAGTAAAATCCCTTGGATTCTTATACCGACAAAAACGTTTTCGGCATTATTCGAAAATAAAATTTTAGTTTATTTTATGAATAATAGTATAAAATGTATGTATACCACAGCAACACGTGGCCGGGTCCCCTAGCTTCTTTTGAGCCGCCGCGAACCAACAAAAGACAATTTTCTTTTTTGTTTAAAAAACTGTCTCAAAACACCAAAAGTTACTTAAAATTAAATAAGCGGTAATAGGAATTGCTTTGGTATGAAAACGTTGTGTTTATGAAATTTGTCTTGTGAAATGTTCGGCGATGCCGACTGCTCATAATGGGGAATTTCACTGTATATACTTTAAAGGACGTTTCCCTTGGGTTTTGAGAAACATCGTGACAAACTTAATATACCTTGTTCAGGGTATAAAGAAATGGTTTATATGCTTAAACTGTGAATAACCAAAATATACTGCTTTTCAAATAGTAAAACCATAACTTTGGAGTTTGAGACAAATAACATTTTTGAACGATAGAAAGTTTAACGTATTATGAAATGTTATAATTTTGTCTAACTTTCCCTTCAAGGTTATGTACATATGCATGTATTAAACATAGAAAAAACGACACATAGTATATATATGCATGTATGTATAAACATAGAGAAAACGAATGAATTTTTACCTTAACATACTGTTTCCATCGGTACTTTTGTTTGCGTCTGCTGGCTACCCCCTATAGACGTGGTATTTACTGATGTATTCTGTGTAATTTCACCACCTGCATATCCTCCGACCGATGGTAGGCCTTGTGAAGAACTTGAATGCTGTACGCCATTCGTTGTGTTCGTAATCTCTTGTCGCGAACGGGGACAGCAAAAACGCTTACAAGCGGCCCAAACTTGTGGTTGGCAACCAACCACAATAAAAATAAACACTCCTTGCAGAGCGTTTATCATGTCGGTGAAAAACCACGCAGAATGGGGTCCTCCAACTAACCATGATATTACGTCGGCTATCCAGGTAACGCCCATTACCACGACTAGTTTTAAACATACTTTCCCCAGTGCGGTTTTTTCAGTAGTCGATTTGACATCGTCTCGCTTCCACAAGCCGCATGTTAATTGATGAGTAGTGGATATGAAAAGTACAATGTTAGCACACAGCAAAAGTCCAATTGGGCCGAAGAAGTATGCAAAAATTGATAAATGCTCGCCGCTAAACCAACAACTACGTTCTCCAAATCCTGGTTGTAATAACTGTGTCTCTGGCAAATGATCTACTGTAAAAGCAATTGCGCTTATCAATAAGGGCACGCCCCAAGCATACGCCGAATATAGTCGTAAGCGTAGCAGTTCTTGATTGCGTTCAAGAGAACTTGGTCTAAAGTCGCGAAAAGTCCACCAAATATTGAAACACATTGTATTCAGCCAAAAGAAAGCAGATAGAAAGAAGAAATGCATTGTGCTAGCAAGCAAAAGGCAGGTGAATGAACCATTTTCCAATGAGTGGGATAATTGTGTGTAGGCGAGTATTGAATCTCCAACAAATAAGCAGAAAACGTAGTAAATCTGGCAACGCCAATGAAGCATATGATGAACTGAGGGCATCATATAGCCAGCTATCAACGTAGCAGCAAGAAAAACTACTGAAATAACAATTCCAATGTTAAGAGCAGCTGCTTGCACCATATTACTAGTAGTGCTACGAACAGCCGCTATAGCATTAGCAGGTGCTTCGGTAGAAAAGTGATGAAGGCATGTGAATATTTTAACTGCAATAATTACGCCCTTTTCGCGAAAATGTTCAAGGCAATAATCACCAGAAGATATGTTTTTATGAGGCAATTTTAGACTTCCATCTTCGTCATCCATTTGGTTTTCGTTCCAATCGCCCGCAATGGCATATGGTACAACTTTATGATGGCATGTGGGAAACCCGTATATTGTCTCGTACAAGCTTTTATTTAAAGGCAATTCAGGTGTACTAATACCATCATTACTGGTGGGAAATATGCAAGTTTCATTTGTAGCATCGTAAATTGCATTCCAACCGCAGCATTTCCTTATCTTTATTCGTTGCTGAGTATTCTGCTCTTTAGGAAAGCAGACTAGTGCGACATTTCTATCAACACAATATCGCTGGGGTTCGATAAATTGTTTCCTCTCACCCAAAAATAATGAACCATTAGAAAATATTAACCAATTTCCACCAGCCGAGAAAAGTTCCAATTCTTCTTCAGTGCAACTTCGTTTTGTTTCTTTTGTATCATTCACCATCGATACATCCTCCCTGGAGTTATTATGATCCACATATACAATTGGACGTACATTTTCCTGAAATGTCATAAATTTTGGCTTTCCACCTTGAGGACTATGATATCTTTTTTGAAAAATACGATATATCAAAGGCACCCACAACTTGGAATTGCCCATTACACAAGTTTTATTCATATCCATGTGTTCATTGTACCGACAGCACTTATTAAGGTTCACTTGTGGCGGAGGTATCCCCGGAATTGCTGTTGTCACAGTCGGTACCCCATCATTTAACGTCGGATTTGCATTGGGTACTACGCTGTCGGTTAAAGATTCCGCTTCAATGGGTTTTTTATCAATATCATTTGTTGCATTTGTCAGTTTTCCATGATGCAGCGATGAATACAGAATAAGGAAAATAAAGATATTTCTTCTAACGTTTGTTACTTGCATTCTATGCATATTGCAACTATATAAAATTATAAGTAAACTTTTTCAATTCCACTTAGAATTTTACTGACTTTACAACACAATATAATAATATAAATAATTGTACAAATTATTTTTCTGAAGCTGCATTGTTTGGTTTCGTATTTTTTTCACTGCACTTTTTATTTCATTGCTTAAATTTTCTCTTTGAATTACATTTATAATTTCAATAGTTTCATTCTTGCCACTACCTTCACCACATAAGTCGTGAGTTTACACATTAAATTTCACTGTTTTGAAATTGCCATAATTTCACTGCTCCACCGTAGAAGACTCGTTTCAGCTCAGTCACAATAATAATTTGTTAATAATATATAAATACTCGGAAACAATGAAAGCAGCGAGAAAAATAAGTAGCATGCGCTCGAAAAATGAAGCCAACCGAATTCTTCACCAAATTGCAATTACCAATTGCATCACTTTGAATTTTTAACACTGAAATCGGGAATGAAAACACAGCGCTTGATAGACTTCTCGCAAGAAACGTTGAATTTCTATTATTTCGCGTCGTCGTTGGTTTTCCTCTTCTTTCTTTACATTTCGACATTTCTTGATATTTCGTTTTGGGTTGTTTTCGTATTCATTTTTCGTTTTTCGATCAACTTAGTGAAGTGTATAAATCGAACTAGTAGTCGTATATCGATAAATGTAAAATAGTCTTTTAGACGGGAGGCACTTTTAAAAAATTAAAAATAAATTCTACAAATATTGTACAAGCAATTCAGAAAAAATATTGTACATCGATATATATTCCCGTTTATTTCTATTTTTTATTAATAATTAAACTGTTATGCTAATTTTCAAAATAATGTCTATACATATATTATTAATATTATATTGTACATTATCCATACGGTGGAGCAAAAACAATTGTGTATCCAAAATTTTCATTGATTACAATTACAACAAAATATTCACCCTGCACAAACATTTTAAGCTATATTTTAGTTTTAATAAAATCATTTTGGTCCATATTGATCTTCTTTACATGTATATATGTATGTATATGCTCTGGTAAACATATGTATGTGTATGTGTATATTGGTGGTCATCTGCTAACCTTTATTTGCATCCGGTTTGATTCATCTACCATAATGTGATACAGTGTAAAAATCAAAACAAGCCAAATTGTGCAATGTTTGAAAAACCCCGGATCATACAAATAGAATCAGTCAATCACCACACCACTAGTTGTGGTCATTCAAATTTACATAGGATGTATGGTCATGCACCAAGAGTTAAAATTGTTTGCCCATACAAATATGCATATGCAGAAATAACTTGAAATGTACACATACATATTTACAAATCTAGTCTGCTTTTTACAGAAGACAAATATATAAGCAATTGTAAGTGCTTGAATATTGGAGTTTTAAAATAATGGTGAGCAATATTAAATTTTTCGTAGTTATTGGTACTGCTCTTTGAGAATTATCTCTGTGTATTGAACCTCAATCGATCATTGATGAGTTCAAGTTGATTTTTGACGTTCAAACGAATGAGTAGATTGTTCGTTTTGTCGTTGACCGTTGATTGACTCTTGAACGCATGAATGCAGTACAGTGACCTTGTTCAGTTTTGTTTACATTTACTCTTTTTGTTTCACTTCTTACATAAACTATAACAAACAAACTATTGCAATTTGCTCGAAATTCCCACCTTTGATACATGTCAATACAAAAGCTACGAGTACGCGGTAGGCACCATAAAGTATGTACATATATGTACATACATATGTATGCTTATATACATATGTATATTTAAATCTTGCTTAGAAACCAATCGTTTTAAGTTTTTTGTCTTAAATGAATGCATAATATCTCAAGAATTTTTTGTCTAAATTTCAAGTCGGTTGAAGTAAAATTGACGAAATTTTATACCTGTCTTAGGAAAGTTTTACATTAGATTTCAAAAGTTTCCAACGTTTTCCTCCACAATTAACGTTTTCAAGTCAGTGTCAAATACCTATACATGCTTAAGTTACGATGTAAAGCAGTGGCGTAGGTAGGGGGGGGAAGGGTGGCGGCAAAACGATCTTCGCTGTTTTTTAATATTCAGAAAAATACTTCTACAAATTTTTATACAAAATTTATTATAAAAGATAAAGAGTTGTACACTCTCCAAACTCCAATTCGGGCAAAAATTCCTGCAAATTGTGTCAAAAGTGTACAAGATATAGGGCGAAAATGGGTTTTTTCTATGGCTTTCAATAAGATGTGTTGTAAATTTACTATCAATTTCCTCAAAAACCGTTTTGTGAGAATTTTGGAACTTCAGAATTCAGAAATTACCTCATGGAACTTGTAGGTAGGTAGATAAAGGGGGGCGGCAGAACATCCTTGGCCCCGGGCGCCCGAAGTTGTGGCTGCGCCACTGATGTAAAGCTTTCACAACTTTGTTAATATTTTCATTTTACAAAAACCAATGAACCGATTTCTTTACACAAAATTTCGTTTTTGCCTTCAAAGTGTTAAGTGTTCCCACAAAAACGGAAACATTTAAATTTCGAAAACGCCCTCCAGAACTGCCTGGCCGTACAGATTTACTAAGCATATAAATTAAATCCTTTGATTTCAGATGATGCAGCACCGAGTTATATATGTATTATGGTCACCACAATTCAACTTTTTCCCGAAACGCTCCCGAGTAATTGCTCGCATTGCCATTTTGATATATTAAAATAACTCTACTTGATAACATTTACTATAATCTTTACACAATTTGGCATATAATATTTCTATTGCCAACAAAAACTTGAAGATTATGTTATGAGGATTATGTTTGTGAATTAATTTATTTATTCCGACTTCATTTTTAACAAGGCACACAGTTGATATACCAGATATGAATGTATGTAAGGTATACAAGTGCGTTCCAAAGTAAACAGCATTTTTTGAATCTAGTGCCCCCTGGTGGCGCCATCTATATGTCGACTAGTGCGTTGGAATCTGCTATCTTTATCGATTGTCCAGTGAGAATTTCATGACATTGCATTCAGTGGCGTAGCTACAACTTCGAGCGCCCGGGGTCAAGGATGTTCTGCCGCCCCCCTTTATCTACCTACCTCCAAGTTTCATGAGGTGGTTCGAACAAAAGTGAATTTTTACAAAATATCTTCGATATTAAATATATAAAATTTAGGAAGGCCACGCAAATTCTGAAGTTCCAAAATTCTCACAAAACGGTTTTTGAGGAAATTGATAGTAAATTTACAAGACATCTTATTAAAAGCCATAAAAAAAAAACCCATTTTCGTCCTATATCTTGTACACTTTCGACACAATTCGTAGGAATTTTTGCCCGAATTGGAGTTTTAAAAAACAGCGAAGATCGTTTTGCCGCCCCAACGAGCTAAAACACTAGTTCGACATGCTTTTGGACCGTCCAAAACCCGTAATGAAGCAAAAGCAGATATTTTAAATAAAATAAATTGATTTTGCCGAAAAAACCATTTGTTCTGTTTACTTTGGAACGCACCTTGTATAATATTACCACATATTTCAATCACAAAAATGTGTTCGTTTCCTGTGCTTTGAGATTTCTCTCCTATTTTGAGATGTGCGATATATACAACTAGATATTCTAAATATCGATTTTTTAAATACCAATCGTTTATTAATAAACATCTCTATCCTAGTTGTATTATTATATTTATTTAACATTTATTCTGTTACAAGGATAGTGGAAAATATCTATAGCTATATTACAAACAAAATTTTTGTCTGTGATCGAGCATATAAACTAATACCCGAATTTAATTGTTTAATAATTTATTATATCATATCACGGAGTGGAAATTTTAGGTAAACAAAAGAGATATGTAAGTATGTATATATATGATATGTTCTGCATGTTAGAATCAGTATTATTTCTTTTATTATAGAAGTGGAGCCAATACTGAAGTTAAGAATCTTATGGCCACAATCATGTTAAAGCGTCAGCGTTGTGAAGATTTCGACACATTTGTGCCACAAACTAAAAAGCTTATTAGTGACAAAATTGTAGAGCAGCGCGATCAAAATAAAATGAATAAAATTCATCGTTAGTTATTTATCCAATTGATGTTATAAATTGAAAGTTTAATATAAGTATTTTCTTTGCATATCTTTAGAAAAAACCATCAACTTATTATTCAAAGCTGCACGTGTACAAAAACCATTAGAACAGGCCCAATCAGAGACGGCTGCGGAGGTGGAAGTACCACTATGGCAGCAGGTTGTTTTACGTGGTAATGGTGAAATATCATCAAAAAATGTTACAGATCTTATAGTTGATCTCTCTTTGGAGAGTCGCAAATCAAAATGCTGTCACCGTGAAGCTTACATACGTAGCGATTGTTGTAATTGTTCACAAGCGCTGTGCGAATTTTGTGGACACTCATGTGCAGAATGTGGTATATTTCTATGCGACAGTTGCGTTTCCCTATTGTGAGTTAATTGTAATTTTACGAAGATGACCAAAAAATAATAATAAATTACTTAATTTGATTTACAGTGGTTGCGGTAATGTTGAACGGCCAATATGTGAAAAGTGTTCTTTATTTCAAAATTTATAACTTTCTCCTAATTTTATAACTAGCTGAAAGCTTTATTTATAATATATGAAACTAAAGTTAAATATTTTTCGTCATTTTTTAGTATAATCCAAAGTGCTTTCTTTTATTATAAACAAATTTTTGTTATAGAAATCAAACGTACTTTTATATTATTTATTTTACGACAAGTTAAGAAATATTAAATGTTTTCTGTGTAGTAACGTTGTCGTTGAATTTTATTAAAGAAGCACATAATAATTTTTATTTTATTATTGCATATCCCGATGATATTAAGGCTATGCTCGGTTTGCTAGTGATATAATTAACATAGGTGTCATTCGTATTAAAAAAAACAAGCTAAGTAAAAAACACAAAAATTGTAGCTGCGTAACCCAAATTGTTGTTCTGTAAACTATGTATTTGTTAACTATAAATTTATTTAATAAAACACTTAATTTATATAAAATTTATGCATGTACATTTATTCCATAGGATTTTAAACTAAATACATACACAAATATTTACACTTTACCCTTAAATTTGTGGTACTTTTTATGATCTTTAACATACAACTCGTATACCTGCCGGGCCGCTTCATTAGAACAACGTAATATAAAACGTCCAACCCGGTGATCGCAAATTCCGATCAAATCATAGCATATACTATCAATGTGCGTTTTGATCTAAAATAGAAAGATGCATAATAGTATTTGTTGAAACAATTTAAAAATATAAATATTTAACCAACCTTCGGATATAAAGTTGTTGCGCGCTTATTTGCAACAATTAGGCTTATAACAAAAGTAAGCACAAATGGTGCAACACGCTTAACATGTACGCTATGCGAAGCTATTAAATGCATTAGAGCCTCTAATTTCATTGCCAGCTCCGCTAAATCGTCCAACTCATTGGCCGATAATGCCGCATCTTTTTGTCTGTCACTCTTGTACCAAACAATAGATTGTATGAGGTCCTTAAATATGTGCATAAATTGAGGTACACGATCCATAAGTAGTACATGCCTTTGTCTAATCAGACTGCCGAATAAGCCACTCATTGCACAATGTAATTGTTTAAATGTATCCAAATTATTTTCAGATAGTGGAAATTGTTTTATATTGATATCCATAAGAAGTGAAAGTATGTCGTCCAAAGTGTCCGTTGAAATGGGGATCTGTAAGAAATAACAATAAGCAATTTTTACAACTTTTATTATTTATGTAAGACTGTAAATTTATTTCAATGGAATATAACAGAAAAATTATTAGTTTAATATCATCTGACTCTCAGTCTATGTAAACAGGGAACAAGCTGTCAGATGATTTGGGTTGAGACATGAAAAGACGTTATCATATGGGATATTTCTTTGCATATCGAGATCTAGTCTGAAGACCCTAAACAGGGAATATTAAGTTTGTTACTCCTAAAAAAACGGATTGCCTATAAATTTTATATTTAAATGATTTAATACACGCAAAATAATCCCTCAGTTTTTGAAGTATTAATCTGAAATTTCGTACTCGACCTTCTCTTTCCAAGAAGCTGTACATTTGCCGGAACCGCCTATATCGGAGCTGTATGGCATATAACTGCCCCAAAAACGGAACGCTCAGAATCAAATCCTTGTATGGAAAACTTTGTTATTTGGCAAGATATCTTAACAAAATTTGGCATAAAATATTGTATAAAGAAACGCTTTAATCTAATAAGAAGCTTTTCGGAATAGTTGTAGAAGTGATTGAACCGAACAAAAGGTTTATATCGGATCTATAGCATCTAGCTTGCAAATTCTTGTATGGAATCTTTTGTATTTGTGAAAGATATTACAGTTTCCGTACAACCGAAGTTAATGTCTTTTCTCGTTTCTTTTAAATTATTAATTCAATAGTTTAATACCATTTTATTTTCGACTAACGATTGCTGCGCTGCCAATAGTGCCAAAACTTGTTCCTTGTCCACAAATTGCTGCTTCTCATCTTTTCCAAGACGTAATATAATGTTGCATGTGATGGATTTAAATTTATCATTAAAAATCTATTTTGGTAAGAGAAATTACTTGTTAATAGCAGGAATGCAGCTTATTTATGTGTTTAAACTTACAGCGCCTTTAATCGTGCTAAAGGAACATTTTGCTATTAATTCAAGGCATCTTAAAATATTTCTAAAATCCTTTATATCATCCAAATTGTTGCTCAAACTCTGTAGTGTTAGTAGCAAATCTTCATTGGTTTTATTACCAATAATCATTTTAACTGCTGTCTCTGTCGTTTTCCCAGTATTCGTTTCATTTACGCTTGAGTTTTTCAAATCTGCGTTTATTTGTTGCCAATAGTGACTAAGCACAAACTCTATTTCATCTTGATCCAAATGCAAAAGTTGTCGATGATTTAACGCCACTTGCAACAGACGTATGGCATACGGATTGCGGTAGTCCATCTGCAAATTAAATTCAAAAAATATCGAAATTATAAATATTAAGTAGAGTTATTTTTATCATAATTACAGAGTGGCCAATGTATATTTTACAAATACGACGAAAGTTTTCATCCACTAATACGGTCGACTTATCAACACCATTATCGATGCCAGCTGCCGCGATCGTTAGTACAGAATTCACAAATGGCGCGAAACCAGCTAAAGTTTTCTCAACAAATTTCTTATCTTTCTTTACAGAGTTATTTAATGAAGCATCTGATTCTTTTGCGGCTTGCTTATTAAAGTACCCGTTTATATATTTGGAGTAAATTGCTAAAATACGGTCAAAATATTTTCGTATGCGTTTAGCGCTAGGACCACTAATTGCAGCGAGGGTTTCTATGGCGAGTAGCAGAAGACGTCTCTGATCTTCATCTAGTTTACAATCGGAACTTTGTGCGGATTCTAAGTTTTCGGCCAAAGAAGTGAGAAACTGCTCGCTACCTTTTTCCTCGGATTTGATGGAAGAAAAGATGAATTCATAGAATTGCCACAACCTTGCAACAGGTAGAATTTTTAAAATTGTCGACAAAGAAAAATATTTGAAGATCGGTATATGTGGACCAAAATGAAGAAAATCTGAAATAAAATGAGATTGTATTAGATATAAATAATAAAATACGTTGGTTTTTTTTAATTACTGATATAAAATTTTCGAAATTCCTCTTTACCTAAAATTATTTCAAAGACATCCGAAGCATATTTATTAGCTTCTATTTTGTTCGTTGCACTCAAATCGCTGTAAAATGCTAAAAATAATGCAAATACCAAGCATTTATTTTGCCTTCGTAAATGTCCCAGTGGTAATTGTCGACAAAGATGTAAAACCTTTTCTATTTCCTCAGGCACGGGAAGTTCTTTCACTTTATACTCAGTTTCAGCGAGTGTCTCGATAATTTTTTTCAACTTTATCAACTTTTTATCTGCTGCATTCTGGTCCGCACGTATATATTCGTTTAACGAGTTGAAATTACAATTTAAAGAAGCCAGAATGGAACCCTTCGAAACAGTTTCAAAATGTTGGGAAAAACGTGCGCATACGGCCATTGCCAGTATTTCTAAAGAGTCCAAATCTTCTGCAATTACGTTTATTTCAGCTTTTGTATCAAGCAGGCGTGGTAATATGCTAGCCTTGTCGTGCTGGTTCATGCGACTGAGAGTCCACTTCATGCTAGGCATTTTTTGCAATAGCGTCACGACGTCATATTTCAAGTTGTCTTCATTCGTGAGAGGCAATATAGATTGCAGGTCAACTGCACTGCTTTCTGCTGTTAATTTTAAAAGTGAAATTGCTTGAGCACCTTGAAGCTTCAGGCGATTATAAAGATATTTGCTTTGCGATTTGCCAAAATTCATTATGCGTTCTTCTAATAATGTCCACTCTTCGGTATTCAGAAATGCATGTAATTGCTCTGGAGCTGGTGAGTTTTCTTTATTTCCATCTGGACGATAGTAGTGCAATAGAAGTTTGAAGTAACTAGTATGAAAGGCACATTCCAGAAATGCATTTAATTTACGTTCATTATGCTCTTGGGCAAGTAGCAACTGTGCAAATTCAGAAAGACCTTCTTCGGTAACTCGAAGCTGTTCATTTATTTCGTTCGAAAATTTATCATATTGTTCGGCCAGGCGGCTACCGGCAAAATATTGACAAAGTAAAGCGGCATGTAAATCCAAGAGGAACTGGTTATTCTCTTCATATCGTACACCAGTTTTGTCATGTAAGTTTTTTAGCAACTCCCTTAAGGAATAAAGCAATGACTTCCAAATTACTAGAGAAGGTTTAGACACGAGTCCGGTTATTAATTTTGAAAATGCAACTCCAACACTTTTTGACGGCCAAGCTGCTCGGAGATATGGAAAAGAATGCTCGACTTCGTTATTGCTTTCGCTGTTGATTTCTGTTGACACATTATGAAACTCTTCGAAGATAATATGCAAATAATCTATGTCGGTGTCTAATTCTGCTCTGTGGGGTTTTGATTTCTTAGTCGTGTTTTCATCCCCTCCTCTCGATTTTCGTTTCAAGGTTTTTTCAGTTTTTTTATTTGTTACAATTTCAAATTTGTTTAACCATTCTTTAAGGCTTTTGAGCATGTTGAAAACCAGTTTCTCCGCTCGACTTAAACGTCTAAACATATCCATTAGGGATACAAGATAATCGCCAAATAAAATTTGTTCTTCTTGGTCCTTCTTTTCCGCGACTATCATCCAAGTTGTTATCTAAATAAAAAAATGTAAATTAAAATTTTAGTTTTTTACTACAAAAATTTAATACCTGGAAGATGTCTTGCTCCAAAATAAGTGGATTTAGACGCAAAGCTGCGCACAATAGCATTAAAACCTCACGCAAATAATCTTGTTTACCTTGTTGAATGCACTTAAAAAGCTCTTCACCCAAGTAAGTCAGTGCGGGTGGTTGATTTTCCAAATCCATTTTGAAATTTAGACTGATGTCATGTTTACGCAAAATTTCCAAAGTATAAGCACCTGCGGTTATCATCATTTTCGCTTTAAGAGAATCTTTTTGTCCAACTTTTTCGATTTCTTTTGCAAGTTCTTTGAATACACGCTGCAACAAATGTTGAATATAACTTTCAACGCCTCGTCTGTTGACAAGAGTACATTCCAGTGTTAAAAGTCTTACAAATAGGGGCAATTGCATTATACGTTGTACCAAAGTTTCATCTTGCAATTCATCCGTTAAAAGACGCTCTAATTGTAATAATTCATCAAAGAAGCAAAGAGAATGCGTCCGCAGCGTTAGAACCACACGAACAAGTGGCTGCAAAATATACAAGCGATAACATTTGTCATAGCGGGCAGTATCGCCGGTTCTTTTAATGTGATCTCGTAAGTGACCAAGAATACTGGAAAAGAATTTGGTTTCGTTTGCAGTATTTATAATTTTAGTTTTGGTAGAATTAATTGGTTGATTCGATGACTTAAATTTCTTTAAATATAATTCATAGCAATTAAGTAATGATGCATAAACTTGCGCATGTATCTCATAATCTGTGCGAAATAAATCTTGTAAAACTTCAAAATCACACAGATGGCACAAAAGTTTTGGCCAATCACAATTCGTTACTACTTTACTGCTTTCGGCACATTTGTTGGCTAATTTCAAAATCATTTCAACAAATTTCTTTTTTGTATCTTGAACAATAAGGCCCGGTTGAGCGCGCATTTGTAACAGTTCAGTAAACTCCTCAAAAGGCATTTGTTCTATCGGTATCTTTACTGCTGCTGTGGATAACCAATTCAGGACTATGTCATATTTACTTGAGAGCGTAAACTCGGCCGAATTCCAAGCTTTCAATGCAAATTTAAAATTCTCAAGAAATGATAATTCATTGCGACGCAGCCAATTCAAAAATTCTGTAAATACATACATACATAGGTAATATTTAATAAATAACCACATTCAAATTTTGTAAAATACCGTCTTCCGTCGACATTTTTACTATTTCTTTTTTATATTGAAAGGAAATTAGACTAGTCTTCTATATACGACGTAAACAAATACCACACGTGCTTGAATGAAAACATATGACAGTGTTACCCACATCAATTCTAAAGTAAGCTCTCTTTATAATGACCGATTTTGTTTTATAATAAGATAATAGAGACATATAAAATATTTTTTATAATTTAATTGATTTAGTTATGAAGATTTTATACAAATCTCTCTTATATTTCAATTTAAAATAAATTAGGGTATATCTTTTAACAACGAATTGTATAAAAATCATTTATCGATATACTATCGTCCTTCTCTAACGTTATTTTGATGGTTTGACATCTATTTTTGCCATTTAATAATTGTCGGAGTTTTGGCGTGACAAATATTCAAAAATGGCTTTACAATTGAATCGTGATGATACTATTAATTTGATACGAATTTATGAACAGTATGAATGCCTTTGGAATTGCAGAAAGGAATCGTACAGAAATTCTGGTTTAAAAGAGAAAGCATGGGAAGAGATTGCAAACTACTTCGATACAGATGTACACGAGTTGAAAAAAAAGATTAAGTATCTCCGCACAGCATATGTAGCCGAACTTAGAAAACTGGAAGAATGGAAAAGAAAAGCTCCAAATTCAACTGAAATATATCAGCCTAAATTGTATTATTATAAGGATTTCAATTATTTAAATAGTACAATAATAATGAGAAAAAGAGAGTTTATTGAAGATGACGAGGATAACGATGATGAAATAAGTCTAAAAAAGGAAGGCTCATACGATGAGGTAAATTTTTTATAAGTGGTATTAAACTTTATTTGTAATTTTTAAATAATTTACAGTTAAGTAACGATAACTGCGAACGTCTACAAGAGAGAGAAGCAGTTTGGGAAAAATGTACTGTCGAAGATTATCTAGACGAGGACTTACAACAGCAAGAACCTAAAAAATTAAGATTGGCGTCTCATCCATGTACCAATTCGTCAACTTCTGCAAAGATTTCTGTATTCAGTACGAAAGATAATCAACATAAACGTTGCTCTAACGAGCCATTGGGAACAGATGATATGTATTTAGCTTTTGGAACTAGCATAGGTTTACAACTGAGACATCTGAAACCTGTTAATGCAGCTAAAGCTATGGCAAAAATACAGGGAATTCTTACTGATCTTGCTATTTCAGAAATCTAATTATGTTTTTACAACTAATTTCATATAGTATTTTTTAGACGTAATATTACAAAAGTTTTGTCCAAGAGGGTCCCAGCTTACATCCAAATAAGAAGACTCGGATGATTAAAAAGGAAATAGCTTCCTTATTTTTTAACAACAAGATTGATAAATTGCAAACCCTATATTTCAGACAGCTGTAGAAAGAAATGTATTTAAGCATATGTAAGCCTATGCATAAAAGGAATGTGTTTATGAAAAAGTCATTAAGACGAATATACCAAAAAGTTATAAGTTAAATATGTGGGAAAATTTAAGTGAAAAACTGAAACTTTAGGGAGTCTTTGTAAAAAACAATTCAACTTGGGACTAAACCTTTTAGATCAATTAATAAATATGATGTATTCTTTATCAACTATATATTTAAATAAGCTACGGTTTATTTTATTTAAATACGAACAGCTTTCCAATGAGCAGGTAATTTCAGCTTACGTTGTTTTGAGTTGCCTTCAAATTTGGATCATTTGAACGCGCCATTTTGGATTGGATCCATTCGTTTGCATGCATACGTTTTATATGAACGTACATATTAGATTTTGAGCGGCATTCCTTTGAGCAGTGTGGACAAGAGTACAATTGCGCTCCCGTGTGTGTAGCCATGTGCTCCTAAAAAGTAAAAAAAAAAATTGGTGAAATAAAATTTTAAAAATAGTAACTCATATGCAAAATCTTACTTCAAGGTTTCTGCTCTCTTTAAAAGTTTTGTCGCAAAAGCTGCATTGTAAATCGTATTTCTTCTTGTGCATATAATTAATATGACCTCTTAAGGCGGTGCGTGAGCGACATTTGCGTCCACAATACTTACAGTCTGCGTCGGTATTATTGTGTTTGAACTGGTGTAATCGGTGGACGTGTTTATTTTTTGACCATTCTCCGCAAATATCACATTGTACAGGTGGTTCTATAATTCCCTGATGCTCAAGTACATGACGTTCAAAAGATGGCTTAAACTTGAATGCTTTACCACATACGTCACATATGTGCCGATGAAGATCCTCGTGTATGGCCTCTTTGTGTTTGCGCAAGCGTTGTGGTGTTCCAAAGCTATTAAATATAATTCAGTATTACTTCAATTAGTATTTCGTTAATGTTAAACTTATTTTTAATATTTACCTTTTCGTGCATATTTCGCAGTTATATACTCTACTGTCTTCATGTTTTCGTATATGATTGTCGAGACATTTTTGCCCGCGAAATACTTTAGAACAAATATGACAGCAAACAGTTTCGTGATTAACTTCCTTTTTAGAATGAATTATTTTAATGTGGCTTGCCAAACATTTACTTGACTTCAATTGTTTCCCGCAATCTTCACATCTAGAAAAATTCGTAAAGAAGATAAGCACTTTTCTTTGTACCTTTGTTCTGTATTACTTAAATTTACTGGGGTTTGTATGCCACTGAACGTGCTCTGCTAGCAAACTTGGTTTCTGGAATGTTTTACCACAACACTTTACAAACGCTGTGCTTTTATGGATTTGTGTGAAATGTAAACGGAGATCATTATAGGTCTCAACACATAAACCGCATATATCACAGTTCAGCAACATAAAATTACCAATAATTTCATTATTTAGTTTCGAAGCTTCTTTCCTCAATACGTTTTTTACTGGACGGAAATCCACGTTTTTAAGTTTCCGTTTGATTTTCTTAACACGAGCATAACTTGTTACATTGCTTTTTGTGGACTTTGAAATAGTTTCAATTTTTTCCTTCAAATTTATCAATGGAATATCATCTAAATAAAAACAATATTAAATTAATACTATGAACGGAATTAATTATAAGCATATATTACCTTCAATCGACTCGTTGTCATTTCTCCAATCATCTTCTGCTACGACATTTCCACATTCCTCGTCTAAATCAAATTTGATGTCTGGCTTAACATTTATACTTTCGGAGGTCGTTGCTAAATCGAAGATGTTCATGTCATGTGAGACAGATATATCCTTCAAATCCAAGAGTATTTCTTCTTGATTATCAATATTTTCTCCCGTAACATCGATTAATACCGGTGTAACATCCTCTACTTTGTTACATTTTACGTCAAGGAACTCACTGCCCAACGAGCTCTGTTTTAAATCCACAAATATCCAAAACTTATGGAATTCTTCCAAATGATCACCACAATCTTCACACAATGAAGTCGATATCGGATCATCTTGCGCTACCTGTAAACAATCAATCAGTCAAGTGCATTCTTATGAGGTGGCAAACAATTGACAATTTACCTCCAAGTGGAAGTACTTTGTTATAAGTTTAATTAATTTAGATTCCGTATGAGGAGACTCAAATAAATATATCGCATTTTCCTGAGTTAAATTTTGCAAGCACAATCGACAAATCATTCCCATCAAAGAAATAAAACTTTTGTTAAAAATTTGTTAATAATATTACGACTACTGAAACTCCAACACAATGAAATAAGTTTTGTATGTAATAAATCTTGTTTTTAAGCTTCTTCTTACTCAATGCACCTTAACATTCACTCACAAAATAACAATATACCGTGTTCCTAATTTATAGGTTTGTTTTATAACACCTAGTGGTTGCTAGCTATCAGGAAGAACAAGAATTTGAGATAAAAATGTACTTTTTAACATTACCATGTAATTTTGCACTTGCCAAGCATACTGTTAAATATTTGGAAGTTGTTTGTGCTATACAGATTAACCTATTCTAAAAACTATTTCTTATTTGAACTCAATTATTTATTTATTTATTTTGACGTTTCACAATTGGAACAGCCAGATTTAAATTCTACCAAAAATAAATGTGAAAAACTAAAGTGTGAAAATTAAAGAAAATGCGAAGTTGAAATGTATTTGATGAAAATGTGTATGTGCAAATTAATTTTCAATTGAAACGATTAAAACTTTTGATAATTGATAGAAAATCAATTTATTAAGTATTGAAAGGTCAAACGTCAGTTGTTTTAATACACCATTAAATAAAAAAAAATACTTAAATACATAGTTTTTTTTTCAGATATTAAATTCCCAGCCTGTAATAGCTTTTAATTGTTGGATGATTTAATTTAAATACCCAAAAACTAGTGTTTTGTCTGAAAATGGGTGTCACATAAATAGACTTGGTAAGATTAGGCGTCTCAGTAATAATAATAGAAACAAACCGACAAAACAAGAATTTCTTTTATAAAATTGTATTCTATATATACATACATATGTATATAACTTTTAAGTTTATTGCAAACTTCTGCATTTGTAAAAATGATTCAATTTATGAATTATAATAGTTATGACCACTATTTTAAAATATACTTAATTCAGTTAGTCATTTTCAAACCGGTCCCATAGTCTTTCAAATGTGTCGCCTAATTTATTATAGTAGCGTTATATTTTTCGTTGTTGTTTTTTAATACAAATTTTAAAATATATATTTAAAATGGATTTAAGTTTTTAGACTTTTTCTTTCAATAATCCTTCGGCCTTAAGATTGTGGATTAGTTTAGGTAAAGTTATTGCGTGGAAGTTGTCATCCTTATAGACCGTCACATTTTCGCAATGAATCGTACTGCCATTAGGTATAAGTTCTTCCAGTTTCTGAACCAAATCTGCCTCACACTGTTCCGGCAACCCTTCAAAATTGTATAACATTATTAGGTATTTTGAAATATGCATTTTAAATATAAAACTTGTGGCAATTTCAAATCTTTACCTTTAATTTCACAATCGCAAGTGTAAATTGGAAAAGTAAACTGTGCTGGATAACGCCTAATATTCTTGACGTTGACCATTCCAATGTTTCCGTAGTCGAAGAATATGATGCTCGGGAAACCATCACCCACGATTTCCAGACAACGACCACGATACCATTTACCATCAACTTTATATTTAGCAATGCAAAGTTCACCGATACTAAATATTAGAGATGTTTTTGTAGAATGCCAATATATGTATTTTAAACCATAAAATATTGAAAAAATATTACATACCGCGGTGTATAGCATTGATCCTTTAACGACTCGCCATAAACCTGGAGATCACTTTGAAATTTTTCAATTTCGATGGCCCATTTCTTTGTACTACATGATATACAACCGGTACAAAGAAGAGAGTTGTCCATAACAACCAGTTCTATGTTGTCGCCTTCTGGTAATTGCTTCTGAGGTAAATGCTGTTATTTTTAACGGGAAGAATTTAGAATAAATAGATTTATGCACTTAGTTTAGAAAAGAAAAATATACTAACATTAACGTAATATGCTTCATCCGGATTAGTTGGCTCGGTTGGTTTGCAAAGTTTGGCTACCATTTTATTGAAATTTTGATTTGTAGTTCCATCAAATAATTCAACTTCATAAACACCCTTGTCGGATAACAAATCGTTCTTTTCGTCATACTTAACTACCAAATCAATACCATCCAAATATGAATACATAAATTTACGAATTTCTTCGGTCATATACATTTCCGGTACATCTTTTAATATTACCGGCTCCACAAAACGTTGTACTTGAATGAACTGCTCGGGTGCTTCATAAAGATCCTCCAATTTTCTTGCATCCAAATTACCATAATCCATATAAACTAATTTTATGTGTTGCTCATTGTCACTATTAAGTATCATAGCACGATTATATTGTCCCGCGAAATTAGTAATGACAATCTGTCCACAAATTGGAGTTTTCGACAATTTTTTTAGCTGCTTAGCCGTACTTTGAACATCATTAATAAATTTAAAAAAGTTTAAATTATCTTCATTAGCCTTCGATCTTATAAATACTATATTCGTTTTGCTAACGGCAGTAAGTGCAACTAAATTACCACTGCGAGGTATTTTTCTTGATTGCACCTCAGTGGGATTTTCAACAACACCGGAAGAAGATGACGTGTTCGGAGAACTTTGATTTTGTTTATCTTTTGATTCGTCGTGCACTTTTTCCTTTTGAAAACACTTGTTTTCCAAATTTTCATTGAAGCCTTTAATACTGTTTTTTATGCATAAAATATATTTAAATGTAATCAATAATATATATGTATACATATGTCTATATAGTACGTACTTCTCTTTACCGCAAATTTGGCGATGCTTTGGCCAGGCCTTACGTTGGCACTCCAAACCGCAAAAATATGTTTGACACCGTGCACATACTACATCACATGTTCGGTTACAATTTGCACATTGTCCAATATCTTTAGGTCTCTCGATTCCTCTATTATTATGATTATTTTCGTATATTTGTCGTGACCAGTCATAGCCGCCCAAAGATTGACGTGTCTTTTCTTCAATATATGTTTTAGACTGCTCAGACATCCTAAGATAAAAAATATTGATTAATTTAATGCTCGATTGGAAATTCATAAAATTACGAACTCAATGAACGCTCTGCCTGTACGATATTTGTACTTGGAAGTCTCCATATTGTTCAATTCGTTGTAGTCTTTTAGGCCTGCTCGTTCAAGCTCGTGTGCATCTTCGGTAATCAGAAAATGACGTTGTGGATCGTTACGTTGCAGAAGCGAATCTTTCGTTTCATAAGCCTTTTGATTCACAATTGGAGTGTGTCCAAAGTGCGGTCGAGGTAAATTTTTTTCAGACGATCGGTAGTTTCTAAATATAACATTTTGTTTTAAGATGTTTAATTTTTTATTTAAATAAATACCTGTGTTCAAAATCAATGACGTTCTTTTCTGTTTCTATTGACGGCAGAGTTTCTTCAATATCTGAAAGTATAGGCTCAGTTTGCTGCTTATTTTTTTGCTTGCCTACTAGTACATGAAAACCGTATTGATTCTCTACTAAAGCACGGTAAACGGACTCCATTTCGCTGGTGGATGAAGCAAACTGTATTATATACATATATAAAAATATTACAAAAACTTAAAATTTACTTACGCCACATTTGGAAAATCAATGAAGAAGTAATCATTTTTTGTACTATCACGAACATCGCTGACTCGACCATGTCGAGTACAAATATTATAAATGGCTTTCTTGGTAATTCCAGGGGGCAAATGCTTTAGTACCAAATAAGGTGTAAATTTTGAAGTCGAACTATCATTGACATTCTTGGAAATCGGAGACCTTTGCTTGTTTCCCGCTTCAGCTTGTTGGGCTGGTTGTAAAGCAGCATCTAAATAAGCTCCAGGACCACTGCTATATTTATTAAATTTAGAATTAGTGTAATCTTCGCGCATTGGGTTCCATGCACCAAGTTCCTTCGGGACAACGTTATTCAAGTTGTCGTTCGACATATTTCTGAAAGAGTGTTCCAAATCAAATAATGTGTTCTTCATATATTATATTAACTCACAGTTAGCAAGTGAATGTATTATCCTAAAATTCAGAAAAATAAAAACAAATATAAGAATGCAACTGCAGTTTCTACAAATCTCAAAACTCAAAATTGAAAGAGGGATAGTATTTATCGATTATTTAAAATGTTAAAATATCAAGATCGATCACACATATTCGTGGACTTAATAATTAAAGACCATGTAGGATACACATTTTTTTTAAGATATATTTGTTTAGATACAACAAAATTAAATTTAGAGAAAGCTTTTATAGTGGCCGCTTCCACTGTTTAAATCAAAGTGACGCCCGGAACACATAGAGCGCGACAGACGCTGTCAAATATTAAAATACACACGTTCTTAAGGACTCAGTTATTGAGGCGGCTGCACAACTATAACTATGTCCATAAGAATGTGTGTATTTTAATATTTGACAGATGTTGCTTGCAGTCTGTCGCGCTCTATGTGTTCCGGGCGTGACGCTTTTATTCATTTTCATGATTCGCCGAACCTCTGTTTCTTCGAACTGTTACGGGGCATCTCGACAGGATAAAATCTATGTCTTGCGTACTGTATTGCCGTGCCTATTGCCTGTGGAGACTCCACATTGCTTATATCTTACAATATATCGCAAACTAATTCGTATGCCATATATCGTAAGCTATAAGCTGTCACTTCAGCAGTTTGACAGCGCAGTTTTCATTTCTATGAAAATTTCGAAGATGCAACATATCCCATTTGCACATATGCCTACGGCATTTTCATTTCGGTAATATGAAAATTAGAAGAGCGAGTATTAAGACTGTTGTGTTATATTATAAAAATAAAGTACATGTTCAAAATAATATTTTTTCAAAAAATTATTATTTAGTTTAATATTGTTAATTTACAGAAAAATTATGCAAATTGGTTTGGGAATAAGCGAAATCTTAAATTTAATAAACTTATACTAGCGAAAATCAAAATATCATTGCTCATATTAAATTTATTATTTTAATTGGTACATAAAATGTATGCCACAATTATGACATAGTAGTCCAAAAATATGTATTCTTATTTTTCCCAGAAATACGTTTGTAAAAACGGATCTTTTTCTTATTGATCTTATATTTCCCAGAAATATACATTTGTAAAAAAAGGATCTTTATCCTTTGTTATTATATCATTTTTCCTAGAAATACATTTGTAAACAAAAGGATCTTTATCCTTTTTTTTATTTTCCACATAAAAGATTTAAACAGTTCAAGGGCTCAAAACATGCGCTACATCAGCTACCTACCCAAATGCTGCCTTCGCAAATGATAAAATACATTTTTCAAGAGCTCAAAGCATGCGCTACATCAGCTCGAACCTACCTATCCTACGCCTTTGCGCAAATGATTATCTTATGATAACAAATGCCCACATACAGATTTGGCAATGGCAATAGCAATAGATTTGACAGTTCGCAAGACATAGATTTTATCCTGTCGAGATGCCCCGTTAGGAACCAATGATGATAGCGGAATAAAACTTAAAAAAAATACGGTATTTGAAAAATATGTAAATGACGTATAATGAAATCTCGATTTTCACTTTATCATGCGAGAGTATAAAATGTTCGGTGACACCCGAACTTAGCCCTTCCTTACTTGTTTGTAAAATAACTTCAAGTTTGTTAGAGCTGTGAATAATTTTACATTTTACATGTTAGTGGCATCACCACTCTACTGTCGTCGTAATGTCGTTGGCAAAAATAGGAGGATATTGAAGTAAGCGAGAACGACAACTGTCGGCCTGCAGTCGTGTAGTCGTGCAGCTGTAAAAATAGCACTGCCCATAAGAACGTGTGTATTTTAATATTTGACAGATGTAGTTTGCAGTCTGTCTCTCTCTATGTGTTCAGCGCTTGAAACCATAACAAACACTATCCCGTAAACAAATGAGAGCGGAAGTACACGTAACACGATCGGACGCAAAAATAAACTTGTCGTAACATGTACCATTGCGCCGTCAAAACATTTTTAAATTGACAATTAGAGCCGAGATGAATGTGTCCGGATAATCGGATATTCGGATAATCGATGTTCGGATAATCGGGATTCTACTGTATTTCAATTCATTCTGATTTCCAATGCTATAAAAACAAATGAAGTAATTATTTCTAAATTATTAAAAAAAACATCACATAAAATGTACTTACCTACCTTCTTGTTGTACGAGCCTCCTTTACGATGGTACAAGCACGAATGACATGCGTCTTTCAATCGTTTTTTATTACCCTTTTTGGGATTTTCTTTTGGCACTATTGACAATTATGTTTTCTCCTTCGCACTCATCCAAATAAATGAAGAAATTTAAGAAACTTTTTTTCATCGCATTTAGGTAAACAAGAAATAACCCGAAAATGTGCGTTGGTGTTGGTGCATAGAGAAAAAATGTGTAGTTGTATTCAAATATTTGACAAAAGTGGGTAGCCGTGGTTGGCAGGGTATGTTTGTTGCATTTGTGTATTTTATAAGTATGATTTAGGTAAGTGCATATGTAAATATGTATGTTCGTATTTATTCTCGCTTATATCGATGTTTTCGAATTTTTGTTTTTTATGAGTTTTGCTTATTATATTTAATATTTTTTATTATTATATTTGTTTTGTTTTATATGTGGTGGCCTAGACGTAGCAATTTAGTAACAGCATAACAACCATAACTGGAGCAAGCAGCAACAGTAAGTGCACAAAATTTTTGTTTAAGAAAAACATGAGAAAATAGTGCTGAAAGGTGGTGTTGTGACAAATATCTATTGAAACAAGATTTGAAAAAGAAATGATAATATATGTACCCAAGGAGGAAATTTATATTTTAAATAATAATTACAAGAAAAAACTATTTGTACTTAATGATTAAAATTCAATATTGTAATATATGTATGTACAACTTAAAAAGCTAGATATATATTAAATAAAATATAATGTATGTAAAATATATGTATGTACAACTTAAAAAGCTAGATATATATATATTAAATAAAATATAATGTCGCATAAAAAGAAAAAGATACAATAAAATGATGGCTCAAAATCAAATGTTAAACGTTGAACGTTGTTTATCAGCAATAACACAATTACTTCAACAAAATGCTGCACAGCAGGAAACTAGTATTAGGCAGAAAATAGAGAAAGATCTAAAATACTTACAGCCATTTGAAGGTAATGCAAACAACAACAGGTAGCATTTAGGGTAGATCGGCAAAAAATTGTTTAACGTTGAATCCTCCAAATAATTGGGATAGATGCAAAATAAGATTGAAACAGCACTTTAGGCCAACAAAGGATCAGATGACTTTGACCAACGACATCGCTAACCTTAGGGTGGGAAGTATCGGTGAACTTGGTAAAAATAATAGATAATATTACCGAATATTGTGCTTTGAGTGAAACAGGCTGCATGATGAAAGAACTATTTTCAGGAATGCTTATACAAAGGGTAAAGTAACTTGCAGCAGGGACTTTCTACTATATGATACGGAATATAACGACATGGGCAGACATGACAAATACGATCCACAATTTCATAGGGCCGGACGATGGAAATTTAAATCCTATATTTTCAGCAAGAAACAGAAATCCAAACCAATTTGCTCAGAAGGCAAGAAATTTTAATAGTAACCAAAATCAAAATAATCAAAGAATAAACAATTGTAGGAGACAAAATATTCGCGATCAAAACAATGATCGTTATTATACACAAAATAATTCGGGGCGATACTCCCAAAGAAATACTAACTTTTCAGGGCAAAATAATTGTCACCAAAATAATCCACAGAGACAAACTAATTATTGGACAAAAAATTCAGGCCAATATATAAATCAATATCGTAATAATAGTAATAATTTCTTCTTCTTAATTGGCGTAGACACCGCTTACGCGATTATAGCCGAGTTAACAACAACGCGCCAGTCGTTTCTTCTTTTCGCTACGTGGCGCCAATTGGATATTCCAAGCGAAGCCAGGTCCTTCTCCACTTGGTCCTTCCAACGGAGTGGATGTCTTCCTCTTCCTCTGCTTACTCGGCGGGTACTGCGTCGAATACTTTCATAGCTGGAGTGTTTTCTTCCATTCGGACAACATAACCTAGCCAGCGTAGCCGCTGTCTTTTAATTCACTGAACTATGTCAATGTCGTCGTATATCTCGTACAGCTCATCGTTCCATCGAACGCGATATTCGCCGTGGCCAACGCGCAAAGTACCGTAAATCTTTCGCAGATCTTTTCTCTCGAAAACTCGTAACGTCGACTCATCAGTTGCAGGACGGGAATTATGAGCGACTTATAGAGTTTGGCTTTTGTTCGTCGAGAGAGGACTTTACTTTTCAATTGCCTACTCAGTCCGAAGTAGCGCCTGTTGGCAAGAGCAATCCTGCGTTGGATTTCTAGGCTGACATTGTTGGTGGTGCTTACGCTGGTTCCAAGATAGACGAAATTATCTACAACTTCAAAGTTATGACTGTCAACAGAGACGTGAGAGCCAAGTCGCGAGCGCGACGACTGTTTGTTTGATGACAGGAGATATTTCGTTTTGCCCTCGTTCACTGCTAGACCCATTTGTTTTGCTTCCTTGTCCAGTCTGGAGAAAGCAGAAGTAACGGCGCGGGTGTTGGGGCCGATGATATCAATATCATCGGCATACGCCAGCAGCTGTACACTCTTATAGAAGATGGTACCTTCTCTATTTAGTTCTGCGGCTCGAACTATTTTCTCCAGAAGCAGGTTGAAAAAGTCGCAAGATAGGGAATCGCCTTGTCTGAAACCTCGTTTAGTATCGAACGGCTCGGAGAGGTCCTTCCCGCTTCTGACGGAGCTTTTGGTGTTGCTCAACGTCAGCTTACACAGCCGTATTAGTTTTGCGGGCAGCTCTTTTCGTGCTGTCGAAAGCAGCTTTGAAATCGACGAAGAGGTGGTGTGTGTCGATTCTCCTTTCACGGGTCTTTTCCAAGATTTGGCGCATGGTGAATATCTGGTCGGATGTTGATTTTCCAGGTCTGAAGCCACACTGATAAGGTCCAATCAGTTTGTTGACGGTGGGCTTTAATCTTTCACACAATACGCTCGATAGAACCTTATATGCGATGTTGAGGAGGCTAATCCCACGGTAGTCGGCGCAGATTGTGGGGTCTCCTTTTTTATGGATTGGGCATAGCACACTTAAATTCCAATCGTTGGGCATGCTTTCGTCCGACCATATTTTACAAAGAAGCTGATGCATGCTCCCTATCAGTTCTTCGCCGCCGTGTTTGAATAGCTCGGCCGGTAGTCCGTCGGCCCCTGCCGCTTTGTTGTTCTTGAGGCGGGCAATTGTTATTCGAACTTCTTCATGGTCGGGTAATGGAACGTCTGCTCCATCTCTCATTCTCCTTCTCCTGGTGTTGTGCGTTCACTGCCATTCAGCAGGCTGGATAAGTGTTCCCTCCATAATTTAACTATGCTCTGGGCATCAGTGACTAGATCACCTTTGGGGGTTCTACAAGAGTATGCTCCGGTCTTGAAACCTTCCGATCTAAGCCGCCGCATTTTTTCGTAGAATTTTCGAGCATTACCCCTGTCGGCCAGCTTATCAAGCTCTTCGTACTCACGCATTTCGGCCTCTTTCTTCTTCTGTCTGCAAATGCGTCTCGCTTCCCTCTTCAACTCTCGGTATCTATCCCATCCCGCACGTGTAGTGGTCGATTGTAACGTTGCGAGGTAGGCAGCCTGTTTTCTCTCCGCTGCGACACGGCACTCCTCGTCGTACTACCTGTTCTTTCGCACTTTCCGAAAACCAATGGTTTCGGTTGCAGCTGTACGTAAGGAATTCGAAATGCCGTCCCACAGTTCCCTTATACCGAGTAATAACGGCCATGGTAATTCAGCAGGATAAAATATACAGAACGGCACTCGACAAACAAGACGTTCAATTGGAACAACGCCCATTGATGTTGATGCTGTGAGCAGGACAGAGGAAACGAATAACAACGAGAAATTTTTTACCAATTAGCCTCGGAAAATCAAAATAAAATATTAATTTCACTTACTTTGTTTAATAAAAAATGGTGTGCATTGGTAGACCCAGGCTCTATTATTAGTATTATGAAAAAATCAAGCTTCGAACATTATAAGTTACCGGTTTTAGAAAAAAATAAAACAATAATTAGTAACCTGAATGGTGAAATAAGAGCGTCTAACCATGTCCGCTAGAATTCAAATACCCTCACAATGGTAGGATGAGATGGTTGAAAATAGACTTTGAAAACCCGTACGATCTTCTCCTAGGAAATGATTTTATATTTAATAATTTCAATATAATCGATATTGAAAACGAAGAAATTGAGCTTTAAAAGGGTGTTAAAATTCCGTTTTATTCAAAATCTATCCAAGAGCAAGTATATGCATTGGAAGAAAGTAAAATGTAAAACATTCTATTGGATAGTTTAATATTAAATGAACGAAAGGAGGTTGAAAAAATGCTAAAGAAGTATGAAAAATTAATGTATAAAGAAGGAGATGCCCTGACAAACACAAAAACGGGGGGTCCACGAAAGAAGAACCACCACAAACCAACAAATCAATTCAAAACAAGAAAAAACGTTAACTTCGATTGCATCGAAGCTAAATACCCTTCACAGGTGCATTTCTGTTAGTAACTATGTGTTCAGTTTGTATGGAAGCTATATGCTATAGTTAACCGATCTGATCAATTTCTTTGGAGATTACATTGTTGCTTTAGAAAATAATATATACCAAATTTCGTGAATATATCTTGTCAAATGTGAAAGTTGTCCATACAAGAACTTGATTCCGATCGTTCAGTTTGTATGGCAGCTATATGCTATCGTTAACCGATCTAAACAATTTTTTCGGAGATTATATTGTTGCTTTAGAAAATAATATAAACCAAATTTCGTGAATATATCTTGTCAAATGTGAAAGCCTTTTTTTAAATATACAAGCATTTGATTCCGATCGTTCAGTTTGTATGGCAGCTATATGTTATAGTGGTCCGATATCGGCCCTTCCGACAAATGAGCAGCTTCTTGAAGAGAAAATGAGGTTGCAAAATTTCAAAACGATGTCTTAAAAACTGAGGGACTAGTTCGACTCAGCTCGACATACTGATCATTTATATATGTATATACTTTAAAGGGTCTCCGACGATTCCTTCTGGGTGTTACAAACTTCGTGACAAACTTAATATACCCTGTTCAGGGTATAAATATATAGATTACACCCGAAACATGATGAAGAACCCATAAGGCAAATTAGGGAGCTAGAAAAACAAGGTGTAATTCGGAAAAGTAGGAGTAAATATAGTTCACCTATTATCATAGTACCAAAAAAATGTGATAGCATGGGAAACAAAAAAAAATTTCGGTTAGTAATGGATTACCGTAGACTAAGTCAAATAACTGTCGATGATAAATATCCTTTGCCAAACATTGATGGAATCTTAGTCAAGTTGGGCAAGGCGCAGTACTTTAGCACTCTTGATCTAGCCAAAGAGTACCATCAAATTTTAATGGATGAAACTTATATTGAAAAGACAGCTTTTGTATCTGCGGTGGGATTATACGAATATATAAGAATGCCCTTCGGACTAAATAATGCTCCGGCTACCTTTCAGCGATTAATGAATAACATATTAAGAGAATACATAAATAAGATATGTGTCGTGTATTTGGACGACGTTTTAATCTTTTCGACGTCATTAGAGGAACATTTAAACTCCTTAGAGATAATTTTTTCAAAGTTAAGGGAGCATAATATAAAAATTCAAGTCGATAAATGTAGTTTTCTAAAGAGAGAAACAAAATTTTTGGGGCATACCTTAACAAAAGAAGGGATTAAGCCAAATCAGGACAAGATAGAAGCAATACAAAATTTGAAAATACCTAGAACGGAAAAGCAATTAAAAAGTTTCTTGGGAGCCACTGCTTATTATAGAAAGTTCATTAGGGACTACTCAAAAATTGCATATCCAATGATTATATATTTAAAAAAAGGCTACAAAATAAATTCAAGAGATCCGCAGTACATAGATAGTTTTGAAAATTTGAAGTCACTAATATCATCACATCCAATTTTAAAATTTCCTGAATATGATAAGGAATTTTCTATTACAACGGATGTAAGTGATTACGCAATAGGCGCAGTGCTTTCTCAACAAGGTCAGTCAGTGTGCTACATTAGCAGAACTTTAAATAACCATGAACATAAATATGCAACAGATATAGAATTTCTAGCCATTATGTATTCAATAACCTATGTACTTCAGGCCGTACATATATGGCACAAAATTTAAAATTATAACTGATCATAGCCCCATAGTGTTTTTAAATAATAAATATAAAGGTAGGGAGTTTTCACAACGTCATCAAAGGTGACTGTTGAAACTGCAAGAGTTCTATTATGAAATGGAATATCAGAAGGGAAAAAATAATGTAGTCGCAGATTTTTTAAGCCGGATTGAAAACTTTCCATAAATCGACGAAAGCAATGATAAAGAATTCAAATTAGAAATGTCAGATACAATACATTATACAAATTATAATAACATATAGTCCCCAAACTGAAGTTCAAATAATACATGGAAGGAAAGTAATCGAGATCAACCCTATTGACACGGAGAACATATTGCAAAATATTTTCCGAAGACATATTGACAGGGGCAAAGTGGGTATTTTTTCCGAAGTGGAGGAGGCCGGTTATCACAAAACTCATCTATTACTTATAATCATGTTTTCTTGCAATAGCAAGCTGCAATTCATAAAATGTACAAATAGAGCAACAGAAATTATACAAGAAGAAGACCTTCATAAACAAATTTCACTTTACCATAGTAATGAGTCAATGCATAGCGGAATAAACGAGACTTATAGCCTTGACAGACGGCAGCGTTAATCCGGATTAACTGCGCACTTATTCGGATCCAAATTTGTAGGTGACAGACGGCAGCTATGCGAGTTTGAAACTCTCATAAACAATGAAAATTGGTAGAAGATAAACATTACGGTTGTTAGCCGACCAATTTTTACCAAACCATTTTTAATTACAAAAACATATCAACACATTATTTTTAAAACTGCATCATAACTTAGAAGTTTTATTGATATTATATTGAGAATTTGATAAACAGCTGTCAGGGTTGCTTGTATTTAATTCACAATAGATGAAAATTGGCCATTTTTAACAATGTTGCCAACGAAAACCTCACAAACTCCCTAAAATTTTGAGAGTTATTTTTGGATTCAGCAACGGAGTTAGCTGTGGTAACTCCTGAATTAATCCCGAAAAATGCAATTAATCTGGTTTAACGTTGCCGTCTGGCAATGCTATTACAATACACTTAAGGATAAAATATACTATCCAAAATTAAGGGAACATGTACAGCTAATTATAGATAATTGCGAAAAATGCAAGCAAATTGAATATGACAGGAAACCGATAAAGCCAAAGTTTAAACTATCAGAGACACCTTCAGATAAAAATGAAACAATACATGTGGACATTTTTCATTTTAAAAAGCAGTCACAGTAATTGATAAACTGACAAAATTTGTAGCAGCATACAATATAACTGACAGAAATTGAAGAGCAATGAAGGCCATCATAATTGAGCATTTCACGAAATTTGGGAAACCAAAGACGATGATCATGGACAACGAATTCAGGGCCGAACAGTTGATTCAGTTCTTAAATACAGAAGGAGTCGAAGTACACTTAACAAAACCAAACTCCCATACAGGTAATGCAGACATTGAGAGGCTGCACTCAACCTTGTTAGAAAAACTAAGAGGAATTGAGGATCCAACCCTCTCAACAGAAATTAGGATACAGATGTACACCCAATAATGCAAGAAATAGTATAGATCCAACCATTTTAAAAAACACAATAGACCAGAAGACACAACTCATAATACACAATAGAAATAGGTACAGAGAGGACTACGAAGAACTGAGATCGACGGGACCGATAAAAAATTATAAAAGAGTACGACACAAAGACGAACGATATTTCCGAATCACCCCCTTGCAAAACATTCATTTAGCAAACATAAAAAGATCACTTAAATTAGATAAAGTAGGTATGGAAAATGAAGATGATTGGTTTAGCACAATAGTACATACATAATGGCGATGTATTGGAAAGTGTTAATTCACGAGTCAACACATTTTCAGATGATGTGGATAACAATGTTTCTGATGACTGCCATGAAATTGGCTACAGCATTCCTACAAGTGTCACCAATAGTTGTAGTAGAGATCGTTGACGAAGTAAATACAAGACTACATATTATACATCCGAAAGAGCTAGCAAGTTTGGTGGAGGAAATGGAAGAAAACATAAGACAAGCAGACCTAACCAATAAGGCACTTCTTTTTAACGAAATTAACGTAATTAAATCAAAAAATAGATCGATTACTCCCAAGGAAGTGGGAAGAAAGAAGAGAGGTTTAATTAATTTAGGAGGGACAATGTATAAGTGGTTGTTCGGGGTAATGGACGAGGAGGACAGACAGGATATTTATTTATTTATTTATTTATTTATAATAATTCATATAACAAAAAGAGTTTTATTATATAAATACATAAACGCAGCACTGGCTACGAGGCCTTCAGCCGTCTTGTAATTATAACTAGGTGAAAAATTCTATTTGCTAAGCATTAGTAAAGATGTAAGTTGCTTAAATATATTTTAACAAATCGTTGGTTTTTAAGAATCTATATACAATCATCACGTTTTTTTCAGAAGGTAGGACTTAGTAGTTATATGAGATCAATGTTGCCAGAGTTGTGGGCTGTTGGGTGAAGCATCGGACAGAGTGTGAGTAAGTGTTTGATAGAAGCGGTGTCATCGCAAAGGGGGCAAATGGATGGGCTTTTACCCGATAGTAAGTGGGCGTGTGTTATGATAGTGTGTCCAATCCTTAATCGAGTATATACGATTTCTGGCTGGGTTTATGACCGCGTAGTGATGTTTAAATGTTTTCCATTCGCTTGCGTTTTTTGATGCCTTTTGTGCTTAATAAGGTTAAGAATGTCTTGCTTGGATGAGACGTAGTATGTTAAGGCAGGAGTCTTGGCTACATTTTTCGCAGCGAGGTCTGCAAAGTGGTTGCCTGTTACACCAGCATGGCCAGGGATCCACATTACTTGGATTTTCTGAGGGGCACCAATGACCGCGTCCCTGATAACTTCTATTATGGGATTGCGATTGGAAGGAGACGTTATTGCAGACATACACGATTTGCTGTCTGTACAGATGAGGAACTTTCCTTTAGTCTTTTTTGCGTAATTAACTGCATGAAGGATAGCAGATCCTTCAGCGGTAAATACAGAGCTCGTTGAGGGAAGAAGCCAATTGCAAATAATTTCTCCTGTGGCAGTGACAACTGCTAACGCAGTGGAATCGATGGACTTGGAGCCATCCGTAAACAATAACTTCCAGCCATTATTTGTGTAATTAGATTCCAGTTCAGCAAAGGTTTGTTGAAAGACTTCGTTTGGTGTGTTTTGCTTGGACAAAAACATAAGCTTATTCTGTAGTATTTTATCATTGATCAGACAGGGAGGATGTCGAGTGGTGAATTTGCGTGTTGCGTTATGTAAAACATTATTTTCTGCAGCGAAACTTAAGCATCTCGAAATAGCCGATGGTATTCTTGGAATTTTACTTTTTTCGTGGCATGGGTGATAGTTGTATTTAGTAATGGGTTGGTGTTCTCAGCCGTTTTCGCAAGAATTTGAAGCGAAGAATCTATAATTTTATTTTGAATAGTTGGTAAACCAGATTCAGCCATTATCGTTTTTACTGGCTAGGTTGGAAAGGCCCGGAGACTTCGCCGTATTGCGCAATGGTAAGGTGCATTTAAAAGGTTGATACTGCTTTTGGAGCAATTGCCATAGATGGGGAGCCCATAATCTATTTTTGAAGTTAGCAAAGCTCTGACAACATTGACTAGTGTGTTCGGATGAATAAATGAATGCTTAGACGAGAGATATTTAACAATATTTAATCGTGACATTAACGAGTTTCTGACATATTTACAGTGAGCATTAAAATTATAATTAGAGTCAAAAATTAATTCTAGTATTTTCAGCTGTGTTTTACATTCGATGTTAGTTTGGTTGTGGGTTTGTGAAATACCGTTGCAATTTTGCTTCCTACATACATGAAGGAAATGTGTTTTGTCTAAGGAAAGTGAAGCATCAGACTTCAGTGACCAAGTCTCAATTCTGGCGAGTATATTAGTAAATTAGGATTGAGCTAAATTAACGTCAGAGACTTTTGTGTGCTAATGTGAGAAGGCGCAACATTCCCTACATAGGGTTGTGCGCTGGGCTTGGGACCCGCCACGTAAAAAACAATACCAATGAAAAAGAAAACACAGCCTCGGATGAGAGACCCCCCTTTTGATGACGACCGTGGCAAACGGAATAAGGACTACGATTTGAGGGCATGCACCTGGAATGTCCGGACCCTTAATTGGGAAGGTGCCGCTGCCCAGCTGGTTGATGTCCTCGCAAAAATAAAGGCTGGCATCACCGCCGTCCAAGAAATGCGATGGACGGGACAAGGACAGAGACGAGTAGGTCCTTGTGACATTTACTACAATGGCCATATAAAGGAGCGCAAGTTTGGTGTTGGATTCGTGGTGGGAGAGAGACTCCGTCGCCGAGTACTATCATTCACTCCGGTGAATGAACGTCTAGCCACAATCCGCATCAAAGCGAGGTTCTTCAACATATCGCTGACTTGCGCCCACGCCACGACGGACGAGAAGGACGATGTGACCAAAGATGCCTTCTATGAGCGCTTGGAGCGCGCTTATGAGAGCTGCCCCCGCCACGATGTCAAAATCGTGCTTGGCGACTTTAACGCCAGGGTGGGCAAAGAAGGTATATTTGGCACTACGGTCGGTAAATTCAGCCTCCACGACGAAACATCCCCAAATGGGTTGAGGCTGATTGACTTCGCCGGGGCCCGAAATATGGTTATCTGTAGTACTAGATTCCAGCATAAGAAGATTCATCAAGCTACCTGGCTGTCTCCGGATCGAAAAACTACCAACCAGATCGATCATGTTGTGATAGACGGAAGACACGTCTCCAGTGTTTTAGATGTGCGTGCGCTCCGAGGTCCTAACATCGACTCGGACCACTATCTTGTTACAGCTAAGATTCGCACCCGCCTCTGTGCAGCAAAAAACGCGCGCCACCAAACACAAGGAAGGTTCGACGTCGAGAAGCTGCAATCACAACAGACAGCCGAACGATTTTCTACTCGGCTTGCATTCCTGCTCTCTGAGAGCACTCGTCAACAACTCGGTATAAGGGAACTGTGGGACGGCATTTCAAATTCCTTACGTACAGCTGCAACCGAAACCATTGGTTTTCGGAAAGTGCAAAAGAACAGCTGGTACGACGAGGAGTGCCGTGTCGCAGCGGAGAGAAAACAGGCTGCCTACCTCGCAACGTTACGATCGACCACACACGTGCGGGATGGGATAGATACCGAGAGTTGAAAAGGAAGCGAGACGCATTTGTAAGACAGAAGAAGAAAGAGGCTGAAATGCGTGAGTACGAAGAGCTTGATAAGCTGGCCGACAGGGGTAATGCTCGAAAATTCTACGAAAAAATGCGGCGACTTACGGAAGGTTTCAAGACGGGAGCGTACTCTTGTAGAACCCCCAAAGGTGATCTAGTCACTGATGCCCAGAGCATAGTTAAATTATGGAGGGAACACTTCTCCAGCCTGCTGAATGGCAGTGAACGCACAACACCAGGAGAAGGAGAACCCGATTCCACAATCGATGACGATGGAGCAGACGTTCCATTACCCGACCATGAAGAAGTTCGAATAGCATTGCCCGCCTCAAGAACAACAAAGCGGCAGGGGCCGACGGACTACCGGCCGAGCTATTCAAACACGGCGGCGAAGAACTAATAGGGAGCATGCATCAGCTTCTTTGTAAAATATGGTCGGATGAGAGCATGCCCAACGATTGGAATTTAAGTGTGCTATGCCCAATCCATAAAAAAGGAGACCCCACAATCTGCGCCAACTACCGTGGGATTAGCCTCCTCAACATCGCATATAAGGTTCTATCGAGCGTATTGTGTGAAAGATTAAAGCCCACCGTCAACAAACTGATTGGACCTTATCAGTGCGGCTTCAGACCTGGAAAATCAACATCCGACCAGATATTCACCATGCGCCAAATCTTGGAAAAGACCCGTGAAAGGAGAATCGACACACACCTCCTCTTCGTCGATTTCAAAGCTGCTTTCGACAGCACGAAAAGGAGCTGCCTTTATGCCGCGATGTCTGAATTTGGTATCCCCGCAAAACTAATACGGCTGTGTAAACTGACGTTGAACAACACGAAAAGCTCCGTCAGGATCGGAAAGGACCTCTCCGAGCCGTTCGATACCAAACGAGGTTTCAGACAAGGCGACTCCCTATCGTGCGACTTCTTCAACCTGCTCCTGGAGAAAATAGTTCGAGCTGCAGAACTAAACAGAGAAGGTACCATCTTCTATAAGAGTGTACAGCTGCTGGCGTATGCCGACGATATTGATATCATCGGCCTCAACACCCGCGCCGTTAGTTCTGCTTTCTCTAGGCTGGACAAGGAAGCACAGAAAATGGGTCTGGTAGTGAACGAGGGCAAAACGAAATATCTCCTGTCATCAAACAAACAGTCGTCGCACTCGCGACTTGGCTCTCACGTCACTGTTGACAGTCATAACTTTGAAGTTGTAGATAATTTCGTCTATTTAGGAACCAGCATTAACACCACTAATAATGTCAGCCTGGAAATCCAACGCAGGATTGCTCTTGCCAACAGGTGCTACTTCGGACTGAGTAGGCAATTGAAAAGTAAAGTCCTCTCTCGACGAACAAAAGCTTAACTCTATAAGTCGCTCATAATTCCCGTCGTGCTATATGATGCAGAGGCTTGGCAGATGACAGCAACTGATGAGTCGACGTTACGAGTTTTCGAGAGAAAAGATCTGCGAAAGATTTATGGTCCTTTGCGCATTGGCCACGGCGAATATCGCATCCGATGGAACGATGAGCTGTACGAGATATATGACGACATTGACATAGTTCAGCGAATTAAAAGACAGCGGCTACGCTGGCTAGGTCATGTTGTCCGGATGGATGAAAACACTCCAGCTCTGAAAGTATTCGACACGCAGTACCCGCCGTGGGGAAGCAGAGGAAGAGGAAGACCTCCACCTCCGTTGGAAGGACCAAGTGGAGAAGGACCTGGCTTCGCTTGGAATATCCAATTGGCGCCACGCAGCGAAAAGAAGAAACGACTGGCGCGCCGTTGTTAACTCGGCTATAATCGCGTAAGCGGTGTCTACGCCAATTAAGAAGAAGAAGAAGACTTTTGTGTAGATTAGGACATCGTCAGCATAGATCTGGTGCTCAACTCCTAGGTAATTTTTTATCATCCTACTAATATCATCGAAAGCAATGATAAAAAGGAGGGCTGAAAGAGGTGAGCCTTGCGGCGTACCATTAGAAAGCGGGAGTGTTGAAGAAAGAAAACCATTTACGTTGACTTTGAGTTTTCTGTTTGTGAGAAAGTTAGTAATAAAACGTATCATATTCTGGCCTATTTTCCATTTTCTTAGTTGTCGAATAATAATATGGGCCCCAATTTTGTAGAAAGCTCTGTGAAAGTCCAGAGATAGTACGGACACGTGGTTTTTGCTGGACAAAGCGTTAGTAATGAAGTAGTCTAGTTGGATTAAAGCATCTAACGTGCCTTGACCTTTTTTGTAGGCGACTTTATTCGGTGATATGAACTTGTTTCGCTGAGCATACCACATCAAGCGGTTAGCCACGATCTTTTCCAAAATTTTGCCCATACTTGGAAGGAGGGAAATCGGCCTATAGTTAGCAAGTTCATCGGAGGATTTGTGTGGTTTAAGTATTGGTATAACACAGGACGTTTTCCAAAATTGGGGTAGACACCAGTATTGAAAATTTTGTTATAAGGCTTTACCAAGCGGAGAATGGTATTCCTTTGAAGACAAACAAATGCGTCCAATAAAGGTTATGATTAAAAATCTCCACCATTCGTGTAGCATTAGTGATATTATCGCTGATTTAAAAGAACAAGGTTTACATGTCATGAACGTCGTAAATAAACTCAAGTGGAAAACACGAGAACCTTTAATCATGTTTTTAGCTACTTTTGATTCTAATGAAGACATCAAGAAAATTTATGAAATCAAACACATTCTTGTTTTCATCGAGCCTATTAGGAATTCTAAACTTATTCCACAATGAAAAAATTGCCAGGCATTTGGACACACAAAGAACTTCTGTGGCAAAATGTCAAAGTGCGTTAAATGCGGTGGTAAGCACAAAACCATCGAGTGCCAAAAACCAAACACTGAAAAACCAAAATGCTGTAACTGTGGCGAAAGCCATCCGGCAAACTACAGAGGATGTATTGTTGCCAAGGAGCTTCAAAGCATTCGTAACAAAGCCTTGAAGAAACAAAAAGTTACCACAAATTTGCCCAGTACATCAACTAATCCTCCCGTTGGTAATAAAAGTACTGTCAACAAGCAGAATCGTGTACAGACGAGTAAGCTCACTTTTTCTGAAGTACTGAAAGGCAAAGCAAACGTGGTGAACGAAAAAAAGACAAAGGTGACCGAAGACCTACTAACTCAAATACTTGAGATGTTAAATAAACAAGAAAAATTCAATAACGATCTGTGCAGCCGCTTAGATAACCTCGAAAAAAATAAAAATAAAGCAAAATTGAAGGCATGAATGGTGCTCTCCGAGTTATGACATGGAATGCAAATGGACTATTGAAGCACCAAGATGAGCTACTACTTATTTTACAAAAAGAAAAAATAGATGTATGTCTTATTTCCGAAACTCATTTTACGAGACACAGCCATATAACTTTCAAAAACTACGATATCTATCATACAATCCACCCTAGTAATTGTGCGAGGGGAGGCACTGCTGTTATTGTTAAAAACAGCATTATACATTATGAGGATAGAAAAATCAGTACGCACAATATTCAAACCACAACTATTACATTAAAAGCAATGAACCAACCCTTGTCAATTACTGCAATATATTGTCCGCCGAGATACAAAATCCTCGTTGAAGAATATAAAGAACTTCTCAATATTCACAAACACAAATTTATTACGGGAGGCGACTTTAACGCTAAGCATGTTTACTGGGGATCGCGCCTAACGACAGCTAAAGGGCGAGACTTATTCCAGGCAGCTCAAGAAAGGGGGTGTGAGTTTGTATCGACCGGAACACCAACTTATTGGCCAACGGACACCAACAAAATACCAGATGTAATAGACTTCTTTATAACCAGAAAGATATCTCGAAATTTCATAGAAATAGAAAGTGGATTAGATCTAAGCTCTGATCACTCCCCATTATATTTAACAGTAAGTGAGACAGTCATTAAAAGAGATCTTAGTCTGAACCTATACAACAAAAATACGGACTGGACTTCGTTCAAACAAATACTTCAGACTAAAATAAAGTGTCCGAAAATCACAACAATTGAACAACTAGAGTTAGAAGTTAACACATTTACGAAAGAAATTCAACAAGCAGCTTGGGATAATACTCCGGAGTTGAAGCGGAAAAGTGTAGGTTCAAATTACCCCAAAGAAATAAAAATCCTTCTAATTAAGAAAAGAAAGTTACGACGGAAATGGCAACAAACCTGCTCACCACTCGACAAAACCAACCTTAATAAGGCAACAGCAGAATTAAAACGAGAAATTGCTCATATTAAGAATGAGTCAAAAGCTGCGCTAAAAATGCAACATGCAATCAACTCCGTAGTAAGCTGGACTAAAAAATGGAGAATAAAACTAAACGGTGGCAAATCGGTTCATGTAAATTTTACAAACAAAAGAATCACTTATCAACCTATAAGTATTCTAGATGTCTGCATACCATACGCAAATACAGCAAAATATCTTGGCGTCACGCTCGATGCTAGATTACGTTGGAAGGAGCATATTAAAATAAAAAGGATTGAACTTAATCTGAAATTGTCGAAAATGAAATGGCTAATTGGGCGAAAGTCAAACCTGTCCATACACAACAAATTACTTCTTTATAAACAAATAATCAAGCCGATATGGTCATATGGTGCGCAACTGTGGGGATGTGCCAATGATGGCAGTATTAATATTATACAACGCTTTCAATACAAGGTGCTAAGAGGCATTGTAAATGCTCCTTGGTACTGCAGAAATGCTGATATTCATCAAGACCTAAGGATGAATATAGTCGCCGAAGAAATAAGGAGTCAGGCAGATGCCCACTACAAAAGGCTTAATGCACATGTGAACGAGGAGGCGAGAAATCTTCTTTTAGACACATGCCTCTCGAGTCGATTATGTCGCAAAAAACCACATAGCTTAGTCGGAAGCTAAAATATAAAGAAACTAATTATACTATATACCGTTTATGTATGAATATTACTATTAATTTCTATGTAATTTGCTTTTAAGTTATTCAAATCAAACTGCTCGTTAGTTTTTGAAACTAGTTGTAGTGATATCAAACATTGTTAAAGTTTTAAAAATGTTTGTAATAAAAAAAAACAAAAAACAAAAAAAAAAAAAAAAATCGGAGCTTGAGACGTTTTGGCATATGTCTGATAATTGGATGAGAAAGTTTATCTTGCGCCGGGGACTTACCCTTAACGGTAGATGCAACGAACTCGAATTCAGACAGTGAAATGCTGGTTTCTAATTGTTTAGCAAAAAAAGAAAGAGGGGAGACAGAGTAGGAAGTGTCGGACAGTGTGGTGGTTTTAGAGGTTTGAAACTGTGTGCTGAATGAAATATCTGAGCTTGTTTCAGAATAGTGGTTTGCAAATAACTCGGAAATATCGGATGGATTGGTCACCAAACCTGTTGGCCCCTTTACGCATTGAATGGTTAGATTTCCAGGCACTACAGAAAGTTTTTTTAAAGCCTTCCATATTAACTTAGGACTAGACGAAGGATTTATTTTGCTTGTGAAATCCTGAAAACATTTACGCTTGGCCTGTTTCGCGGAACGACGGAAAAGAGCATTGGCTTTCCTGAAAGATATTAAGTTTTTTTTGCCCGCAATTCAGCGATTTCTTTATTCCACCAAGGAACACTCTTTGAACTTGCTGTTGGCTTTGTATGAGGAATGCTAACATTCGCTGCTGAACGGATAATTTTTGTTAACCTCGCACGTTCTTGGTTAGAGTTGTCAGATATTGGGGTATTATTGCCATTTATCTCGCAATGTGTCTGAAATTTCTCCCAATCAGCGTAATCAGTTTTGAATACCTTATTTATTTTGTGGTTTTAAGTTGTTGAGCCTAGGTGCAATTTTAGTACAATGGGGAAGTGATCGCTTCCATGCAGGTGATCGAGTATACTCCATTCGCACTCTGTGGCAAGTGTGTCGGTGCACATTGGAAGATCTACATGGGAAAAAGTGGAGTGAGTGGAAAAGTGTGTCGCGGATCCGTTATTCAAACATATTAAGTTAGAGGAAAGTAAAACGTCTTCAATGCATTTGCCCTCCAAAGGAAAAAGAAAAACCAGAAAAACCAAAACGAAAGTGCAAACTACAAAAAATTCATACATACATACATGCAAATATAATAAAAAGAGCGTGCGCGAAATAAAGAAGTACGGGCGCGAAGCCGGATCAAAAAAAAAATATATATATATAAATATATATATGCATAAATAACCACCAAAAACGGGCGCGAATTAATACAAAACCAACAAAAAAAAAACTTAATCAACAACAACATCACCAGATCATCAAAATCAGCACATAAAAGGACTGGGAGAACGCAAACGCACACTTTGGGAGGAAAGGTCTCAACTGCATTCCAGACCACATACATATGTACATACACAAATTGCTTCCAAAAAATTGTCCCCAAAACCCCTGGCGGAAATACAAGTGAGTTGGTTGTATCGTTCCTATCATTACATATCCATATACATATGTATGGTTTTTTTTAAATAAAAAAGCCAAAAATTTAAAACAGATAAATTTGCGTTTCTAACAATTCGTTAGAACAAAAAACAAAAAAAAAAAAAAAAAAAAAACTGTTACCAAACTGTTTTAGTATTCGGCTATTTCCCGGTAAAAACCGAAATACCGCTAAGGAACAAAACAGTTTGGTAATACGTATAATATATAATTGATTGCCACTAAAGGTTTACAGTTGTGTGAAAACACAAAATTATTTCTACAACAAAAAATCTTTCAAGTATTTACTTGCACCAAAAAAAAAATTTACTTGCAAAAAAAAAGCCAAGGCAAATCATAAGCAGACAAAAGAGAGGAAACATTTAAATCGAAAACCATACATACATACATATGTATAAATAAAACTTTACATACATCATATCCATACATACATACATATATCCGATATAATTATATTTATATAAATTACAAAGAGTAAATTTACTCTTTTTTACATAACAGTCGTAAAAACATATACGAGGAAACGATACATATATTTCATATATTTACTTATATACATAAATATCTACCCACTTTAAGTTTCCGCTAATTTTCTTTTCGCGGTTTATTCGTACGGCGAATATACATACACGCGTACCTATGTACGAGTATATACGGTCACATTATAAATACGTACATACATACACACGCAGAACGCATATGGTAAATTTATACCCCGGGTACAACTTGAACAAAATAAAAATTTGTTTTTCAATTAAATCGTCAACAATTTAATACTGATCGCAGCATCTGTACGTTTTAAACGGCGAAAAATTTATTGAAATAATAATATTGAAAATTTGTACAATCGTGTATCGTCACATATGTAAATACGCATATTCAAAGTCCACATTGGCATATATTTCGCAATACCCCTTGGTTTTTGATTAACAAAAAGAAGCAGGATTGCGTATACAATATATTTAAAGACCACATTGGCACATATCCCACAATACCCCTTGGTTTTTGGTCAACAAAAACACGCAGGATTGTGTGAAACATAATAAAGCGTAATACATATGTACATACATGCATATTAGGCCGGGTCGATTTGTGGGGAGGCAAAAAAATCACCCATTGCTCTATGAAAATCATATTCTAGGGATCAAAATAAGATACTTTGCCGACGGAACCATACCTCTGAAACGAATTTTGATGTCCCCCAATTTGGGTCGAACTTTTGGGTAGGGGCAAATATTGAAAAATCCCACTTTGACCCATTTAGAGTGCTCCAATCGAGTCCAAATGTATGACCGACCCCCAATAACTTTGGACAGCCGATCCACCCATGCCAGTGGCACACCCCCTGGAACTCCCCTGGGGGGTTCCCCATGTAATCATTTCAAAAAATCACCATTTTTGGTGATTTACATGAAAAAATCAGCTAAATTGCTATGTTTTTTCTTTATTTTTATTTATTTATTTATAATAATATCTATTTTTTCTCTTAAGAAATTTATTTAGTCAGAACATATGTAAATGAAAAAAATTAATTTAAGTGATACAATTATGTTTGCCCTGAAGATCGCAAATGATCTTAAACTAACAACACACAATTGTGTTTGCCCTTGAGATCGCAATTCTGAATTAATTGATTGGTTACGTAAGACTGGAACATGAAACCGCTGAATACAAAACAACCAAATTAAATGGTTTTTTCAACGATAAAAATATATCACTGGATACATTAATTGGAATATGCAATGACGGGGAGCCAACAAACACTGGCCCACACGATGGAATTATACGACGATTCGAATTGCTGTTAAAAAGACCATTGCATTGGTTTGTTTGCCTTCTACACTTCAACGAACTTCCTTTTCGGCATTTGTTTAAAGCTTTGGATAAATCAACCACCACTGGACCAAGATCGGCAACCGGAAAACTGAGCCGTCAAATCGAAACTTGTGAAACTCTTCCGGTAAGTTATTGCTATCACTCATTTATTATAATTGTCAACCATTTTTAATTATTTTATTATTATATATTTTTAGGTGGTGGACTGCTTCCAGAAAATTGAGTTGCAACATATGCCCCCTGCTCCAGAAAAAAAGAATTTTCCACCGATTCGAAGTACTTATACGACATGGCCCATGCAATTTCTAGCGGCGTGATTCCGGTGGATCTGGCTAACATCAAACCAGGGAAAATTGTACATTCTCGGTGGCTCACCAAGGCCGCTAGATTATTGCGATTATATGTGACAACTGCAAATCCAGATGCAAATTTAAGAATTCTGGTTAAATTTATAATTAAATGTTATGTGCCAATGTACTTCAATATCAAGTATTACAGCTCTGTCGTGTACGGCAGTGCAAGTTCATTGGTTGGTCACGATTTCTAGAACCTCGCTTACGCAAAATTGTCAATCAAGTAATTAATGATAATTCATATTATGCGCACTCGGAAAATATCTTGTTATCAATGTTGTTCGATGATAGGAAAGAGAAGCGCGACTGTGCCATCAAGAAAATTCTACGCTGTCGAACCGATGTTGACGAGCCAATGGAACTTAGAGTTTATAAAAAACCAGATATAAACTTTAATTGCACAAGTTATAAGGAAATGATCAATTTGAATGATACAAATATCGTATTTGAACCACCATTCACGCGAAGAATTCCGTACGATACATTGAAAGAATATTTAAATCAAGATGATCCACCGTTTAATGATCCAAAAATTCCATCACACATACAAGGAACGGAACGACATGTTCAATTGCTAGCTAGCGTTTCCAAACGGGTTATACCGGAAAATGTAGAGGCTGTTATGGCGACGACATTAGAGAGCCGTGCGAAATTGCCCAGACTTGAAAGTAAAAAAGACTTCAAACAATAATTTTTTTTAATTTCTTTTCTATAACTCACTTTAATTAATTTTTTTCATTTACATATGTTCTGACTAAATAAATTTCTTAAGAGAAAAAATAGATATTATTATAAATAAATAAAAATAAAGAAAAAACATAGCAATTTAGCTGATTTTTTCATGTAAATCTCCAAAAATGGTGATTTTTTGAAATGATTGTATTGGGAACCCCCAGGGGAGTTCCAGAGGGTGTGCCAATGGCATGGGTGGATCGGCCGTCCAAAGTTAGTGGGGGTCGGTCATACATTTGTACTCGATTCTTCTTCTTCTTAATTGGCGTAGAAACCGCTTAAGCGATTATAGCCGAGTTAACAACAGCGCGCCAGTCGTTTCTTCTTCTCGCTACGTGGCGCCAATTGGATATTCCAAGCGAAGCCAGGTCCTTCTCCACTTGGTCCTTCCAACGGAGTGGAGGTCTTCCTCTTCCTCTGCTTCCCCCCGGCGGGTACTGCGTCGAATACTTTCAGAGCTGGAGTGTTTTCATCCATCCGGACAACATGACCTAGCCAGCGTAGCCGCTGTCTTTTAATTCGCTGAACTATGTCAATGTCGTCATATATCTCGTACAGCTCATCGTTCCATCGGATGCGATATTCGCCGTGGCCAATGCGCAAAGGACCATAAATCTTTCGCAGAATTTTTCTCTCGAAAACTCGTAACGTCGACTCATCAGTTGCTGTCATCGTCCAAGCCTCTGCACCATATAGCAGGACGGGAATTATGAGTGACTTACAGAGTTTGGTTTTTGTTTGTCGAGAGAGGACTTTGCTTCTCAATTGCCTACTCAGTCCGAAGTAGCACCTGTTGGCAAGAGCAATCCTGCGTTGGATTTCCAGGCTGACATTATTAGTGGTGTTAATGCTGGTTCCTAAATAGACGAAATTATCTACAACTTCAAAGTTATGACTGTCAACAGTGACGTGAGAGCCAAGTCGCGAGTGCGACGACTGTTTGTTTGATGACAGGAGATATTTCGTTTTGCCCTCGTTCACTACCAGACCCATTTTCTGTGCTTCCTTGTCCAGCCTAGAAAGCAGAACTAACGGCGCATGGGTGTTGAGGCCGATGATATCAATATCGTCGGCATACGCCAGCAGCTGTACACTCTTATAGAAGATGGTACCTTCTCTGTTTAGTTCTGCAGCTCGAACTATTTTCTCCAGAAGCAGGTTGAAGAAGTCGCACGCTAACACGGAACCTCGTTTGGTATCGAACGGCTCGGAGAGGTCCTTCCCGATCCTGACGGAGCTTTTGGTGTTGTTCAACGTCAGTTTACACAGCCGTATTAGTTTTGCGGGGATACCAAATTCAGACATCGCGGCATAAAGGCGGCTCCTTTTCGTGCTGTCGAAAGCAGCTTTGAAATCGACGAAGAGGTGGTGTGTGTCGATTCTCCTTTCACGGGTCTTTTCCAAGATTTGGCGCATGGTGAATATCTGGTCGGTTGTTGATTTTCCAGGTCTGAAGCCACACTGATAAGGTCAATCAGTTTGTTGACGGTGGGCTTTAATCTTTCACACAATACGCTCGATAGAACCTTATATGCGATGTTGAGAGGCTAATCCCACGGTAGTTGGCGCAGATTGTGGGGTCTCCTTTTTTATGGATTGGGCATAGCACACTTAAATTCCAATCGTTGGGCATGCTTTCGTCCGACCATATTTTACAAAGAAGCTGATGCATGCACCTTATCAGTTCTTCGCCGCCGTGTTTGAATAGCTCGGCCGGCAATCCGTCGGCCCCTGCCGCTTTGTTGTTTTTGATGCGGGCAATTGCTATTCGAACTTCTTCATGGTCGGGTAATGGAACGTCTGCTCCATCGTCATCGATTGGGGAATCGGGTTCTCCTTCTCCTGGTGTTGTGCGTTCACTGCCATTCAGCAGGCTGGAGAAGTGTTCCCTCCATAATTTAAGTATGCTCTGGGCATCAGTGACTAGATCACCTTTGGGGTTCTACTGGGAATACGCTCCGGTCTTGAAACCTTCCGTAAGCCGCCGCATTTTTCGTAGAATTTTCGAGCATTACCCCTGTCGGCCAGCTTATCAAGCTCTTCGTACTCACGCATTTCAGCCTCTTTCTTCTTCTGTCTACAAATGCGTCTCGCTTCCCTCTTCAACTCTCGGTATCTATCCCATCCCGCACGTGTAGTGGTCGATCGTAACGTTGCGGGGTAGGCAGCCTGTTTTCTCTCCGCTGCGACACGGCACTCCTCGTCGTACCAGCTGTTCTTTTGCACTTTCCGAAAACCAATGGTTTCGGTTGCAGCTATGCGTAAGGAGTTTGAAATGCCGTCCCACAATTCTCTTATACCGAGTTGTTGACAGGTGCTCTCAGAGAGCAGGAGTGCAATTGGAGTAGTAAATCGTTCGGCTATCTGTTGTGATTGCAGCTTCTCGACATCGAACCTTCCTTGCGTTTGGTGGCGCGCGTTTTTTGCTGCACAGAGGCGGGTGCGAATCTTAGCTGCAACAAGATAGTGGTCCGAGTCGATGTTAGGACCTCGGAGCGCACGCACATCTAAAACACTGGAGACGTGTCTTCCGTCTATCACAACATGATCGATCTGGTTGGTAGTTTTTCGATCTAGTACTACAGATAACCATATTTCGGGCACCGGCGAAGTCAATCAGCCTCAACCCATTTGGGGATGTTTCGTCGTGGTGGCTGAATTTACCGACCGTAGTGCCAAATATACCTTCTTTGCCCACCCTGGCGTTAAAGTCGCCAAGCACGATTTTGACATCGTGGCGGGGGCAGCTCTCATAAGCGGCGCTCCAAGCGCTCATAGAAGGCATCTTTGGTCACATCGTCCTTCTCTCCGTCGGGGCGTGGGCGCAAATCAGCGATATGTTGAAGAACCTCGCCTGGCTAGACGTTCATTCACCGCAGTGAATGATAGTACTCGGCGACGGAGTCTCTCTCCCACCACGAATCCTACACCAAACTTGCGCTCCTTTATATGGCCACTGTAGTAAATGTCACAAGGACCTACTCGTCTCTGTCCTTGTCCCGTCCATCGCATTTCTTGGACGGCGGTGATGTCAGCCTTTGTCTTTCACGAGGACATCAACCAGCTGGGCAGCGGCACCTTCCCAATTAAGGGACCGGACATTCCAGGTACATGCCCTCAATTCGTAGTCCTTATTTCGTTTGCCATGGTCGTCATCAAAAGGGGGCTCCCTCATCCGAGGCTGGTTGTAGCTCTTCACTGGGGGTGTTTTTTACGTGGCGGGTCCCAAACCCAGCGCACAACCCTTGTAGGGGATGTTTTGCCTTCTCACATTAGCTCGCCTTCGAACGGATGTTCTTAGGCTACCCAGAGAATTCTTGGTCAAAGACCGGAAGTAGTGAGCTGCTTGAGCCATGTGTAAAAGAATCGTTTCTGGCCACTCCCAAGTGAATGGCGATCAGAGAACTTTCCTCACTTGCGTGAACTTCTACACATGACTCCATCCTCGATTGGACTCGATTGGAGCACTCTAAATGAGTCAAAGTGGGATTTTTCAAAATTTGCCCCTACCCAAAGGTTCGACCCAAATTGGGGGACATCAAAATTCGTTTTAGAGGTATGGTTCCTTCAGCAAAGTATCTTATTTTGATCCCTAGTTTTGGTTTACTAATTTAATCAAAAACTCTTATTCACGTAAAAGAGTCCTCGTCTGAACCTACATAGATATATACGAAATCTGTGTTGAAATTAAATTCAATAATTTCAGTATAAAAAAAAAAAACAAATCTGTTTATCGATTTTCTTTGAAACTCTTACTTACAAAAGAGTCTTCTTTTCGAAACATTGCATCCACAACTTGATAATACCAATCAAGTTTTAATTGAAAATCTCTGTTTTCTATTCGTCACATTTTTTTTTTTAATGAGCTCTGACTCAAAAGACTCTAAATCAAGTCAGTTACTAAAAGTCCCAAAGATGATTTCTGACGAAAAAAGTCCATGTACACCTGCAGAAGCTACACGTTCGAAGCAATGTGCTACGAAACCAAAAAGGGGGAAAGACATATCATACTCTAAATTTATTTCTGAGAGTGACTGTCTAATAAAATATTGCAATCGATTTGCTTCTTCGCCGATTCAATAAGATTCTGAATCGGCGCTAGAAATAAAAAGCCAAACAATTGAAATATTTTGGACACGTCTCCAGGCTGCATATGACGCAATTGTAGATACTGACGATTCAGATCTAACAGAAAACTTTAAATCTTCTGCTTACGACTAATTTGAAAACTGCTTAGACCAGTATGAAGATACAAAAATTATGATCGCAGATCAGCTAAAATTAATTAAAGCAGTTGCGCCTACTCCACCTCCGAGAGTAGAGCTGCCACAAATTCAAATTCAAGAGGCAAGTTCGGGTATCCACCTCAAGGTGCCCGCTTGTGACACTGAAATTTTCCATGGTGGTTATGAACAATGGCCATCCTTCCGGGACATGTTCACAGCTGTTTACATAAACCATCCGAATTTATCAAATGCTCAATAGTTGTATCACCTCAGATACAAAACAAAAGGTCCAGCAGGCGTCATCGTAAAACAGTTCGCATTAAATGACGACAATTTCCATTTGGCTTGGGAAGTTCTGAGATCAAGGTACGAAAACGAACGAATACTGGTAGATAAGCAAATAACGATATTAATGAACTTGCCCAAAATTCAAAAGGAAACAAGTGAAGAATATATGAAACTTCAATCCACTGTTTCCAACTGTTTGTCGGTTTTAGCGACACAAAGTATTCCCACAGACAATTTGGACCCAATTCTGATAAATATATGCACCGCCGCATTATCAGAAAAATCGTTATTGCTATGGGAACAATCTCTCTCATCAAGGAAAAAAAGCCCAACGTGGCAGCAAATGCAAGATTTCTTAACTACCCAGTATGAAGTCGCAGAAAGAGTTGATAAAAAGATAATTAAACCAAATGACCTTAACAGAAGCTTCCAAAGATCCCAAGCAAGTAGCAACAACAATGCAAATAGAAGCTTCTTCAAAAATCAAACGTTCACACCCGAACAATATAAACAAACGTCATGCGAATTGTGCACAGGGGGACATAAACTTAAATCTTGCGAGAAATTTAAGAAATTAAATATAATTGACCGAAACAATTTTGTAAAGTCAAAAAGACTTTGCACAAACTGCTTATCACATGCACACATGTCACATGTCATAGACGACATCATTCGATGTTACACATTACCAATTTTTCCAGCTCACCCCCAAACAGCGCAAATTTAAAAAGAGCAACAGGTTTAGTTGCAACAACAAATTCTGAAAACTGCCAAGAAGCACCATGCTGCTCAAAGGCGTTGAAAACTCAAACGCTACACAGCGAAAATCAAAGCAGGGTACTACTACCCACAGCAGTCGTCTCCATCGAAGATCGAGGAGAACTGTTTAAGCTCAGAGCCCTAATAGACCAAGGATCACAACGATCTTTCATAGCGTCTCGGGCACAAAACAGGCTACAGTTGCCAACAAAACTGGCCAATTTTGAAATCACGGGAATGGGCGGAAGAGTTGCTCAAAACTCAAATAAAATCTGCCCTATTACCCTCTTTTCCCCCAAAACGGATAAGCGCATACAAGCAGAAGCTTTGTCTTACCGCAATTAACAAACATGCTTCCAAGCTATCATGTAAATAGCAAGCATTGGCAAAAGGTTTCACACCTTAAGTTAGCAGACCCCAACTGCAACACTCCCGCTCAAATAGATCTTCTATTAAGCAGCGATCTCATACCACAGATAATACTCGAGGGTATTGAGAAAATTACAAAAACACTTCTGGCGCAAAATACCATTTTCGGATGGGTCCTAAGTGGGCTAGTTGCGGAACCAGTTGCCACGATGACAACTCAAGTTGAGGAAATCTCCAACGAATACCTCAATTCGCAATTAAGAAAATTTTGGGAGTTAGAAGAACTCCCCCCCGTATCAATCACAATCCCTGAAGATCGGTATTGTGAGAATTTTTACAGAACCACAACTACTCGATCGGATGATGGCCAGTACGTCGTACGACTACCACTAAAGCCAGAATTTCCCCGCACACTCGCCTTAGGTCGTTCCAGCACCTCTGCTATCCAACAGTTTTTAAGTATGGAAAAAAACCTACTTAGAAAAGGCGAACTGAAACCAGAATATGATAGAGTCGTAGAAGAATACCTCCATTTAGACCATATGGAGGAAGTCAGCGCTGGCGAAAAAATCATACAAAGTAAATACTACTCGTTTTATTTGCCACATTATGCAGTAGTAAAGACAGACAAAAAAACCACATAGGTAAGAGTTGTCTTCAATGCGTCAAAATCCACTAGTTCAGGAAATTCCCTAAATGACATTTTATTTACGGGACCCACGCTTCAGCCAGACCTAATGCTGCTTATCTTAAATTGGTGTATCTTCAAATACGTCTTCAACGGGGACGTCGAGAAAATGTATAGACAACTAGTCGTACAGAAAGACGATCAAGATTTTCAAAGAATTATTTTCAGAAAATCCCCCACTAGTCCACTACGCGACTTTAAGTTAAAAACAGTTACCTTTGGCGTCAACTGTGCCCCATACTTAGCCATTCGGACACTGCACGAATTGGCAGAAAACACCAAGTCAGAATTCCCTCTGGCAACCCAGGTGTTAAAAACGCAAACGTATGTTGACGACATTTTGTTTGGAAGTCACAGTCTTCCACAAGTATACGAATCCTTATCACAGGTTATAAGAGCCCTTAAAACCGCAGGGTTTCCACTGAAAAAGATTACTGCAAATCATTCAGATATAGTAAAACACATACCGAAAGAAAACTTGTTGGACACTAATTTCCTTAAATTCGAAAAGGAAAGTACAACAAAGACTCTGGGGATTCAATGGAATGCGATATCTGACCAGTTTTCATACACTACCGAGTCAATATCTGCATTATCCGCCATTACAAAACGCCAAATTCTATCCTCTGTGGCGAAACTTTTCGATCCTGCAGGATGGCTTTCACCAACTATGATACAAGCGAAAATCTTGATACAAGAATTATGGCTAGATGGGACCGACTGGGACGAACAAGTAAAACCACTTCGTTTAGAAAAGTGGTCACAGTTCGCGAGCAATCTAAACGATATCTCACAGATACAAATCCCACGGTGGGTAAACAATTCCCCTGAACACAAGGCATACTGTGCCACTTTATATGTGCACACACAAAGCGATAACGCGACCACAAGCCACTTATTAGTACCTAAAGCTAAGGTGGCTCCTCTAAAAACGCTAAGTCTACCTCGACTTGAGCTCTGTGGCGCCCTACTACTCGCAAAATTGGTTTCCATGGTGCAGACCCACTTAAACATGAAGAAATCCGATTCTGAAATCGTTCTAGCCTGGTTGGAAAAACCACCGCACTCATAGAAAACGTACATTTCTAATCGTACGTCACAAATACTTGACCTAGTGGGGTCAGCCACTTGGCGACACGTAGCCAGTGCTGACCATCCTGCCGATTTAGGTACAAGAGGGTGCAAGCCGCTGCACCTTGCCACCACCACCCTCTGGTGGAATGGCCCCCGATGGTTAACAGAATCTCCCGATTCTTGGCCAAAATCTCCCATGCGCAATATAATTGCCCCAGAAAGTCGAAAAATCGACTGCTTTCACGCAACATTGGATGATAATGACATCCTTGAGCGATTTTCATCGTTCCCTCGTGCCCTTCGAGTTATCGCCTACATGCTAAAGTTCATAGAGCGACTAAAAAATAAAATTAAGGGAATTCACCCAGAATCTAACCAATGCGATACGTTAACGCACCTAGAACTCCAAAAGGCAAAGGTCGCACTAATCGCGCCCGCTCAAATGCGCTACTTCAGCCGCGATATCTCATTATTAAGAGAACCAAAACAAATTGATAAAAGGAGCTCAATCTTGGTTCTTAACCCACTCGTGGACACGAAAGGTCTGCTTCGTGCGAATGGTAGGCTTGTTAACTCAAGCCTGACGTACAACGAACGCCACCCTCTAATTATAGCAGAGAAATCCCAACTTGCCACATTACTCCTCAATTATATCCACTTACTCATGCTTCACGCTGAAAATTATTCCCCGTCTTAAGCCCCAAATAAAGAAATGCATTTTCATGTGCAAGATCTGCACTATGCACAAGCAGAAGTTGCGAACACAGATTATGGTAGCACTTCCACCGGAACGCTGCAACTTCGCTCTGCCTTTCACAGTTACAGGTGTCGACTTTGCTGGTCTTTTCAGATAAAGGCGTCCATGCTAAGGTCCCCACTCTAATGAAAGACTATGTGGCTGTTTTTGTCTGTTTTAGGACAAAAGCAGTGCAACTCGAGCTGTGTACGAATCTGACAAAGGAGGCTTTTCTCGCGGCATTCGCTCGCTTCGTCGGACGACGCGGCTTCCCATCAAAGCTGATGAGCGACAATGGTAAAACCTTCATTGGAGCCCAAAGAGCCACTGAAAAGGAGTTTGTGGAATTTATCAAACAAGTCTCACCAGATATTGTACAAAGGTATGCTCCCCAAGGTATTAACTGGCAACTTATCCCCCCAAGCGCTCCTCATATGGGTGGTTTATGGGAATCAGCAGTAAAAAGCTTTAAATCCCACTTCAAAAAAGTAGCTGGAAACTACAAATTTAATTATGAACAGTTCATCACACTGTTAGTGCGAATTGAAGCCGTTCTCAATTCACGGCCACTCACAACCCTCTCGCAAGATCCCTCTGACTTTACAGCCCTGACACCAGGGCATTTTCTCAAAGGAGCACCCATTCTGGCCACACCTGAGCCAGGCGTGGGGTCGCTATCCTTATTAAATCAATGGGAGAGAATAAAAATTCTCCATCACGATTTCAGCCGCCGATGGAAGGAAGAATATATAAAGGACCTTCATAAAAGGTACAGGTGGAAGAGTCCAGAAAAGGCGCCAAAGCTAGGAGATTGTGTCATCATCCATGGTGATTGTCTGCCCCCTACAGAATGGCGGCTTGGTCGCATAGAAAACCTACACTACGGTTCCGACGGTCATGTACGAGTCGTTGATCTCCGCACTCAAAGCGGTATATTAACAAGACCGCTCGTGAAACTATGTTTTCTACCACACATTGACGAAACCGCAAATAACGAAAAAACCGCCGATACTACCGTAACGCAAATAAAATAACCAAAACCACGACGTAATAAACCCGCAAGTAAAAAACTCGTTTAAACTAATACGAAAACTAATGCAATGGTCGATCTACGTGACGACCCTTTCATGCCACATACCGTGGCACAATCGCTATATACATTAAATGACAACCATTTATAACCATATTACTCCTCCAACACAGATTACCATGGATGTGGATATGCCAACTGTGCCAACGGTGAGGTCAACCATCACCGTGCCGCGCCCTGCGGCAACTCCAGCGCCTCGAACTCCAGCGGCCACCACCACTGCAATTGCACCTCGTAGCGGCGCGCGACCACTACCACCGTCCTTAGCACCCGTAGGGGAACCTCAGCGCGGCCGATGTCCCCTATGTTGGCGCCCACACCGGCTACAACACTGTAGCATTTTTCGAATCATGCAGCCCATGCAGCGGCAGAAGGTAGCTCAGGCTCACGGGCATTGCCTAAACTGCTTGGCAACGGTACACACCACCCAGGAGTGTACATAGATCACCCTATGCCAACTGTGCAATAGGCCGCACCATACCATGCTGCACCGCACCCCAACACGGCCTGTCGGACGACGGCTCGCCACGAGCCGATCGCAGCAGCCCAGTCGTCCCAGTCGGCACCGAAGGCTAATTGCCCCACCATCTTCCAGACCGAGGAGAATTGAAGCATCTCCGCCGCGCCGGCAGCCTCGTACACCACGCCGCTCCACTGGCCTTAGCAGCGTTGTTGCCACGCTGCAGCAACTACAGCGACTGCTAGGCTAATATTCGCCTAGGGGGGCCGGGATGGCTAGATGAGTTAGCTCTCCCTTCTAAACACCCGACACTGAACAACCACACGACAACACACCACACTAACGCTATCCACATATGAAGACACCACACATGCAGACATTCCACATGAAGACACCACCCACTACTACACACGAATATACACCACATATGCGGACATCACACCACAACTCTACACTACCCAACAATCAAAACCGACCGCTCGAGAGGACGAGGCCCCCTTTTTACATCGATCTCGCACCGAGCAAACGTCCGTCGCAGCATCATTTTTATTTTTTAACTACTACGTTTGTACTTTAATCTATTCCGCATCCGAAATATATTTCGCGGTAATAGAAACCCAAAATCGAGTGTCTATTTTATTAAACATTTGCCGGTTAGATAAAGTGTTGAGTGCCGAGGTAAGTGGTGACAGAAAGGTGCAGAATAAACAACAATGATCAAATGAATAAATTAAGACATGTTGAAGGAAAGATACATGAAATTCAAAATAACATAGCCGCCGCCAAAAACAATTTAATACATCCGGGGATGATAACAAAAGAGGAAATAGTTTTGACATAGATTTTTATAAGCTGAAACTAGCCAAAGTAGGAGTAGTAGCTTTCAAAAATGAAGCACTTGTGTTCGCTATTCAAATACCAAAAACATATTTTTCTACAAATTTAAAATTAATTACACCATTGCCAAATAGGAATAATTTAGAAATTGATCAAAGAGATGACGAAATAATCACTTTAGAATCTAAACATTATCAATACATTGTTAAGAAAATTAAAATTAAGTGAAAATTGTATTTTTAATCATAATTTTATATTTGAATATAATAATATGACTTATGTGCAAGAGTTGTCTGATGATACTCTGCTAGTTAAAAATGCCAATAACAATGAAATGATCCAAAACTGCGATGAACGAAAATTTACACTTCAAAAAAATTATGTAATAAATTTTAGTAATTGTAAAAACGAAATAAAAAATAAATCGTATAATATAATAATAATAATAGAACTAAAATTTCATAAAAAGATTTCATACGGTATAGTTCGGTCAGCATTTTTTAATGTAAACAATAACAGGTATAGAATAATATGTTGCTTAAGTAGATTTAAGCTTGATTAGAATAAAACAGTCATAAAACAGAGTTCATAATGGTAGTTATTCTTTGTAATAACATTTAATTTGGATAACATTATTGGCTCTCAGAACAACAACCATAACTCGCGGGATGAGCTGAATGCGTGCTTTTAATTAGGTGCGGTGAACTCATGTAAATGTGATGTGACGTCGCTACTCATTTAGCCAGTGCATGATGAATATGCATATGTGTGATGGTTGTGGCCAAGCCCACATCACAACGTTTTAACCCATTTAGACTTACCGTCTCATATACGATACACCAGAAGTAATAAATCACTTTGAAGCAATTAATATAATGGCATTAAACTTTGCACGAATAGTGTCTTTAGTGTATTTCACCTTATGAAAAAAAAATTGTTCAAATCCAACTAAAATTCTTCAAGACCTTAGGTGCCGAAGATGTGGACCCTAGTACCTATGGTTGACTTTTGTTCGAAACTATCGATCAATCTGTGAAATATATAACAGAAATTCAGACAAAATCCTTTTCCTGCAGTTTTAATTCTGTGTATCCAAAATGGGTGGAATCGGGTCAATACTTCCATTAGCCCCCATATACCTAATATAAAGATTTTCGGACTTCCTGGTGACTTTATGCTGGATATATCTGCTAATATTTGTGTTATCTCAATGAAAAGTTCAGAACGTATTTTACTAATAATAGTATGTCATTGTGCCTAAAATGAATACAATTGGGCGAAAACTTGATCTAGCCCCCATATAACCATTATTATGATTTTCAAACATCCGGCTGATATTGTATAATTATTTCGGCTTTTTTAAAAAAACTTATGCCGAATATATAGATTAGTGTATAAGTAATATAAAGTGTATGTATTAGGTTGTGCCGTTTCGAGGCAACCTTTTTTTTCAACTGCAAAACAGGCTCAAAACTTTCGAAATATGTAAAAAAAAGTCACTCAAAAGATGAGCTCTTAATATTAATATTAAGAGGTGCCTCTTTCAAATTTTCTGTTTTCCATATAAATTACATGGAAAAAAAATCATTTTTTTGTGGTAGTTATTGTACGGAGGTTATTATATGTGTACGCGATGGCTGCCAGTAGGGATGGTAAACTCCATTCCGATTCTACTCGAAAATCGAGTTTTCTCGTAAAATAATCGAGTAGAATCGGAATCGAATTACCATCTCGATCATTACTGGCAGCCATCGCGTACACATATGAATGACACACCCTAATGTATGCACAAATTTGTTTAGATTCTGGTCCTCTGGTAGGCGTTTTACATCGTAAGGTATTTTCCTGGCTTTGATTCTTGCAAGTTGCAAAAGTATAAAATGTTCGGTTGTACCCTTTTGTATTTATTTCTAAATTTATTTTTGTTATAGCTGCAATTTTTGAGGTTGTGCTCCTTCTGGAGCTGCAACGCGACGAAATATTGGAAAACTTATATCAGTTTAAAATGAATGATGTTCATAAATTGCAATTAAATTCACTACACGGCAATTAATTGTTTAATCAATTGGTCAATCGATTAAAATATTATATATTTAATAAATTATTTATATACATTAATTTATTTATTGAAGCCAAAAAAGTTGCAATGAATTCAATAGTAGTACCTACCAATCACCACAATTTATTTCATCTTTTAAGGCAGCTTTCTTTTGAACCCCATCGATATTATACGCCGAAACTACTGGATTGGCTTTAATATTTTAAAGATTTGTTCAAAATTCCCACACTGGGAATTCAGGAGCAATTTTAACAGTATCCATGCATCTTAGAGCTCTCGATTAGAGATGTTTGTTTTGACATTTAAATCATTCATATCGCTCAAGGTCTGAAGAAACCTGTAGGCCACCTTGCTGTTGCTGTTTAGTTAGAACTTTCACTGTTGCTGTTTGCTCTGAGGAAGCTTATTAAGTACCTCGAATTTAGGCTGCATTACTTTTTGGTCAGCTAAATATAAATATATATGATTATATGTATTACATATTAGAATAAATTTTTTAATATCACCAAAACATACTCATACCTCTTATAGAATGAATTTCATCGACGACAATGTCCAATTTTTCGAAGACCACCATCGTTTTGGTGGCAAATAGAACAACTTTTCAAATAAAAATAAATGAAATAAAAAGAATAAACAGCACACTCACCTCGTGCGGAGCGAACTGTTCAATATGTTTGAAAATAATTTTCTCAAAGTGTTCGTTAGCATCACCCCACTTGCACCTAGATTATGTATTTAAAAATTAAAAGATACTTATGTAATTAGTTTCAGCTGTTTTAAATAATTTTTTCCCACCTTACCGGTGTTAAAAAAGTCCAGCCTCTTAACTTTTCTGTCTGGGCTGTCCGACATATTTTCATTCACGTATTGTATAAAGATAGCTGGTTTCAAAAATGAAAATAATATACAAAGTTCGTTCCACAGTAAACAGGACCTTTAAAATGAACAGAAAAAATGTTTTTTCGGCAAAATCAATCTATTTTATTCAAAAAAGTCTTCTTCTACTTCAATACATCTTTTTGCACGGTCCAAAAGCATGTCGAACGAGTGTTTTAGCTGTGTTTAGCCGGTATGACCACCAGTATGCCGGTGCAAGCCTTTCGAATTTTTGGTCAAATAATCGTCCTTCGAATGTTGGATTCTGACCAAGTTTTGGTCGTCAGTCAATTTGTGCGGAACAAACCGTGCACACACTCTTCGTAAGCCCAAATGTTCGGTCAAAATGCGAAAAACCGAAGGTTTGGAGATGTTCAATTCCATTTCCAAGAATTTCAATGATGATTTCGGCTGATTTTTGGTGAATTCACGCACAGTTTCGATGGAATTTCCGGTGATCACGGATTTTGATTGGCCCACATGCTGATCGTCATTTATGTCCTCAGACTACTTTCAAAACGTTGAAACTCATGCACTCTGCTACGGGATAGACAATCATCGCCACAAACTTGTTTAATCAATTGAAACGTTTCGATAAAAATTGTACCAATTTTAAAACAAAATTTAATGTTGGTTCTTTGTTCGAATCTCATCTTCGCACCGATAGCACAAACATACTGACACTTAAAACGCAATAACTTCACTTTCAATCTATGAAATGTCATGAAATTCTCACTGGACAATCTTTAAAAATAGCAGAGATAGCAGACAAAACGATGAAATTTTGTGAACTCAAAGAAAAATTGTCGTGCTACATTATAGATAATTATTCACGATCCATTTGTTTAAATAATAATATTTTACAAAACTTTTTGTTAAACAATTGAAACTTTTCATGTGTTCTTCACGCTAAACCAAACTGAAAATTATGTGACACAACTTGGAAAATATTCACCTTTGATAATCTGTAAACAAGTTTTTGTTCATTCATACCATACCAAAGATATTAAATTTTTTGTCTACCTACCGCTCTTAAAACGTATGGCACATTTATATTTGCGCAATGCGCTTATGCTTTTCTTGCGTCACAGATGTCGGGAGCTTACGCACTTCGCAACGATGGAAGTGCCATACGTTTTAAATATAAATATACTAGCTGACCCCGCAGTCGTTGTCCTGCGTGAAATTACGTGTTTAGAAATGAAAAAGTTAATTTATCATTTCACTTTTTTTCAATGTATCGCAGCTTGATAAACAAAATTTTTTGGTTTCTTTTCCGGTGTATAGAAAAGATGGTTTTCCAACTCGTGAGCAGGCCACGTATATCCGGCCGAGTGAAAAACATAGCATTTCCAAATGTATACCATACACTATGCGACTATCCTTGTGTCTCAAATGCAATTTTCACTGGAAACTGAATACGTTTGAACTGAAATGACAAATCGTTAGAACTCAGAGGAATTCGTAGAATCAAGCATTCTGCCCTTTCTATTCGATAGCTGCGTCACAATCAGTCAGGTTCCATTACACAGTTTCGGCGCCTGAAGTTTGTGGAACATAATAACGACAGATCCAACTTTGCGACGCAAATGATGCGGTGGCATACCAAGCCTATTTAAAGAATTTAGAAATTCCACGATCGATCAATTTGTATGAGCGCAAGTCTACCGCAATTTGACTTTGAATCTTCCAGTTTAAGTCAACAACATCGGTATTTTTGGCAGCTAACATTACGCGTGCACTTAAGGAATTGTAGTTACGATAATTTGTCCAATGTGCGAATATTCGCGATGAGTTCATCTTTGGTAAATTTGTAAAGGGAAGATGGAATAGATATTAAACCACCGGAAGTATCAACCGGAATTTACCCATTTCCAATTCTTAGCGAATACGATGTAAAATGTCTTCGGCAATGTCATTTCTGTTCGTATTCCATAATTGACGCTAATTTGATGGCTGATCATCGCGAAAAGTATGCGAACTTCATTCCAGTGATTATCATGTTCCAGCAATTGTAATTGTAATTGTATGTATAATATCAAGATATTTCCGAATAGAGCAAGTTCTCGCAAACGGTTCACTGGCGAAAGTTGAGGAAAAAACTCGTAAATGTTAATTTTGTTGCTGGGGGTGTTTTCTCTGTCTGCACTGTATTCTCTGTGTTGAAATAGACTATTTGGTCATTCTCCAAATTAACTGCGAGACGCACAACAGTCGGAAAACGTTCATGAATCGCAAAAGTAAATATCAGAGATAAAGAGATCTATAACTCCTCTCTCACTGGAAGTGAGAGAGCAATTGCTAAACGTCAAAACCTACTGAACTTTGACAGCTAATCGAGTTCAGTAGGTTTTGACGTTTAGCAATTGGAAACGAGCGATGGCCAGATTGAAATCTTACCAAAAAAATATGTAAACGGAGGGATTAGTTGCATCGTTCAAGACCACTTATAAAAATGAAAGTTAAATGAATTTGTGAAATTTAAAGGTATTTGATGAAAGGTTTTGTAATTTGAAGCATCATAGTATATTTTCAATGGAAAATGATTAAAAACATTTAATGATTGAGAGCTAACAAGCTTAAATCCTATTATTGGGTATTGAAAGGACAAAAGTCAGTTGTTATAGTTGTTATAGTATTCTTATAGATTTAAATAGTTTCTACATATAATAAACAACAACTATATAGTAGTCTTTATTCGTATTAAATGTTGGGTGTTTCAATTTAAATGCCCATAAATAATTATTTTTTTTCAATCTGGCCATAATGGAAAACGTTATAAAAAACGCTAATTTTGGGGCGCTCTCACACTGGAATAAGTTTAACAACCCTTTATTCCTGGTAAATATCATACAAACCGCTTTATGGCAATTCACGTTTCGACCGTCAAGATCAGTAACCGCCATGTTGCTTCCTTTGGTGACGTATTTACACGCGTATTTTATCGATTACACCAAACTGCAATACGCAACATTGACATACTTTTGAATGTGAATTAAACAGCAGTGGCGAATTTGGTACGATCCATATGTTGTCGACTTCGATGTGTTGTTAACTTCGATATTCGCGCCTCTAAATTGAATGCTAAATGTTCGGCCATTGTCATCTGGTGAGCGACGCTGATACATTGGATATCCATCATTTCTAGTTTGTGTTTCCGAAAGAAAAGCACCTGGATAGTGTTTCGTACATTTATTGTCAGACTTACAAACCGAAGTGGTATTGTGATGTCCGTAAGGTACATGAACCATATTGGTTTCGTATAATTCTGCTTCTATATGTGGATCAGGATTTTATGGAGAAATGATTTCATCAATTTGATTTGATGTTACCACCATCCACCATCCAAAGAAGAATATGTGCGTGCGGCAAACCTCTCTTTTGCCACTCAACAGAGTACATCCAGCATCTAACAGCACCACATATACGCTGCTTTGAGATAAAGTTTACAAAACATCGCAACTGTTGTTTGAAAAGTCTGACATCGTGACGATCGCTTGCTGATTGCCCGCGATCCATAATTTCATTCGTATGTCATCGCATCCTGGGAATACTCGGTCATGTGCCATGGGCTGTCAATATACATACTTATGTTGATGCCAAAACGAACGCGACCTTCGTGGCATCGTAACAAATTTCAATCTGTAATTGAGCACTTTGTGTGAAACACACATAACGTTTTCACGGAATAAATTTCAATAATTTTTTTTTTTTAATAACCGGAATAAAGAAAGCAAACGACAAATTTGACAATTGAAAAACAAAAGGAAAAAAGTTGAAAAAAAAAAAAATTTGTTCATTTGTATGGAAAAAAAATATTTTTTTGGAATTGTCCAACTTTCCGACTTTTCCTCACGAAAAGCATACGGTTTTTTTATTTCTAAACTTTCCTCGATCCACTGCGAACAACCTCTGAAAATTTCATCAAGATTGGTTCAGCTGTTCTCGAGCATTAGCGTTACTAACAGCATTCATTTTTTTGTATAGGAAAAAGAAAAGCGCTCTTTTAGGGGTTTTCCGGCAATTATTCGATTTTTTTTCGCCACGAAAACCATCCTTGAGCTCCAACGAACATTTTAAAAAAAGAATTGGCAAAATTGGTCCAAGCGTTTTGAGTTATGCGTCAGCATTTAAAATCATGTTCGTTTTTATTTCCTTTTTAATATTTGAAAATTTATTTTCTTCATAATTTTTTTTTCGGAAAATTTTCCAAAATTTTCTTAAATATTCTCCTTGTTTGGGCGGAGACCTGTCCGAATTGGTGGTAATCACCGAAATCGGTCCAGCCGTTCTCCAGTTATAAGCGTAGTAACTAACGTCACTTTCTTTTATACATATATGTATGTACATATATAGATATGTATATATAAATATATAATATAGAAGAAAAGTAATTTTAAAAACTTAAGCCGCTACCAATTTTTATTGAGCTACAGTAATAGCGAGCATATGCGCTGCCTTGTATTTGTTTTTCAATTGAAATCTTCAGCACTAAAAGTATAAAATGCGCAAACCGTGGGAGATACTACTTATCTCTTCCTCTAGTATCTCCTCCATATCATTGGAAATAGGAAGAGAGTTTCTCCTGGTATTTCGCAGTCACTAAGAAGAAAGAACTATGAACTTTTGAAGACTCTGGTTTGATTAAAATGTTTTCAGTCCGAATTTTTGTAAAAACACAGCGTTTGAGTTTTGTGCTGATTAATGGATAGATGAAATAGCCCAAGGCCAATATCGAAATATCATATTTTGCATACACAAGACCTTCGAACTTAATTAAAAAACTGGATTCTCAATGAAGCTAAGTTTGCTTTCCTATCTAAATTTATTTAAGAGCCTTAAATGAGATTTTGGATTCAAAGAGTTTAAATTCCCCTACATAGACTAACTTAGTCAGAAATATTAAAAAAGTAACCAAAGTATCAGCGAAGAACAGGGTGGGAACAGGGTACGAAATGTTAATGCAAATTTTATTAACTTTTAATTCATTGCCTTCCCATTTATTCAGTTTTACTTTGTAGAAATATTCACAGAATTTTTGCAAGCACATAACTAATGCACTCATAAGTCACTTTAACCACTGTAAACATTATGTTGAAAATGCAAGAAAATTACAGCACTCTGGCAAGAACAATAAAAGCTCGAATAATAATTTATTTAAATTAAATTTAAATACAGAAACATGCGGCACAACACAATTCGCTTTCTATCGTGGCTTTACCGCTTGCAGCAAGAATTCACAAGTCAGCAGTCATTGTAATCAGCGGCGTAACCTACTTTTAGGCGCCCATGTTTTTTACGACAATAACAACAACTATTGTTTAGAAAGCATAATTCGCAGCTACCCCAACATGCAAACACAAACCCAAGCGCACAGGAATGTGTGGAGACATATTTTACGCCCATGAAATTTGCGTAAATATGGATGCGGGCTTGGTGCGACGGATAAATAAGATTAAGTGCAATTTATGGAGTAAACCAGTAAATATAGTAAATCGCTGAAAATGTGCTATGAATAATAATATATTTCTATTCTATTAGACTAGTGTTAGCAGGCAGCCTCATGGTAGCGTGCACTGGTGCGGGGACGAGTTGATGCAGGCAGGCAAGCGCATAGTGTTGCGAGAACGCAAAACTATTTTGGCACGCCCTCGCATGGCATCGGAGGCTGCCGCGTATGGCTGGTGTTTCTCTTTCAAGCGGGATGTGGTACTCTCCCTAGTGGGCTTGTCGGCAAATTCGTGTTTCATATTTCTAACCAAAAATCCGAGATATTTTATGCTGCAATGACTTTGTGATTGTACTAAAATGCATATTCATAAGTATTTGTTGTTGTTTGCGGTGTTGCTGTTGCAATTGCGCTAAATTGTGTCATTTGCTCTTCCCCCTCTGCAAATGCCATCGCTACCAAACTGTCGCAAATAGTTTTCGGCGTATTCCTCTCATTAGCTCTCTGCCGCTCTCCCTTTCTCTGCCTATCTGAATTCCCTCTCATTCCAACTTTGTTAAGTTAAGCAAAGTGTATTTACATATAAATGTATACCATATACACATAAAGTTGTGTTTGTATTTATCTGTTTTTGCCACACTGTTACAACCCTAACCACGGCACCATAACAATACAAATAGAGGAGGAAATGTTAATTGTTGATTGCTGGCGCTGGGTTGCGTTGCACTGTCGTTAGTTTATTTGATTTTCAGTTCAGATGGCTTGAGAAGTATTTCGTTAATAATGAGGAGAGAAAATGGTAAAGGAAATTCAAATGTTTTATTTAATGTGAAGTACAATCGATACAATTAAGTTCTTCGACTTCTTTTGCAGGAACATCATAAAAAATACGTTCAGTATTGACTTCTAAAACTTGAGGAGAACGTGGTTTATTGCTAATTACTAATGACTTCAAATAACCTCACAAAAAGTAGTTTAGTTGTCTTAAATCACAACTTCTTGGAGACTTTTCAATGACACAATTTTTTATTATAATCGAACCTCCAAACTTTTCTCGCAGCAATTCGGTTATTGCATGTGCTATGTGGCAGGTAGCCCCGTTTTGTTGCCAATTGGAACCATAAAAACTTGGTTATCATCGATCTATACCGCTCTCCATTGACGGTAACGGTATCACTGGCTTTATTTCAAAAAGGACGAATTGATGATTCCTCCAGACCGAAATCCACACCAAACTATCATTTAGGTGAATGTAATGGTTGCTCATGGATTATTTGTGGATTTTCTTCGCACCAGAATCGACAGTTTTGTTTACTTACCGCACCACTCAGGTGAAAGTGATCCTCATCGAAGAATATGATTTTCTTAAAAAAATCGATATAGTTATCGTTATAATTTGTATAAGTTGTTCTTGTGCATATATTTCCATCATGAAATGTTAACATTACTGAATACAGTGAAAAAAATTGCACGGCATGACGTAATAAAAATGACCGAAACGACACTTAGAAATCATAACATCCCTATCGGGAAACCCGGTACACATGTATTGATAGGGATGAATAAACAACGTCATATTTTTCATTGTGGTGAAAATGTCAAATTGTGTACCGAAAAGCGATCATTTGCGGAAAGTATTAACTTTTTGTTTTCATTTGAAGAAAAATGCGCAGTGTCGCACATAATGCATCGCCAAATATGGTTATCAAGCTCTATCAAAGCAACATGCAAAATATGGGTTAACGGTTCAGAGATAATGATTTTTATGTGAGAAATGATGAACGTGGAAGTCCACCAAAACAATTTCAAGACGCCGAACTGTAAGCAATATTAGATGAAGATGATACTTCGAATCGAAAGCAAATGTCAGACATGTTCAATGTTGCACAACAAACAATTTCAGACCATTTGAAAGCTATGGCAAAGATCAAAAAATGTGGAGAATGGGTGCCACGTGAATTGAAAGAAAGACAAATGGAAAACAGAAAACGACTTCTGAAATTTTGATTGAAGACACGAAGTTATCCATTAACATCGACTGCAAAAACAGATGGATACATTAAGAAGGCAATGCTGTTGGTTTGGTGGGATCAAAAGGTTTAGGTATATCGTGACCTTCTAAAACCTCGTGAAACTGTTAGCATTAATCGCTATAGACAACAAACGCCACAAATGATAAATTTGAATGACGCATTGATCGAAAAACGACTAGAATAGGCCAGAAGACATGGCAAAGTAATTTTGTTAAGCGACAATGCATCTGCACACAGAGCAAAATCGACTTGGTCCCTTCCGATTACCATTTGTTTTTATTGATGGGGTACGCATTGGCTGAGCAGCACTTCGATCACTACACAGAAGCCAAAATTTTATGTCTGATTAGTTTTCTTCAAAAGACGAACATTTCTATTGGCATGGCAAATTGCCAGCATGGTGGTCAAAATATGTGATAAGTCAATACTTTGAATAGAATTTTTACTTTCCCACTCAAAATCAGTACTTCATTTTCATAAAAAACGCTCATTTCATACCGATAAACCTGGTAATAAACAATTTTATATAGTATAAACGGAAAACGATTCTATTTGGATTTTTTTTAGATTGACAGACTGGAATAACTGGTATGAAAAGTGGGCAAAATTTTGGAAAAAATCGTGGCTAACCGCCTGATGTGGTATGCTCAGCGAAACAAGTTCATATCACCGAATCAAGTCGCCTACAAAAAAGGTCAAGGCACGTTAGATGCTTTAATCCAACTAGACTACTTCATTACTAACGCTTTGTCCAGCAAAAACCACGTGTCCGTACTATCTCTGGACTTTCACAGAGCTTTCAACAAAATTGGAGCCCATATTATTATTCGACAACTAAGAAAATGGAAAATAGGCCAGAATATGATACGTTTTATTACTAACTTTCTCACAAACAGAAAACTCAAAGTCAACGTAAATGGTTTTCTTTCTTCAACACTCCCGCTTTCTAATGGTACGCCGCAAGGCTCACCTCTTTCAGCCTTCCTTTTTATCATTGCTTTCGATGATATTAGTAGGATGATAAAAATTACCTAGAGTTGAGCACCAGATCTATGCTGACGATGTCCTAATCTACACAAAAGTCTCTGACGTTAATTTAGCTCAATCCTTATTTACTAATATACTCGCCAGAATTGAGACTTGGTCACTGGAGTCTGGTGCTTCACTTTCCTTAGACAAAACACATATCCTTCATGTATGTAGGAAGCAAAATTGCAACGGTATTTCACTAACCCACAACCAAACTAACATCGAATGTAAAACACAGCTGAAAATACTAGGATTAATTTTTGACTCTAATTATAATTTTAATGCTCACTGTAAATATGTCAGAAACTCGTTAATGTCACGATTAAATATTGTTAAATATCTCTCGTCTAACTATTCATTTATTCATCCGAACACACTAGTCAATGTTGTCAGAGCTTTGCTACCTTCAAAAATAGATTATGGGCTCCCCATCTATGGCAATTGCTCCAAAAGCAGTATCAACCTTTTAAATGCACCTTACCATTGCGCAATACGGCGAAGTCTCCGGGCCTTTCCAACCTCGCCAATAAAAACGATAATGGCTGAATCTGGTTTACCAACTATTCAAAATAAAATTATAGATTCTTCGCTTCAAATTCTTGCGAAAACGGCTGAGAACACCAACCCATTACTTAATACAACTATCACGCATGCCACGAAAAAAAGAACAATTCCAAGAATACAATCGGCTATTTCGAGATGCTTAAGTTTCGCTGCAGAAAATAATATTTTACGTAACGCAACACGCAAATTCACCACTCGACATCCTCCCTGTCTGATCAATGATAAAATACTACAGAATAAGCTTATGTTTTTGTCCAAGCAAAACACACCAAACGAAGTCTTTCAACAAACCTTTGCTGAACTGGAATCTAATTACACAAATAATGGCTGGAAGTTATTGTTTACGGATGGCTCCAAGTCCACCGATTCCACTTCGTTAGCAGTTGTCACTGCCACAGGAGAAATTATTTGCAATTGGCTTCTTCCCTCAACGAGCCTCTGTATTTACCGCTGAAGGATCTGCTATCCTTCATGCAGTTAATTACGCAAAAAAGACTAAAGGAAAGTTCCTCATCTGTACAGACAGCAAATCGTGTATGTCTGCAATAACGTCTCCTTCCAATCGCAATCCCATAATAGAAGTTATCAGAGACGCGGTCATTGGTGCCCCTCAGAAAATCCAAGTAATGTGGATCCCTGGCCATGCTGGTATTACAGGTAACCACTTTGCAGACCTCGCTGCGAAAAATGTAGCCAGGACTCCTGCCTTAACATACTACGTCTCATCCAAGAAAGACATTCTTAACCTTATTAAGCACAAAAGGCATCAAAAAAACGCAAGCGAATGGAAAACATTTAAACATCACTACGCGGTCATAAACCCAGCCAGAAATCGTATAATCTACTCGTCAGCAGTTCCAACTAGCGCAATGAAGACATATACTCGATTAAGGATTGGACACACTATCATAACACACGCCCACTTACTATCGGGTAAAAGCCCATCCATTTGCCCCTTTTGCGAGGACACCGCTACTATCAAACACTTACTCGCACTCTGTCCGATGCTTCACCCAACAGCCCACAACTCTGGCAACATTGATCTCATAAAACTACTAAGTGAACCTTCAGAAAAAAACGTGATGATTGTATATAGATTCTTAAAAACCAACGATTTGTTAAAATATATTTAAGCAAATTACATCTTTACTAACCCTTAGCAATTAGAATTTTTCACCTAGTTATAATTACAAGACGGCTGAAGGCTTCGTAGCCAGTGCTGCGTTTATGTATTTATATAATAAAACTCTTTTTGTTATATGAATTATTATAAATAAATAAAATAAATAAAAATTAAATAAATGATTTTGAAATTTCATGAAAATTGAGGTTTGGTTAATTTTTGTTAAAGATGTACTCATTGTTTATACTTTATTTCTAGATTAATTTTAATTTACATTAAACCCATTTTAGGTTATGTTTAATTTTTATCATTGTACATAAGAAAAATAATTCTTGCAGAGCACATCACTCTTTCGTACTACTGTTCTGAAATCACCTCTCTCCTTCTCTCATTAGTTTGTCTTTATACTCGTTGTACCTGATGTTTTTATTATTTGAGTATGCTGTGCTATTTGTGTAGTCTGAACTTTGCAAAATGCATAATTGCCGTAAAAGTTTTTATTAGTTGTTTTTGCTATTTTCTTTTCATTTATTTGGAATATGTAAACTGGTCTCATCTCAGTTATTAATATTGATGAGCTGCGGAAATATTTTACATTTTAAATGTTGGCACATGGCTATTTTAAATTCGTGAATAATAATTGATGAACAAGAAAAAATTTGTATTTTTATGCTATTACATATTGGATTCTGTTTTTTATACGTTTGAAAGGACATCCACGATATAATTTTGGTATTTATGATTTTGGTCGATAGTTGTTAAATCAATTGTATTGGGTTCGATTTCTTTATCGATGGATAAGATTGGACGGGTTATAGGTCATTGATTTTATTTACTGCACATTACAATTCTCAATTTTCAGGCCTGAACACATTTATTAACGACCTTGGTGGTTGTTTGTAATTTTTCATGACAATTTTCGTAAATGTATCAGAAAGACGGATGCGGTTAGGGATCGCTTATCCGATGGGCCAACATTAACTTGTTGGATAAACTTGCCTAATATACCTAAGTAGTGTTTTCATGTATAGTAAGCCCAAAACTGTCTTTTAAAAGAAAATCGTTAGACGCTCGCATGAAGACAGATGATTGTATAATATTAAATTATAATCGCCTTGTACATGCACTTCGAGCAATTCCTGAAGGAAGCCAGAAGAAGGTGAGAAAATGACATTTTTATATATTTATTATAGGGTAAGATGTAAAGCTATTTTTTGTAGTGGTGCTCTGGATCTCGTCTAAGTCGGGTGTGCCAGTTTATATCTAGAGTGGTACAAAACAAAATAACCGGTTTTCGAAAGAAATCGTCTTGAAAATGTGTTATGTAGTTAGCAACTCTTTACATTACAAAAGAAAATATCAAAATAAAAGACAAAAAATTAAACTAATATTATTAAAAAACACAAAATGTATAAATTATTTTTCCAGTCCTTACGGCTGTTATCCAGGAAATAAAAATTGTTTCTCCAGTTTTATAATTCAATAATCTTTATTCACCAAATTGTTTCTCCACTTTAAACTTTAATATTTTTCAGTATAATTTTACTAAGCACTATGTGCTTCTCTTAAAGTCTGGCTTAAGACTAAAACTTAAAAATATGAGCCCTGTCAGATTCCCTAAGCTTTGGCACAATTTCGGCAATTCTGCTGTTACTGCACCTGATACTGTTGCTGTTGTTGCCGTTTAGACAACAGGTGAGTCGCTGCTACCGCGCTGATATTGGTTGATGAGAAAATGCTGACACGGACTATTCCCACGCTTACTGGCTGGTGTGGAGTAGCTCTAAGAACGCTACAGTGGGCATACTAGCAGACTAGTGTGTTAACTTATATTCTCTTTCCAACATTGTACCGAATGTACAATAGTAAATTGATCCGCTGCTCTCTACACCACAAATCCCGCACATCGTCAACTTCTCTCTGGTTTAAAGGGGCCATACACGACACACACAGTGAACATGTGCAACCTGCAAGCGGAACATTTCTTGGAATTTATTTCTAATGTAGCACTTTTATTTCTTTCTTTGTATTACGTTAATAAGTTATTCCAACTTTTATTTTTCTCAATTTTATTTTTATATTTATCACTTTTCGTTTGCCAAATTGCCAATTCATTTTTTATAAGATCAATAAATTCTGATACGAAATCTTTATTAAGGCCCGCTTTAGAAGCTTCAAACAAACGATTTTTATACCCTGAACAGGAAATATTAAATTTGTCACGAAGTTTGTAACACCCAGACGGAAGCGTCGGAGACCCTATAACGTATATATATAAATGATCAGTATGTCGAGCTGAGTCGATTTTGCCATGTCCGTCTGTCTGTCCGTCTTTCTGTCTGTCTGTATATATACGAACTAGTCCCCCAGTTTTAAAGATATCGTTTTGAAATTTTGCAAACGTCATTTCCTCTTCAAGAAGCTGCTCATTTGTCGGAACTGCCGATATCGGAGCACTATAACATATAGCTGCCATATAAACTAAACGATCGGAATCAAGTTCGTGTATGGAAAACTTCCACATTTGACAAGATGTATTACCGAAATTTGGTACAGATTATTTTCTAAGGCAACAATGTAATTCCCGAAGAAATTGTTTAGATCGGTTAACTAAAGCATATAGCTGCCATACAATATGAATGATCGGAATCAAGTTCTTGTATGGAAAACTGTCACATTTGACAAGATATATTCATGAAATTTGGTATAGATTATTTTTTAAAGCGAAAATGTAATATTAGTAGAAATTGTGCAGATCGGCTTAATATAGCATATAGCTACCATACAAATCGAACGATCGGAATCAAGGGCTTGTATGGAAAACGAAATTTGGCATGGATTACTGTTAAAGGTAAAAATATAAGCTCCAAAAAATTGTTCAGAACGGATTACTATAGCACATAGCTTCCATACAAACTGAACACATAGTTTTTAATAGAAATGCACCTGTGAAGGGTATTTAGCTTCGGTGCAACCGAAGTTAACGTTTTTTCTTGTTTTTTTTTGGCTTAAATCTCTTTAAAAATTAATAAATAAGAATTTAAAATGTTATCGAAGCTAGAAAGGGAATAGTGACCGAGCGTCTAGCGCTTGGACAAAAAGCGAAAACTTTGAAGCGCGATTTCTCGGTTTTTCATTTTTACGATTATTCTGAATTGGCGGGCAGGATAGAAAAAAAACTAAACTAAACGTCGTATGGAATTGGGGCAAAGTTTATTATCTTTGGCATTAAATTATCTTCTATCTACACTAAAAAAAACTAAGAAAAGCAAGTTTGGACATACTTTTAAACAGCATAAAGTAAAAACTTTTTTTTAGTAAAAAAACACTTTTTTTTAATGTTTAAAACAATTCTAAAATTTTACACTTTTTTTTGGAATTTTCTTAATTTAACTAGGAGACAAATTATTAAAAAAAATAATCTCTTTGAATTTTTTGGTTCCGATAGAAATTGCGACCTGCATCCTGCCCACCGTCCGACAAATGTACATGCGAGATGCATCGGGCAATTACTTTCCAAAGGCAGAATATCAAAGATTTCGTATGCAAAAAATTTGTGAAAGATGTTCAAATATATAACTATAAAGCTTAGAAATTTCGCTTGAATCAAGTATTTCTTTCCCTCCCAAAAAAAACTCTCAAAAATCGATTTTTTGAAGCCTCTTAAGTAGGCTCCCCCTTTAACACTTGGGATTGTTCGTCCACGATCTCACTGTTCGGCGACACGAGAGAAATGAGATTTTGTGTGCACACAGCGCTATACTCGACACACATGTGTCCCGTTGGTCTTGGCTTCTCAGTGGGCCAGACTTCTCAGCTGAGCTCTAAGCTACCAAGGGGGTTGGCAGGTCGCGGATAGCCGGACGGCCTGTAGTAGCAGGTTAGTTGCGAAATAAGCCATGACGAATAAGCAATCCCCGACGATGAGCGACAGGAGTGGAGGTTGCGGTATAAAGCTGGCTAAGCTGATGAAACTCCTGCGACAGAGGTAGGTCGATACCGCCTCTCAAAAATAGGTGCCCCCCCCATCATGCCTGGGCATGGTGGGTAATATAAAAATCCAGGCGCGACAGACTCACAATGAGGGGCTTCCTTCTCAGCGTCTGTTCACCATGTCAGGTGCGGCTGTTAAAGTTTTGACCGATGTACATCGCGGCGCACTGGGAGTCCCTTCAAATCTTTTCAGCGACTTCTCTGCTGTCGAGATGGATAGGGTGATGCCTTGCTCTGCCGAGGTGTTAGCCGCGGTTTCTATCAGTAACCAACCCCTTCGGGCTCTGGTCAAGGAGTGTGCATTGGGCGCAAGATTAGTTGTCTGCGTTGCCCCGGGCGAGCTCTGGTCCGTCCGTGTTTACCGGGACCAGCAAAGCGAAGAACAGGCCTCAGGGAACTGGGGTAGGTGCATAGTCCGCTCCTGTTTATTTCGGCTCGCGCCCCTACACACGATGCGCTGGTACAATAGAAAGGAATGGATTTGTATATGAGAAAAAAACAACATAAACGATAGCAAAAGTAGCAGCAACAGTAGCAGTAACATCTATACTACTATACTGGGCAATGACACGGAAACCCAAAAGACCCGAATAATACCAAAGCAGCAGGAACTGACTTGCAAAGGACACCCGTAATGGAAATGGATCCATTCAAGCGCTCCTCGTGACTTAGTAGATCTCCAATAAAAATGCTAAGCGTAGAAAAACCGACGCGGACAAGATCGTCGCCACCGGCGCTGCAAGACAACATGCCGCAAGAATATTCTAAATATGCCCGTAACAACGGAAATAACGCCTAAAAGGCCTCGCGAGGAAAAACAGGCGAAAAGGCAGACTCCTCCAAAAAAGAATGAAACCACCCATGGAGAAGAACCAAAGAAGGCTAAAAATAACGAGGAAAGAGTAGATACCTTAACCTCAATTAAACACCGGCAAAACGAGATGGCTGGACGGAAATAAAAAAGAAAAAGAACGCAGCATATAAGCATCGACCAAGGCCTGATGCGATAGTGATCGAGCGAACTGGTAACATGACATACAGCGAGGCGGTTAAAAAAGAAGATGTGCTCCAGAAACTAGGTGAAAGTGTAACCCGGATTAGGAAGACAGCCAAAGGGGAAATTTTAATGGAACTTAAGGGCGCGCAAATGGAACACACTGCTGACTACACCAACGAAATAGGCAAAGTGCTTGGAGATCAAACCAAAATGAAAGCCCTAACGAGTGAGACCACTGTGGATCTGGATGAAATAACCAGACAGGAAGACATTGCCAATGCTATTCGCTCGCAAATAGGAAAACTAGAGGACTTTGATAAAGGCTCAATCAGAGGCATTAGGGCGTCATACGTAGGCACCCAAACAGCTGTGATAAGCCTCTCCGCCTTACAGGCAAGGCTACTTATTGAAGCCAAAAAAATCAAAATAGGATGTGTTGTGTGTAGAATTAGGGAGAAGCCTAACCTTAAAAAACGCGTCCGATGTTTGGAATATGGCCACCTATCGAGAACCTGCAAAAACTCAGACGATAGGAGTCAGTGCTGCCTCAAATGTGGGGAGAAAGGTCACTTCGCAAAGGCATGTAGCAAGGAGCCGTCTTGCATTGCATGTAAAAAACTAGGAAAAGAAAAGTCTGACCATCAGATAGGTAGCAAGAAATGTACTCTCTACCAAGAAGCGTGTAAAAGAGCCAAAATATGAGAGTTCTACAGCTCAACCTCAACCACTGCGAAGCAGCTCAAGACCTACTTACGCATACAGTGTTTGAGCAGAAAATCGACGTGGCAATAGTCTGCGAACAATATAAAAATATTAGCGCAGCAACGTGGACCTCCGACCTAATGGGCAAAGCGGCCATTTGTGCCTGTGGAACAAACGTGTTCCAAGAAAAGCCACTAACAGGACAAGCCTATTACATGCGAGCAAAAATCTGCGAAATAAACTTTTATAGTTGCTACATTCCGCCAAGCTTCGCACAAAATGAATATGAAAGAACAATCGATAATCTAGTACGAGAAGTGTCGAACACCGCAATGAACATAGTGGCAGGTGACTTCAATGCTTGGGCAGTGGAGTGGGGTAGCGCGTACACAAATAGACAATGAGAAACCCTTCTGAAGGCTTTCTCGGTACTGAACACCGTCTTGCTGAATATTGGTAACAGAAATACTTTCGAAAAAACGGTCGCGGTTCTGTAATCGATATAATAAAATCCGTGGGGAGATGCATAAAAAATCGTTATATCAAAGCTTAAAGACCATAAAGGACAAGCGCCTACATGCCTTAGACTATTAAAGACGGTTGTCCAAACGCTTTTTCCGACGCAATTGCTACAAAGGCAGCAAATAAAAGAAGCTACAAACGCACCGCTAGTTACTGACCAAGAAACTATTGAAGCAACAGAAAGATTTGCAAACACTAAAGCATCAGGCCTAGATGGCATACCAAATAAGGCCCTGAAACTCGCTATTAAATATAAACCCACCCTATTTACGGAAGTCAATACGCAATGCTTACAGGAAGGAGTATTCCCTAAGATTTGGAAAAAGCAGCGGCTATTTCTTATACAAAAGCCAAATAAACCAGCAGGGGAGCCAGGCTCCTACCGACCACTATGAATGCTGGGCACAATGGGGAAAATACTGAAGCATATAATCTGTGTGCGGCTAGACCAACATCTAGAAAGAGAGGCGCCGGGCTTAACCGAAAACCAATATGGCATTCGAAGACACAGGTCAACAGTAGACGCCATAAGTAAGGTAACGGAGGTCACAAGCAAGGCTATTGAAGGAACCAGGTGGTTATATGGATCCAAAGAATACTGCGCGGTCGTGACGCTCGACGTAAAAAATGCCTTCAACTCGGCCTATTGGCCGCACATCATGGAAGCCCTGAAACAAAAGAAGACACCACTCTATCTGCTAAGGATCATATCCAGCTGCCTCTCCGACAGATTACTGCTATATGACACAGAAAAAGGTCCTAAAAACTACATTGTAATAGGCGGTGTACCACAAGGCTCTGTACTAGGGCCGCTACTGTGGAATGTTTTATATGACGGTGTGCTACGACTCCCATTGCCCAAAGAAATACAGAAAATCGGGTACGCTGATGATATAGCCGTAACGGTAGTGAAAAAAGAAATAAGCCAGATAGAGTACCTATGCAACCACGCGGAGATTAAAATAAAAGAATGGCTCACGAAAGAAAAGCTCCAGTTAGCAGACCAAAAACCGAAGCGGTGCTAATAACGAGTAAGAAAAAACTAGAGTCGACTACGCTCAACATTGATGGATACAATATCCCAACGCAACAGTCGTTGAAATACTTGGCTGTAATTATTGACGCAAGGCTAAATTATTCGACCCACATCGCGAAAGCTTGTGAGAAAGCAGCAAAGGTGACGGCTGCATTAAGCAGAATCATGGCCAACATAGGTGGACCTAGTCAGAATAGACGCGCTCTTCTGGCATAAGATAGCCAATCAGTTCTAATGTACACCGCACCCATATGGGGACCAGCATTGCTGCACAAAACGTATGCGAATGCGGCAAAAGCAGTAGTTCGGTTAAGTGCAATCAGGGTAGCGTGCGCTTTCCGGACTGTGTCACACGACGCGGCTGGAATTATTTCAGGTATTATGCCTCCAGATATTTTGACAATGGAGCTAAAAAGAATGTATGACAAGCGAAAAACGCGGGCAGATGACTAAATAATCAAGAAAAACAGCAAGAAAGACAAACCAGCCTTAATGAGTGGCAAAACCGATGGGACGAAACAACAAAAGGTAGATGGACACACACGTTAATCAGAAACGTGCAGGTGTGGGTAGAGAGAAATCACGGAGAAACTGACTATTACTTGACACAGTTCCTGACTGGGCACGGCTGCTTCACAGAGTATTTACACAAATATGGACATGACGATGGGTTTAATTGCTCTTTTTGCGGAAACGGGAATGAGAACGCGTGGCACATTTTCTTTCTGTGCCCCCGTTATAAAGATGAAAGAGCGGAGCTAGAGCAACTTCTCTCAGAGCGGCTAACCCCTTAAAATATTGTACCACACATGTTACGTTCCCAACAGGTGTGGAAGTTTGTTAGAGAATGGAGGGCGACAGCCCTTATAGAGCTTAGAAGGAAGGAATGGCAAAGAAAGAGCGAAAGACGGGTCATCAACTTGGAAACTTCGTAGAACGAGAGCCAACTGGCTAAAGCTATCCTTGAAGAAATGCCTAGCGGCGGTCCCGCAAGGAAAATAAATAGCTTGAGGAGACGGAGTTAGGGTTTAGTACGTAGGTACGAGGTAAACGGTTGCAAGACATCGGTGAACTCTTCTACGCACCCACTATCATTACCGACGTGGGCCGTACAGCACGTATTTATCGTGAAGAGATCTTCGGGCAGTTATTACATTGGCAAAACAAGAGCAAATAGTTCACTGCGTGGATTAGCGGGGTACTTCTATAGTCAAAACTTGCAAGAAGTATTTAGAGTGGCGCGACGACTTGAGGTTGGCATTGTGGGCGTTAATATTTGGTGGCATCAAAGAATCCGGTATCGGACGTGAGGGGGGACATTATGGCATCGATGAATTTACTGAGATAAACTATATATGTTTGGGTGGATTGAAGAACGACTGAGTGGAGAGGTGGGTAAAATATGCATGCTGAAAGCGAAGAGAGAAATTAAAACATAAATAAATAAAAATAAAATGTTGACATTAAAATTGAAAATTCGAAACTTAATAAAAGAGACATTTAAAATAATAGCTGAAATAAAAAAAAATTTTGTACAAAAACAAGTAAGGAAGGCTAAGTTCGAACCGAAGATGTTATACTCTTGCAACTAGTTAGAATCAAAGCGAGGGAAATATTTAAGGTATAAAAAGTCAACCAGATGATCAGAGTCTAAGCAACTTTATGTATACATATTCCATATAAAACTCATTCACTGACCGACATATTCGGCATAAGGTTTGTTAGAAAAACGAAAATTATTATATGGTATATATAATATATGTGAGTTACGAGTATCAGTTACCCGATTTTACGTATTTTTCTCAATACCACAATATTTGATATTAGCTATTTAGGGACTGAAGAAACACTGAATTCATTGGCAGGACTCAAATTTTGGCGGATATATGCGGTACGAAGTCACCCGGAAGTTCGAATTCTGTATATTAAGTATATGTGGGCTAAGGGAAGTATTAGTCCCCTTCAACCCATTTTTGACATATAGACATACAGTTATATGAGAAGTACTATCCCTGAATTTCAATTATATATATCCCACATTGACCGACATTTTTGATCAAATGTTAACTATTGGTACCAGTACGATACCTAGGGGCTTGAACTGTTTTTTTGTATTTAAATAATTTTTCATCATAAGGTGGTACACGCCAAAGACATTAATTTATCTCGCTATATTAATTGATTCTTGATTTGTATACCGGAAAATGAAGTAATCAAAAGGAATTTAAAATTGTGTCATATGGGAAGAAGGCGTGGTTGTGTTCCGATTTCGTTCATTATCACACTGTCATATACCTAATTTCATCTAAATCCGTTTGGTCGGGTGCCGAGATATGAGATTTCATCAACAAGTGGGCGGTGCCACGCCTATTGTCCAATTTTCTCCCCGGCTCTCATAAAACTTTTTTATACCATTTTGGTGGTAAAATTGAATGTTTTTGGCGTATTTAGTTATTGATTTATCGCGATTTTAGTAGTTTTTAACAGTACCGTTATATGAGGAGTGAACGGGATTATCCTCCGATCCATTTATCCATTTTTACACTGTCGGTAGAAGTTCTTATAAGATTTATATATTAATTTTGTTTTTGTAGCTTAAGGGGTTAAAGTACACATAAACTTGTTAGAGGGCGGGGCCACGCCTACTTGTTCAAAAAATTTTGCCCACAGGTGCTCCTTGCTACTGCAATCCTCTGTACCAAACTACCGTTTTAGGTGAACAAAACTATAATACTCTGTAGCAACTGGTTGTAAGGGTATAATGAAAATATTAACAGAGCAATGTACAAAATTATATTTGAAATGGTCAGCTTTTGCTTTTCGCTGATCCATAGCAGCGCGCACAGTTTCTATTGGCCTTGACGACACTGCTCGAACCAAAGCTTTTTTAACACTTTCCAAATTTCTGTAAGGTATTTGACTGACCATATTTCTCCAACTCTGATCACAAAAATGCAAATCTGGACTTCCCGACGGCCAATCATCTGCAGTTATGAATCCATGAATATTACTTGGAAGCCACTACTGCGTGGTTTTTACCTTATGAGCTGGATCAAAATCTTGCCTTAAGATTATTCATTTCGAAGACAGTACTGCTAAACCGGAGATATCATCTCGAGTAAGTCCTGGCAGTTTTTATGACTACGAGTGACGAGAGAATTACCACTTCTCTTTTTGTCATCAATTGTAGACTTTTGGGGAAAACGATCAATAGCGCTTGAAACAAACATTCTCGAAATATTAAACTATTGAGAGGTTTCTCTGCCGTCGCTGTATGAATTGTAAAATCTTTAACATCAGTTATGATAAGATTAAGATAAATAATCGTACAACTTGTATGTTATAACGGGCGATCCAAGTAGAGGAACTTTTTTCAATAGCCTGTTTTGACACATCACGTATAGGATGTGTCATGTCACTTTTGTTCAGTTTGGCATTTCATCACGGAAAGACTTACGCGTGAATAACATTTACAAATCGGTCAACTTTGTTACGAAAACTCACTTTATGTAATCGCTTCGCTCAACTTATGGTCAAAATAATTACCCTACTGAGCATCAATCAATTGATTTATTAAGAGAATACTTTGGTGCGCAGATAATTTAACGTTTTGGGGTGGTCGATTGGCCAGCAAGATCGTGTGATATCACATCGTTACATGTTTTCCTGTGGGGATATGTGAAATCCGAAGTCTATGCGGACAATCCCGCTTGGATTCTGACCAAGGAGCAAAACTTCACGCGTGTCATTCGCCAGATACCAGTCGACAGGCTCCAACGAGTTATCGAAAACTGGACTCACCGAACGGTCCATTTGAGACAGTCACGGTCAACATCTGAAAGAGATAATCTTCTAAAAATAAATGCTTTAATGTCCCATTAAATTTGAAGTTTCTGTGTTGTTTCTTTAAAAAAGTAGGGAACGTCGAAATGGATCATCCTTTATTTAAATTGAGTCAACGTTGCTCCTTGGTCATTGGTTAATAATAATGTCGCGTTTAAAGACCTTTAATAAGTATATTAAGTATTATCGAATATTCGATACTGTGATCGTGGTGCGATCTGCCAGTTCTACTCTAAAAAATTTCAAAATCACTATTTTCATTGAAATATTACACATTTTAACAAATATTAATGAAGTTAGGAAGTCGAAAATATAGTACATATGCGATTTATTGGGGCGAGGAGAAGGACTGGATTTTTGATTCCTTTAACTTTTCACTTTACTCAAGTATACTCTAGAGCAGTTTCCAAGCAATATTATGAATATAATTTATATATTGACCGACAAATTCATACGGACCTATTGCACACCTTTTCGGCATTAACAATAGTATATCCAGGTATAAAGTCAATTGGAAGTTCGAAAATCTTCATATTGTTATCATAAAAATATTGCCTCCGAATTTCGATACGAGACCATTGACCGCTGTTTCTATAAAAAGTGAGTCATTGGCACTCAGATCCACATATTCGGTGTCTGGTGGCTTGATAAGTTATGGTCCCATTTCTACTCCTTGTGTGAAAATTAAAATTTAGTTTTAATATAGTTGTTTAGGCATGACATTATTTTGCGGCAAGTTTCAACACTTTAAGGTATTCGTTATCCCGAACTTTTGTATATAAGTATGTATATGGCTTTTTATCTTTCTCAATTAGTTTTAGGTGGCACAATCAACAATATAAAATTAGTTACAGAGAAAAAGGACTTATATAGTTTTATTAAGGGGGTATTCTCATGTAATCACTTCGAAAGATCGATTTTTGTTTATATTTTGACAGTAAAACCTATTGAAAACATGCTGTGAAGAATTCAGACCGAAATTCATAGTATTTGATACGTTACAGCTCATAGTCGCCGACGTGTCGTAAGCGACTGTCTACCAGGCGCCATGCAACGCAACGCATTTTTCTCAAATCATCATTTTCTGAAACTATCATGGTGCTAAAAAAAAAGTATTCCACTGATTGCTTTAAAATTTACATACATATGTTCTTCTACTCATTTATAGTTATCGTCCCTACCAGAATTGCTTTTTTTTTAAACGATTTTTAACGAAAAAAAAACAAGATTTTCGTGACTTTTTTTTTGAAGTTTTTTAATGAAATTGATTATATTTGATAGGGACGATAGCCGCAAAACTACTGAATAATAATCCATTCGATTTTTTTATTTCAGGCACCATGACCAGTGAAATACTTTTTTGTTGGGGACTACTTTGATTTAAAAAAAATATAAAAATGTAAGAAACGAAAAAAATAATTTTGTTTGTACATTTCAAAATACAAATAAAAATATATTAAAAAATGAAAATGATTGAATTTTGTTGTCGAATAAAAAAAGTGTTCCTAAAAAGTGGTAAAATGCATGCTTTCACTTGAGAGTACCCCCTTAATGAAATAAGTTGTACAGTAATTTAAAATTGAACAAGCAGAATATATTTGCAAATTTATTAAAGCAAGGTGGAATAAAAAATCTCCAGTTAAGATCAATTTATTTCCGTTTGCTAACAACAACTAAGTTAAAGCAATTTGTTTGATAATTTTTAATTTGTTTGAAATCAATTTATTACTAATTTTACATAGTTATTCTAAAATAATACGATATACATATATGTACTTGTATATATACACTTAACTAAAAACATACATTTTTATATTTTTATTTAAAATTTTTATTAAACAAATATTTCATTATGCTGTTTATTTTATTTATGTTACTTTTTGTGTGCTTGTTTAATTATTTCTAATTTTGCTTACTTATTAATCGTAATACATTGTATATACCACTTAGTGAATACAACTAGATATATCTCTTCTTCTCTTTTGCGTTTCATTTTCATATTATTCGAGTAGGGCTTTTACAATTTCTTTCAACAGAGTGACAGAAATAATAAAAACTTAATTTTTAAAACGACCGGTTCGCACCAGTTATACCATAACCTCTACATGAGAATATTTTGTTATTGAATACACTCAGTCCTTTTTTTACGCGATCTCTTTTTACGCTATTTCACTTTAACGCGATTGCTTTTTTCGTTTTTTGCTTGGTCTTAAACTTGCAGCAGGATTGGAAAATTATTTTGTAGAAAATGATACTGATGCCGAACGTGCACGAATTTTTCAAAAAGAATTGAGTCTCTGCATGTTAAGATATAAAGAACTACATCGGAATTTATTGGGTCCAAAGAGAAGCATTCAAACAAAATTAACTGAATTTATAGTGCAAACTCAGTCGGAGATGCTAAGTCAATCAGAACATCAATCCATAGTTCTTACTATTGATTCTGATACAAATTCTAGTGATATCAGTGCCGGCTATCAAAATAAGCGGCTAAGAATAATTTCCACTGCGGATAATGACAGTGATTAAACAGCATTCAACGGGTTTTTTCAATAAATCTACCTATTTTTATTTTCTTCTCTTTTATATATGGTTTTTGTTTTGTATTTTTTATGTTGTTATGAATGAATAAATCATAAGTCTGTCATTGTAATGTTTTTGAATATTTTTTTGCGCGTATATTTTGGTACACGCGATATTTTTTATATTCGGAACCAATTCGTTAGTTAATATTGGAAAACTAACCATTTTTACGCGATTTTTTTTTCACGCGATTAGTGGCAGAACCAAAAATCGCGTAAAAAAAGGATTGAGTGTATAAATAACGCTTCCATATGCTCAACAGACAGCAATCCATAATATGTTATAAGCTAAGATAGTTCTGTCTGAATGTTTTCACCCAATTTCCGAGTCGACCTCGTTTTTTTCTTGTGGTTTTATAATCATAAAACCAAACCAAAAAAACGGAAATATAATTTTCTGATTGCAGCATACCTTATCGGCCATAATTTTCTGAAGCTTCCGTCGGTGTTCTCAGTTCAAACGAGTAAGTATTTTGAAATTTTAATCGATGCAAATAAACTCTCTATGATTGTCACGATTTTGTACTCAATCATAAATCAAAAGAACAATAGTATCTACATATTTACACCTGTGGCCACGCTAGGCTCACCACTATACCTTCTTAAATCTTTTTTCGGGACTTCGGACTTTTTCGTTTGTTCCGGATTTTCTTAAATTTTTTTTAAGTTTTAATTTATTACGTTTAATAAGTAAAATTCAAACAAGCTTTTCTGTGCGACTAAATTTCGTGTTTAAAACAAAAAAAGTTAACTTCGGCTGCACCGAAGCTAATATACTCTTCACAGGTGCATTTCTTTTAGTAACTATGTGTTATATGCTATAATGAACCGATCTGCTATAATGAGCCGATCTGAACAATTTCTTCCGGTATTACATTATTTCTATGAACAACAACTCATACAAAATTTTGTGAATATATCTTGTTAAATGTAAAAGTTTTCCGTACCAGCACTACATTCCGATAGTTCCGTTTGTATAGCAGCAATATGCTATAGTAAGCCGATCTGAACAATTTCTTAGTATATTACATTATTATCTTAGAAACTTTTGTGAAGATACATTGTCAAATGTGAAAGTTTTCCATACAAGAACTTGATTCCGATCGTTCAGTTTGTATGGCAGCTATATTTTATAGTGGTCTGATATCGGCAGTTCCGACAAATGAGCAGCTTCTTGAAGAAAAAATAACGTCTACAAAATTTGAAAACGATATTTAAAAACTGAGGGACTAGCTCGAACAGGTTGCAATGAAATTAATTATACGAGTGTTTTTCGAGTAGATTAATATCATATTCAGACAGACTGCTATACTTGTTCCATGCAAGAAATATTCGTACCTCTAGTGTCACTTGTAATAGGCGTGATCAGGCCCCCGCCACAGGAGACATAATATCGCCACGAATAGCGTCAGCATTAAACTCAGACCTAATGTGATCAATATCAGTTTGCCATATGGCAACTCGCTTAGCTCTTGACGCAGGCAAATTTCCAGTGACTCGTCATGCAACACTACATAGATCTTTGTTAGCGTTTGCGCGATGCAGCAGAGTTGCTTCAAATTACACTCAATGTGCCGCGTTAGTATAGCCATTGTTGAGATGTGTGTCCATGCAGCAATGACGATGCCAAACTAACGTCCGGATTGCGAGGCAAATCCTTTTCCATATTCAACCATAGATCGTATTGTGCCGCTACTTTCAGTTCCCAAATGCACTTTTCGCGACGATAATGATGCTCCGGCAAACACCAATTCAACATCAGTCGAGGGCTCCCAATGTTATGGGACCACATAACGAACCGTGAGCAAACTCATAAGATACCTCGAATAATGGATTGAAAATGCAGTCACCGTTATATTTGAATATCGGCGACTCAACGCGATTAATGCAGAAGCTGCAAAGAAGAAAAGGAAAATAAAACATTAGTTGGGGTTAGGAAAAATAGAACAAAATGTTTTTCGTCAAGAGAGCTAAATACAGTGTACTTTCGATCGACGCCGCTGTTTATGTGGCGGTTTCGATGAGGGGTAAATACCCCTATCATGCCGACTAAATTTAAAAGTAAGCAAGGAAGACAGACAGCAACCCAAAAAACCAGAAATTAAGCCGCCATTAGTAAATGGTACCATGTTAACGATACAGCATAACTTTTTATAGGAAGCTTTCATGAAAACCACACTTAGACGCTAGTAAAGAAAGCAGCTACTCTACTTTGTATCCAAAAAAGGATGGTTGGGCCTAATTGGGTACTAACCACACGGATAACTCATTGCCTCTTCACACGAATCTACATTATACTTTACCGTATATTGGTGTGGTGAGCAATAGTGGAAAAGAAATACGAAGTAAGACGTATGGAAAGTGTCAAAGAGAAGCTGGTATACAATGGAGTCCTAGGGCTATGCCAAATCAGGCAGGCTTTCTTTCTACCCAATACCACGAGTTTTAGAAATTTTTATAGAATTGAACTTAAATTTTAGAAAAGAGTAGAAAAGGGGTGAGGTGAACAGGGACATCGGATACGCATCTGTACGGATGGCTCCAAAATATATAAGCGACTGGGAGGTGGTGAATTTTCTGCAAAATAAGATACTAGAATCGCCTCTCGAATACATTGTAGCGTCCTTCAAGTTGAGATCACAGAAAAAAATAAAAGAAAAATCTTCTTGTTCTGAAATGGAGTGTTTGTTTTCAAGTCTCATATAACGTTTTAAATTAATTTAAACATTTTCTTCAAAAGAGACATGTTTGGCATCGTGCGATCGTTGCCGCTCTACCTCTAATATAATAATAACGAAATGCAGCAACTGCATCTATGTATATACCTCAAGTTATGTTCAATGTGTCATTGTCCACTTGCTATGACATCACCTTGTTACTACGCTTAAAGGCCTATAAATATTCAATCATTCCGAAGAACAGAGTATGAAATCTGGTAACCGTCCGTCCGCATAACTTCCACTTCGTTAACACAGCAACAAATTGGATGACACTGCAAGAGATGTGGTTACATAGCGCAAGGAGGATTGAGTGTACGAATTTTTAAGAAATGAAATTGCATAACCTGTGACACAAACGTCAGCCCAAATTTATATATATGCATGTATGTAATATAACTGTAAGGCGGCAGTTATGTGCTAGGGTATGACCACGTAATCCGCTCAGTCTCTACTGTGAACTACTTGTATATAAGGCTCAAAGCCGCTTCTTCTGTCCTCAACAATATATAATAGCACAGAGTAGCACCTACAGGTGTTAACGGTGGTTTGTAGACAGTCAAGGAGATAGGCGGTTTATGAGGCCGCATGGAAACACATACAAATGCAAATACATGTATGTATTTGTTGGCTTGCTGCTTGATGATAATTTGCGTTTGCAGCACGAAATTTTATGAACAACGTCGCATGAGAGTCGAATTTTTCGGGCCAAGCTGGCATATGTAAGTTAAAAAACGTTTCGTTATTTTTACTAAAAAAAATGTTTTCTAGGAGCTATGCTCCTTTATTGAATTCCACTTAAGAACTAAAATTTAAAATTAATTATACTTAACTCTAGACCTATGTTTGCCGCTGCAACGGGTACGGAGTTTGCTGACGCAGCGCTTCCCACAGGTTGCCACTACACGTGTCGCACTCTCAGCGATTTAGTGGTGTCATATTATATTACTTCGTATCATATGATATTAATGCGTCATATGATACTTTTTGAATGTATGGGGTGCTAACTAGTCCCCCCTTGAAATTCAAACGTCCTCGTTTGAATCTTTAGGTGTATTAAAAATTTGGTTGAGTCCTTCTATTGCGGGTTGTGACAGCTTATTGGGTTCATCTTCTTTTGGTTTCATCAGAAGATTCTTCCCGAAAATTAGGGCGATGATTATTAAAATTGCGATAAGAGTGATGCTGGTTGCGAATTTAACTCTGTTTGCTGCTTCTAACAGACATACTTCCTTTGTATTGTTGAAGTTAAGCTGTTTCAGCATCTCCTCACGAGGAATTCGTCTATCTTGAGTGGTGCGGATGACGGTTTTAGGATGGCTGGTAGTGGTTTACTTGCTGTTCTTTCTTTGCTATAGAACCTTTTCCCGTTGATAGCAATGGTTACGTTGGTATACAAAATGATGAAGGTCCCGTTTAGAAATGTAGATTCGTTGTTTATTAAAATTTCTCCGTTGTATTTATTTAAAAGTAAAATTCCAGGTCCCATTTCCTCTATAGTTGGGATATGCTGGTTGTTGACCTCCGTGCAGTTTGGCAAACGACTTTTTAAAAGATTAATTATACAAGTATTATTGCTTAAGCATATTTGTAGGGAATTGTATTTCTTACAATAATTTTCTATTCCATAAATTCCCTTTTCGCAATTTTAAATTGTATTAAAATTTATCTTATTGATCCTCCCGTTATTTTTTACTGCCCTAATATCTAATGTTTTACAATTTTGGTTAACTACGGTTGGGAGGCTAACAATATATGTAAATTATAATTTTGCCATTAGTTGAAATTTTTATGTCGGAAAATTCGAGTGCTTCGCCTAAATTTACATATGGGATATTGTCATTGTTTATTACTTCTTTCACAATATTTATTTCTTCATTTGATAAAATAAAGGAATTTATTATGTTGGCTTTTGCCCAATGTATTGCGTATGCAATATTTAAAATTTCTTCCTTAATTATTTCTAATTTATATTTTAGCTGTAAAAATGCTTCAATTTCTAAACTTTTTTCATTTTGCATGGTTTAATTATATTATTTGTAATATTGCTTATCTCGCTAATTTTGCCAATTGTAAGTTTGTTAATTAATACCTGATTATTGTTATTTTGTAAGACATTATTTATTTTCTTTGAAATTATTTCGTAGTCTTTATGGTCAGGACTTCCTGCAATCCATTTCCATGCGCTACCCAGGAAATTTAATAAGCTTTTTATTTTTTGTTCTACTTTGAGATTGTTAAATTGGGCTCATATCTGTGTTATCAAGTGGAATATGAAGGGGTAATTAGGGTTTTTGCGGATAGTTTCGGTTTTGATAGTCGATTCTATGTGGTCAAGTGTGTCCGTATATTTTTCTATGTCAATTTCATGTATTATCCTAAATGTTCCTGTTTGTAGTCTAGCCGTTCCCTTTTCTATTGTTATTAATTGGGAGTTCGAGTAGTCGAGGATCTGTACTTCCGCCAGGCATAGCGGTAGTAGTATTCTGAAAAAAATATCGTATATATTTAGTTACGTATTCTACCTTTGTGAATTATTTGTCCTTTTTCAGTTAACACGGTACTATTTCTATTTTCCTTAACTATTTCCTTACTGTAGGGTTTACTTAACTTAGTTCCTAATCTCCTATTTTTCTTAACGAATATTATTTGTCCTGGTAGATATGATTTTATTTCCTTCTTATTCTTATTATGATATTCGATATCCTTTCTTTGTTTCTCGGCTAATTTTTCTAAATTGCTTTGTCTAGTTCTTTCTATGTCCTCGGGGGTAAATGTAACATTTCTATGAAAAAATAGGTCTACTGGTCTTTTAAGTGTTGTGGAATGAACTGAATGATTATACTCAGATACTGCTCTTTCTAAAAGTTCTTCAAAATTTCTGTGTCCACCGTTTTCTTTTATGCAACGCATTATTTCGATTAATGTAGAGTGGAACCTTTTCACTTGTCCGTTAGCTTGGCTTTTGTATGGAGGAGTAGTGTAAACTTCTATTCCTAATTCGTCTTTCATCATAAATTTTAAAGAATCTGAGTTTAAAGATAGCTCATTGTCGATAACTATTAATTTTGGTACTCCGAAAAAAAATATAATATCTCTTAAAGGTTTTCTGACGTCTACTATTGCTCTGCTATTTAGGCTTTTTGTTATTGCGTATTTTGTAAATTTATCTAAAGCTGTCATGACTACTTTTCCCTCTGTTAAAAATATATCGATATGGACTCTGTGACCTGGATATGTTGGTAATGGAGTTTCTGCAATTTTCGGTTGATTGGGATGTCTCTCGCACTTATTTTCTTTACAAACGGTGCAGTTGGCTATTATTCGTTTTATTTTATTTAACATACCTGGAAAATGTTTTGTTTCGAGAATTTGTGTTTTATTTTCAGTGGCATTCCTATGTGCTCTTAAATGCTCTTTTAATATGACGTTCTCCTGTTCTTGTTCGTTATTAATATCTTCAAATAATGTTTGGGTATATCGGCTTTTAACGTTACTAAAATGAATAGGATAGATATTTTGCATCATACCCATTATCCTTTCCTCTGTATGAATTCCATTTATAACAGATGGGTTAAGGTATCGTTTCATGTAAGAAATCAATAGTTGTTCGTTGTACTCTGGTTCTATAATTATATGTCTATGAACTGTTGGAAAAATTATTTTAAATTGATATGAAGATATTTCATCGATCTTGAAAAAAATTTGGTTTCTGAAAACATTAATTGGAACTTCTGTACAAGGGATTAAATTGAGATTTGAGCTTTTATCGCTATGAATCGTAGGTGTGAGTGAATTTATTTGAATTGGTATCCCTGAAAGGGCGTCTGCAACTACATTTGTTTTACCAGGTTTGTAAGTTAGTTCATAGTTATATTCTTCTAAAATGGCTTTCCATCGCTTCATTTTACTATTAGTATTCTTATGGCTTAAGGCATAGGTAAGAGGTTGATGATCGGTGATAATTTTAACTTTTTTGGAACCGTAGAGGTAATTTCTAAGTGAATTCAGTGACCATATTAAACCAAGCATTTCTTTCTCATTGGTAGCATAATGCTCTTCGGCTTTACTTAAAGTTCTCGATATGAAAGTAATTGGTCTACCGTCTTGCGATAGCACGGCACCTAATGCGAAATCTGAGGCGTCGGTCGTTAGTTCAAAATCTTTATCGAAATTTGGGTGCGCTAAAACTATATCCTTGGATACTAAAGTATTTTTTATTTTATTAAATGCTTCTAAGGCCTCGTTGTCTAATTCTATTTCTATTTTCATCGAGTCTCGTTTGGAGACATGACCGGCTTCTCTTCTTAGTAGTGCTGTTAATGGTTTAGCTACTTTTGCGTAATCCTGGATAAATCGTCGGTAATAACCTGACTTAACTAGGAAGGATCTTAATTCTCTGAGAGTTTGTGGAACTGGAAATTTAGCTACCGCTTTTACTTTTTCGGGGTTTGTTTTTATTCCATTTGAACTGATTACATATCCTACAAATTCTACTTCCTCTTTAGCGAATGTGCATTGGTCTAATTGGATTTTCATATTTGCCTTTTCTAATGTTTGGAATACTAACTCTATATTTTTAAAATGCTCTTCTTCATTTTTTCCAAATATAATTACATCGTCAATGTAAACGTAGCATCTTACTCCTATACGTTGTCGTAGGATGTCGTGTAGTGCTCTTTGAAATGTGGCCGGAGCATTTTTTAGACCGAAGGGTAAGCGGAGGAATTCATATTTTCCGTTGTTTACGGAAAATGCGGTTTTTTCAATGTCTGACTCGCGAAGTGGAATCTGATGGAACCCACTTTTCAAGTCAATAACAGTAAATAGTTTATTGTTTCCCAGATTTGCAAGGACTATATTAATTTCTGGTATGGGATATTTATCGGGGATTGTAACCGAATTAAGTTACGATAATCAACGACCATTCTATACTTTTTTTCACCAGAGGCATCTGACTTTTTGTTAACTATCCATATTGGGGAGTTGTATGGAGATTTCGATCTCCTTATTATTCCATTATCTAGGAGTTCTTCAATTTGGCGTTCGATTTCGTATTTTAATGCCATCGGATACCGGTATGGCTTTAAGTAAACGGGGGTTTCGGTTGTTGTCCGGATTTCACCTTTTACGAGAGTGGTGTAGGTGAGTTTTTCAACAGGATCAGAAAAAAAGGTTTGGGCATTTATCAATAATATTATTAACTTTGTTTTGTTGTTGTAAAGAGAGGTGTGGAATATTGATTGCCACATTATTTACTTCGTGTGATATTCTTTGCTTTAACCTTATATTTATACTTTGACAAATCGTCATTAAATTTTTGTCGGTATGAATAATTGCTTTTAATTCTTTAAGTGTATCGTTGCCTACTATGCCGTGAAACGACCTTAAAGTTGGCAAAATGAAAAATTTTATTTTCAATACTGTTGGTCCAAAAATGTCGACAAAGGTGTGGTGGGTAATTTCGATTGTCCCGGCAACTGATTTTACTGTAAAGGGCTTTTCGTTCAGAATTGGATTCCTAATTCTAGTGGATTGAATGTAATTCTTATTGGATCCGGTATCAATAAGAAAATCTATTGTGTCTCCGCGCCTTGTTCTAAATTCGTAATAAGGCAGCGAAGACGGCGCTAATCTAAAAAATTAATAGTATCAGGCTCATTTTTACCTGCATTATCATAATTGCTATGGGAATTGTCATCGTACATCCCGTTCGGGTCTAATTCGACTGCGTTAGTAAAAAAATTTCTTTGTATTTTGCTTGAAGGGTGAGTCAGTTGTGCAGAGATAGGACGTTTCGGTGGTAGATTGTCCTGGAATATATTGAGCCTATTTTGATAATTAATTTGTATTGACCGTATGGACTGGTCTACTTCCATTGGGGTCGGTGGTTTGGGTGGTAGGTTCGGTCTGTTATTAAAGGAGGTATTTTCTCTAACAATATGGGGATTGTTCGGGTAATTGCTGAACCTCGGCTTGAATCCTTGGTTATTTTGCATATAGTTGGGAAAATATTGGGGATATCGGTTTGTTTGGCGACCGAATGCCTGTTGGTCAAAATTTCGTCTGGGGGAATGGGAATACTTTAATTCGGGGTAAAAAGCTCTGTTTTTATTGAAATTATTAAAGTTGTTATTGAAATTATTAAAATTGTTATTTCGGGGAGGTCGTGGTGGTGGTTGGATATTGGGTTTGTGTGTATTGTTCGCATGACTTATTCTATAGGTCATATTGTCAAGTTTTTCACATAAATGTAGTGCTTGGGGAAAGGTTGTCGGTTCTCTCATGCTGAGAAGACGAGGTAAGTCGCCATTTAGTCCTCTAATAAATGTGTCAAGGGCTTTATCCCTATATGAGTTCGTCATAGTCCGTATGGATTCGTCACTTAGCTCAAGACATGAAATTTTGTCTAATATAAGTGAAAGGTGTTGGTAAACTTTTTGGTAGAAGGTCGCTATGTCGTCGTAACTTTGGACCAGAGTGGTCATCTGGTATTCGTGGGTACCTATGTCCCTTTTATCCGAATAATGCATCATAAGGCATTTTCGAATTTGACTCCAATCGAGTGGAGTATTGTATGATTCTAATGCGGTGTCGGCATCGCCAATTATTTTATGCCTTGTCGTATGGAGTATCGCAAAGTATTTAGGAGTATTCTTGACTCCCTCATAAGCTTTAAAAATTCTGTCTGTGCTCTTCCTCCAGGAGTTAAATCCACCTGGTCGTCCTGAAAATTCCCTAAGGCATTTAACCATGTCCGGAATTTTATCTAGTTCGTTTATGTTATTCGCGTTCAGTGCCACACTGTGGTCGGGTTCGGTAAAGTCAGTAATATTCTGAGTACTCATTCGTTCCAGTACTTCTCGAACTATTGTCGTTATGTAAGTTGGGTTAGGGGTGGGAGGGTTTAAAGGATGATTGGAAGGATTTGTAGGATGTGTGGTTTGCCCATAGTCTATCCTCATTTGATTTAATTGTTCAATTAGCTCTTCAGCTGTGTCCGGCATTATGATAATCTTTTCTTTTACGTTAATTAGTTTAAAAAAAAAAATTTCTTTGCAATAGTACTTTATTTGAAAATATTAGAATCTTTTTGCAAAGCTTACGTTAATTTAAGGCTTTTTTTTCCTTTTTTGTGTCGGATAATTAATTTCTTTCAATTCAAGTTTCGTATTCTTTATAATTTCTTTTTTTCTTTTTGTGTCCAATAATTATTTTCTTTCAATTCAAATTCCGTATTCTTTATAATAATAATATTCTTTATAATTTCTTTTTTTTTCTTTTTTGTGTCGAATAATTATTTTCTTTCAATTCAAACTCCGTATTCTTTATGATATTCTTTATAGTAGTCTTAAAGTATAATATTTTATAAATCTTACATTAGGTGTTTCCAGCTTTCCGTAGGATGTTGTGATGCGCTCCGGGGTTGTCCCTTTTCTTTAACAGTACAGAGGTCCCTCGGCGTTTATTGATCCCACGTTGTGCGTTGTAGCTGCTCGTTAGCACAGTATTTATTGTATTTTCGTTATTTCGTTATTTTTACTAAAAGAAATGTTTTCTGGGAGCTATGCTCCTTTATTGAATTCCACTTAAGAACTAAAATATACAATTAATTATACTTAACTCTAGACCTATGTTTGCCGCTGCAACGGGTACGGAGTTTGCTGACACTGCGCTTCCCACAGGTTGGCACTTCGCTGACGCAGCGCTTCCCACAGGTTGCCACTACACGTGTCGCACTCTCAGCGATTTAGTGGTGTCATATTATATTACTTCGTATCATATGATATTAATGCATCATATGCTACTTTTTGAATGTATGGGGTGCTAACTTGTATATTTTTCCATGTGCGTGCATGTACGCTCGTGTGATACACGTCGGCCTAAGGCAGCCATCTGCAGTTTATGAGGATATGCAGCAGCGCTGGAGCTCAGTTCGATATGCAGCAGGCACACGACACTTTCTAGGTAGTATTTAGTACTAAACTCCTACTACGAATAAGTCAGGCGCAAGATGTTTGTGGGGCTACTTAGCTTAGTTCTCTTTACACGCAATATTTATGCAGCTTACCCGTAGCAACCGTAAATATTTTTGTTGCTTTCGAATTGAGTTGAGCCGTGAAAATAATGTGTATGTAAATTAAATTGGCGAGCTGTTGTGGACAGCTGCGTGTTGATGTCGAAAATTTCGGTAAATATATTTTGTTTAAGCCTTAGCGGTACGTGTGGAATATTTGAAATACGCATATTTTGTGAATACTAATTTGAGCGCCATGGAATAAATCTAATTTTTTAACATTTTTAACATTAATCCTCTTAGGTGGAAAATCTGGGTCTTTCGAAATAATTTTGTTATTGAAGGGATTTTATAAAAACTATTATTTTTGAATCTGAATTTGAACAACACCGAGAATTTCGAATGGAATTTTCGAAACAATTGTATATTGTCATGAAATTTATATCCGATCAATTAAAAAATGCTTGGGATCATTGGCACAGTAATTTTTATTTGCTAATAAGTTTAAATATGTAACAGCACCGAGTAGGAACGAATGTGATTATAGCAACATTTGCATTTTTCATGAGAATAAGTTTTCGTTGACATTTCACTTTATTCGCAAAATTAAGTTTTCAATTTATTATTTAAATTTATAGTAAAAGTAAATACTTGGTACATACAAGTATGTATGTATGTACTTATATCCTAATTTCATTATTACAATATCTTTATTTAAGAGTGGTTCCATTGAAATCTGGCTCAAATCCGATTAAAGATTGCTTTTCTTTTGAGTAATCGTAGGTATGAAATAACTAAAATTTGTAAATTATTTTATTTTCGGAATTCAGTTAGCAATGACAGATGGAGTTTTTGAAACAATTTTTTTTGTATTATTATTATAAAATTGTAGAAGCGGAACATTTGGAATATGTGAAATACGTAAGATAAGATTTATAGTATACGCCAATTTAAAAGAGCTCAGTTCACTAAACTTTTTTCAATCAATAGCTCTATTTGTATTATGTGCATTTTAGCTTTGTTTCTGAATTTTTAATTTGGCCAACGATTTGTGATTGTATGAATGAGTACTCCATTTAGCGTAAAACGCCTCCACAGCTACATTCCCATATTCACAGCGCTTGGTTTGCGCAGGAATATCAGTTTTATGCCGCAAACATTCGCAAATGCTTGCAGAATACGAGGCATTTTTACATGTGTGTGGGTGGTACGGAACATTGCTTGAGCTACAGTTGTATTGGCTTACTAAAAATGACATTTTTGTGGTTGACTGCTTGTCTATCTGCCTGCCTTGCTAGCCTGTTTGCGAAAGCTTTAGCTGCTGCGCCTTGTCCTTCATCATTACCATGGATCACCCAGAGAACTTAAAAGTATAGAGTTCTCTGGCCCAGTGATGGTCTCTGTCAAGCCGTGCAACGTTGCAGGGTTAATTTCAGTATTTATGGCTGTACGACAAGTGGCTGTGCACGAGTGTTGGCTGGAGCTATTTTCAGCTCCCGCAGTTATATTCGACTTTTATTGCACTGATGTTGATGTGTTGTTTTTGTCATTTTTCTCTTTAGTACTATTGAAGGCGAGCACAATATGAACAGTCACTTAAATAGCCATAACAGGCTATATTGCGTAAAACAACAACAACACAACGCAGCACAGCGCTAGAAATTGCAACCCATTCTGCGAACGAAGTAATGGTATGATATTCGGTTAAGTTATTGAAGACGGGTCAGCTATTAATATGAAGTCTGAGAGCAGAAAAAAAACCACTGAGACCAGAACATGAGTTACGGTCATATAAAATTGTTTCGTACATATTGTGATATTTTCGTTCGGTAATCATATAGCTTGAACAAAATTTATCAAACCACTTCATAGCTGTTTCTTTATTAAATAATCTACTCTTTATGCATTCTTTTTCAAGTATTGAACTTGTATCTTTGGAAACGGTACTCGAATAACAGAAGAACCAAGATACCAAAGTTTCAAAATGTATTCACAGATGTTTTAAATACTAAGTTTAACTTAACAAGTAAGGAAGAGCTAAGTTCGGGTGTCACCGAACATTTTATACTCTCGCATGATAAAGTGATAATCGAGATACTGTTATTAGCAACTTTTTTGCGAGAGTATAAAAATGATGCCCTCTGAATTACATGAAAATGTCTGAGAGATTTACAGATATTTTCGGTGAAAAATTAGGTTATGTTAGGTTAGGCACTGAGTTCTTCGTGTTCGATATCAGGGACCTTGAAAAGTTATAGTCCGATCACGACAATTTTTCCACAAGGGTTACCTCAGCTCAAATACCATATTTCTGTAAAGTTTTATTCCGCTATCATCATTGGTTCATAATGTATATATTATACAGAGAAGGCATCAGATGGAATTCAAAATAGCATTATATTGGAAGAAGGCGTAGTTGTGAACCGATTTCACCCATATTTCTTACATGTCATCAGGATGTTGAGAAAATAATATATACCGAATTTCATTGAAATCGGTCTAGTAGTTCCTGAGATATGGTTTTTGGTTCATAAGTGGGCGACGCCACGCCCATTTTCAATTTTTAAAAAAAGCCTGAGTGCACCTTTCTTCTGCCATTTCTTTTGTAAAATTTAGTGTTTCTGACGTGTTTTATTAGTCATTTAAGGCACTTTTAGTGATTTTCAACATAACCTTTGTATGGGAGGTGGGCGTGGTTATTATCCGATTTCTTCCATTTTTAAACTGTATATGGAAATGCCTGAAGGAAACGACTCTGTAGAGTTTGGTAGACATAGCTATAGTAGTTTCCGAGATATGTATAAAAAACTTAGTAGGGGGCGGGGCCACGCCCACTTTTCCAAAAAATTACGTCCAAATATGCCCCTCCCTAATGCGATCCTTTGTGCCAAACTTCACTTTAATATCTTTATTTATGGCTTAGTTATGACACTTTATAGGTTTTCGGTTTTCGCCATTTTGTGGGCGTGGCAGTGGGCCGATTTTGCCCATCTTCGAACTTAGCCTTCTTATGGAGCCCAGAAATACGTCTACCAAGTTTCATCATGATATCTCAATTTTTACTCAAGTTACAGCTTGCACGTTACAGCTTGCACGGACGGACGGACGGACAGACGGACGGACGGACAGACAGACATCCGGATTTCAACTCTACTCGTCACCCTGATCACTTTGGTATACATAACCCTATATCTGACTCTTTTAGTTTTAGGACTTACAAACAACCGTTATGTGAACAAAACTATAATACTCTCTTTGGCAACTTTGTTGCAAGATTATAAAAATATATACATTCAATCCAGTGGCTTAATCTGTATTTGTGGCCTACCTGATAAATGTCTGCAAGTCTGCATCACAATGGACCGATTAAAGGTAGTTTAAAAGCCACTACGTAAATTAAATTGTACTTAATGCGTTCATCTCTTCTTGGGTAGCATATATTTAACTCTAGCGAACTTGATTCTAATGGGAAATCTGCAAACTTTAGTTTTTCTTGGTCATCTGTATGTTTTTCTTTCATCCCACAGTTTTCTATTTTAATTTCAGAATTTAACAGATATTATAATAAGTGCGAAATCTATAGAAAGCATGAAAGAAATGATTCGTTCGGGTAAAGAAAAAGTAAATCAACATAACCAAAACCAAAAATATCAAATGCACGAATTGAAAATAATATATATACAATTTTTATTCTCTCGCAACAATGTTGCTAAGGAGAGTATTATAGTTTTGTTCACATAACGGTTGTTTGTAAGTCCTAAAACTAAAAGAGTCAGATATAGGGTTATATATACCAAAGTGATCAGGGTGACGAGTAGAGTCGAAATCCGGATGTCTGTCTGTCCGTCCGTCCGTCCGTCCGTCTGTCCGTCCGTGCAAGCTGTAACTTGAGTAAAAATTGAGATATCATGATGAAACTTGGTACACGTATTCCTTGGCTCCATAAGAAGGTTAAGTTCGAAGATGGGCAAAATCGGCCAACTGCCACGCCCACAAAATGGCGGAAACCGAAAACCTATAAAGAGTCATAACTAAGCCATAAATAAAGATATTAAAGTGAAATTTGGCACAAAGGATCACATTAGGGGGGGGGCATATTTGGACGCAGTTTTTTTGGAAAAGTGGGCGTGGCCCCGCCCCCTACTAAGTTTTTTGTACATATCTCAGAAACTACTATAGCTATGTTAACCAAACTCTACAGAGTCGTTTTCTTCAGGTATTTCTATATACAGTTCAGAAATGGAAGAAATCGGATAATAACCACGCCCACCTCCCATACAAAGGTTATGTTGAAAATCACTAAAAGTGCGTTAACGGACTAACAAAAAAGGTCAGAAACACTAAATTTTACTGAAGAAATTGCAGAAGGAAGCTGCACCCAGGCTTTTTTTAAAAATTGAAAATGAGCGTGGCCTCGCCCACTTATGGACCAAAAACCATATCTCAGGAACTACTAGACCGATTTTAATGAAATTCGGTATATAATATTTTCTTAACACCCTGATGACGCGTACGAAATATGGGTGAAATCGGTTCACAACCACGCCTTCTTCCAATATAACGCTATTTCGAATTCCATCTGATGCCTTCTCTGTATAATATATGTATACATTAGGAACCAATGATGATAGCGAAATAAAACTTTGCAAAAATACGGTATTTGAAAAATATGTAAATGACGTATAATGAAATCTCGATTATCACTTTATCATGCGAGAGTATAAAATGTTCGGTGACACCCGAACTTAGCCCTTCCTTACTTGTTTAGATTATGATTTGATTGGTCTTCGCGAATATGTGTAAATGATCGAGGTCTTAATATGGTCAGAAATTGTTAAATGATAGGATATATATGACTACGTCTGAGCCAAATCCTCTTGGCCGGGGGGCTTTCATGATCGAAAGAAATTCGAAAGTTCCATCATCCTTTAATAAATATCAGGATGGGTACCATTTCCCCATAGAATATTGAAAAAGCATGCGAAAACTTCAAAATAAAGAGAAATAAAAGCTAACCAACACCATTAATACTACTTAGACAATGGTGTAATTGTAGTTAGATCCGACTCTTGCCAAAGTCAGCACAAACAATAATAAGCGAAATGGCGGTAAAAAGACCAACAAAAATGGCAATATGTGCAGCACAAAGTAATTTATTATGCCATTTGCACATATGCATGATCAAAAGTTACAGCTGTCGCAGAGAATGCGAACGTCATATTCATTCTCATCAACGCACACAAATTGTGGCAATTCCACGGCGTATACGTTACATTTTGCAGTCATTCAAATGTTCGATGACTTACTGTGGCAACGGCGTTGTTTGTGTTGCAAACACAGATATGCATATATAAAAGAAGCTACACACTACTGTGATCAAATCAAAAGTTGAATTTTGTCCATTTCAACTCCTTCAAAGTAATCACCTCCCGCTGCAATACACTTACATATATAAACGAATTTTCCAGTCATCATAGCGCTTAGAAAAACCCTCGTTGTGATGACCATCGACCCCTTCTTCGACCCAGCTTTTATATCCTCAACTGAGTCAAAACGGTGTCCTCGGAGTAATCATGTGAATTTGCTGGATAGCCAGAAGTTACACGAAGGTAAATCAGGCGAATGCTGTGGTTGCGGCCGATATTAGTTCTTTGTTCAATTAATTCAGACATAGTAAGAATCGAAGAATTCACTTTTAGAGCCTCAAAAAACTACGCATATCTCACATATTAAAGAATATTTTGACGTGATTTTGATTTACCATAGATGTCACTAACAGCGAACTACTGTCACTAACTATCAACTTACAAAAAAATTCAATCGAAAAACATGCGAAGTGTAAGTTAAAAATTCACCTTTCAATTTGACATATATGTACATGAACATGAATGTACCAAAATTGTATTTATAAACAAGCTGTTCGAAAATGGTGAGACTTCTGTAGAGATTTCTATGTAAAGTATAATATTTGATTGCCTAGTGTATTGAAAGTGTTTTTTCCTCACCTATTTGTGGAGCACTTATGACTATGGCTCATACAAAAGATCCATTCCATTCAATCATTCACTCACTTACGCATACAACGATTCAATCATTTCTCCGCGGTAATGACTTATACCCGCACTCAGTTAAAGTCATTGCATTTCAATTTCGTATTGGCTGACCAGCGTAGTGGCAGAACCTACATCCGTGCATTTTGCTGAATATGCTCATATTTGACACTTACCAGCTGCCAAATGCCATTTACCATATTTTGAAATTTAGTTTGACGCACAAATCTCGCTTGATGTATGCCATGCTATGGGTGTATATATATATTCGTATTTGTGTATTTATGTGCTTTGGTAGACGCGCATAACTGCGCAATTGAGCTGTATTGTGTGACTGAGGAAATCTGCTTCTGTTTCACATTCAAACATACAGACGTTTTCATACATGAATTCGTAAATAGTTTTAAGTAAAAAATAATAAGTTTTGGTTTTCGTAACCGGCTGAAAAATTTCGTTAAGGAAACTCCGTTACTTCTTCTTTCTCCAGACTGGATAAGAAAACGAAGCAAATGGGTTTGGCTATGAACGAGGGTAAGACAAAATATCTCCTGTCATCAAGCAAACAGTCATTACATTCGCCACTTGGCTCTCACTTCACTTTTGGCAGTCATAACTTCGATCTCGTAGATAATTTCATCTATGATGAAGCCAGAGCTATAACAATGTCAAATCTGGAAATCCAACGCGGAATAACTCTTTCCCGCACGTGCTACTTCAGACTAAGTAGACATTTGAGAAATAAAGTCCTCTCTGGACGAATAACAACTATTGATGATGACAACAGCTGATGAGTCAGTGTTACGAGTTTTCAAGAAAGCTTCTTTATTCATCAGATTTTGCAATAACCTTAGTTATACTTCACAAAAACTCGTATCGCTGTTATTTTTAACACAAATTTTACTACTGTAAACTCGAAGATTCGAAAAACTGTCGAGGAGCTTGGATTCCTTTTTTGTCGAGAGGGAACTTACTTCTCCATTTTATTATAATACCTCAAGGGAAGGACAAAAAATTAAGTATGTTTTATGAGCCTTTCCAATGTGTGACCATGAGTCCTCTCTGCCGGCATAGGTATACAGAAACTATCATATCTTAAGATCACGAATATCACTTCTGTTGGTAACAATCAATATAATCTTTTCTAACTCTTTTAATTTTTTTTAACATTTTCCCTTTCATCTCATAAAACCTATCACTTTTGGTTGCTTAGAACCTTTTGATATACACAATACATATGTAATCTTGTTCCGTTGCTAAAGAAGTTAATATTAGGTTATCAAATATCTCCCTTCCGCTTTTTTGCTCTTTATTCAATGCTATATAAAAAGTGTTACTGTGATCGGATTAAGTTCAAATGTGCGCCGTTTCGTTCAATAATCTATTTCCATCTTGACGGCAACTTCATAATACCTCCCTCGTTGAAGCCCCTGTTTTATTTACGAAGAACTCGGACAGCCACTTTTCACAAGTCTCTTTTGAGTTCAACCTTACATCTACAAGGGCGTTCGCCATGGACAGGAACAGGTGGAGATCACTTGGCTCTATGTCCGGGCTATGTGGTGGATACGATAAAACCTCCCATCCGAGCTCCCGTAGCTTCTGACGAGTCATCAACGAAGTGTGTGGTCTGGCGTTGTCCTGGTGGAACACTACACGCCTCCTGTTGGCCAATTCTGGAGGCTTCTGGCCGAACGCCTGCTTCAAGCGGTCCAGTTGTTCGCAGTAAATGGTAGAGTAAAGCGTCGGGTCATATGGAAGCAGCTCATAGTGGATTTTTTCCTGGCCGTCAATTCCGACTTGGCCACAGTTTGGGATGATTCACCGGCCTTCGACCACGACCGTTTTCATTCGATATTGTCGTATGTGATCCATTTTTCGTCGCCAGTCACCATCCGCTTCAAAAATGGGTCGTGTTCGTTCCGTTTTAGCAGCATATCACAGGTGTTGATTCTGGGCGATGTCACGAGATGCCACATGCCGGTCTAACTCGATATTTTCCATGATTTGATCGCTTATCCATGGTGTCGTTTTTACCCGCTCTGAATAGTTGAAGCCATTTCTCCGCAGTTCGAAGTGATGGGGTACCATCCCCCAAAACACCATTAATCTCACGGAACATTTCTCTAGCGGATTTGTCTTTAACGAAGGAAAACTTTACGAGTAAAATAGCGCGAATTTCGGCATTAGTGAACTCCATGTTTACAAGTCTATAACTGTTGAACGCACTATCCTAACTAATCATGCATAGCGTTGTTTTGTAGGTTATGTCAAGACCTTTCAAAGATGTATAGTATTGCCAAATACGAGCTCTGTAGCGCTTTATACATAGCCGCAAAGGCGAAAGGGAGATATTTTAAAACCTAATATCTATTTACCCATAGTGCTAAACGGAAATTTGCCCAGCCCACAAAATTTGCCAATAAGTGGCGAATGCGCATCACGACCATCGTAGACGGGCAACCCAATCTTGGGGCAGTGCTCCTTGCCGGAACCAATTGGTCATATGGGGCAAGTCGCGACGTTCTCGCACCTGCAAAGCAAAAAAAAATAGAAATGAAGAAGCGATAAGAAAATACATATATGTATGTATGTACATAAATAAAAATGAATCGTCAAAATGTACATACATATGTACGCTCGTAACTCAGTAACGCTTGGACCAATTTGGCCAATTCTTTTTCTTAAATGTTCGTTGAAGTTCAGAGATGGTTTTTACGGCGAGAAAATTCCAATAATTTCCGGAAAACCCCTAAAAACGGCCCCATACAAACGTTACAATAAAAATGAATGTTTGTTTGTTAGTAA